>NC_089722.1:31841457-32155207 GCF_035083965.1 Branchiostoma lanceolatum | reverse complement strand
AAAGTAGACGTGCCGTAGGTTGTAGCAACAAAGAAGCGTTTTTTTAATGTTTGATCACACTTAGAGTCCAGTTGCAGGTTGGCAAAAGAGATTCTAATGAGTTGTCTTGTAAATAATTGTGTTTAGCAGAAAGCGGATGTGACATTTGTCTTATAAACCAGCGAACATCCATGTAGTGTGATTGTCCCACGAAGCCCTCAGACTGTGTCAATAAGGGACAGAGAGTTTTTGACGTTGCCATCTTCTAATGTATGGTTATCGAAGCTTTTCAATCAGTATTCTAAATACGTTTGTCTGTCAAGTTTGCATTTCTGGCGGTATAACTGATGTTGCATCTAGCATACATCCATGATACCCCGTTTTCGAAAAATGGCGAGTTTATGTACCCGCGAGTTTATGTTAGCCAACGTTAGCGTACAAAGCGCAAAGTGTATCGGTTCGCTACATTTTGTCAACACGCAACAGTAGGATTAATTACCTTCGTCGACAAAATTTCGTCGAGAAGGTTATTTTTTTATGCATGTCTGTGTGTCTGTTAATACTAATTATAGCACTACATATGCATTTGTTTAGGACATCGGTTAAACAATGATGTTTTTCTTGAATGTCCCTTGAGCTTGTGACGAGAATCCTTGCCATTTTCTGAAACCCATCCCTTATCAGACCGATACGTCTAAATGTAAAAAGGCTGTGGGATTCACATAACACATCAGATTACACGCTGTTGATGATAATGGCACAGCTATTACAGACTACAATTCCAACGAGAGTTCCGCGAACACATTATTTCTTTATTTCTTTATTTCTTTATTTGAATTTACCACATGGAAAAACAAGTGGAAGGGAGGACAAAACAGGTGTATCAACACCATTGCAAGTTGTCCTCCCAAACCTGAAATGATAATAGAAAACAATACGAAACCAAATCTAACAATAAACATTAGACATCAAAAGTCAGTAAACATGAATATACAATTCGGTAACAATTATACACAGAATTGATTATATACAAAATATCAAATATCATTATATACAGAGTAAAAAGCTAATTATAATACTAATGTAGCCTTAAAGCAGTGCAAGAGGCACACCCACAAGATGTGGACCAAGAGCAGGGGACGTCGATATTGAACTGGGTGTCAGATCTCACAAACGTGGCTCTCACAAGCGATCGTTTGAATGACAAGATGTTAGACTTTTCAGTGGCTTGAACCCCAATATTGCGGAGGACAGGACTCAGCTGATTCCAGATGGTGACCAGCCTAGGTATGTAAGAAGAGCTGAAGGCTGATGTCCTTACTCTAATGGGGGTAAGCATGTGAGATCTGAGATATCTAGAGGGTCTGGAAGGGAGGGATACATACTTGTGAACAATTGGTTTTGACTTGATAAACACCATGACGTCGCACACTTCGCGCCTGTGCGTAAGAGGCAATAGACCAAGGGTGGAGAGACGTTCCTTGTAGGTCAGGGTGTTCGAGTGGGCTCCTAGAATGAATTTAGTCGCCCGCCGTGGAACCCTTTCTACAAGGGACATGAGTTTGCGGGACTGAGGGGACCACAAATGTGAGCAGTATTCTAAGATGCTTCTCACCAATGTGGTGTACAGTGCCTTGCGTACATCAGTGCTAGAGTTGAACCCGATTGTTCTTTTGATGAAACCAGTCATAGAATTGGCCCTGGCTACCATCTTTAAGATGTGACTGTTCCACTGAAGATCCGACTGGACAATGACCCCAAGGTCAGGCATACTGTCTACAGATGTTATTGTAGTACCAGACATGTGATAAGAGTACACAATAGGACTCTTAGAGCGAGTTAAACGGATAAGTTTACACTTGGAAGGATGAAAAGTCATCTTCCAACTAAGACTCCAGTTGTACATAGCAGTGATGTCATTTTGCAGCTTAACACAGTCATTCAGCTTGCTGACTTCCCTAAAACATTTAGAGTCGTCAGCGAAGAGTGCTACAGTAGATTGAGTTGCTGCACAAGGTAAGTCATTGATAAACAGAAGGAAGAGAAAGGGCCCAAGAATGGAGCCCTGTGGAACACCTGATGTCACCGGGAGCCATTTGGACTGGCAACCTTCCACTACCACACGCTGACGACGATCGGTTAGGTAGGAGGTAAACCACGCCAGGAGGTTACCACCGAAACCAAACATCTGCAGTTTGTGGATTAGCAAAGTGTGGGAAACGGAATCAAACGCTTTCGCGAAGTCCAGGAATAACATATCTACCTGCCCCCCCTTATCGAGTATGGATCCTGCTTGATGGTAGGTTTCTACTAGTTGAGTTGTAGTAGAACGGCCGGCAATAAACCCGTGTTGGAATTCGTGAAGCGACCCTCTCAAAATTGGAATCAACTGATTGTACATACAGCGTTCCATCAACTTGCTTACCAGGGATAACAAAGATACTGGCCTATAATTGGCCACATTCTCCTTGTCACCCTTCTTATGCACTGGTAGTACGTTTGCATCCTTCCATCTACTCGGTACACAACCAGCGGATAGTGATCTATTGAACAGCAAGGTCAAGGAAGGAGCAAGAGTCTTGGCACAGCCCTTAAGAACATGTGCAGAGATGTTATCCGGACCCACAGCCTTACTAGTGTTGAGATTAACTAACACATTTTCCACGGATTCTACAGCAAGTAGCAAATTACACAATCTTTCAACAACTATCACGTCGATGTCGGGCTTGATAACATTAGGGTCAGGTGCAGAAAAGGTGGAGAAAAAGTAGTCGTTATCTTCGCCAAATAATCAAGGCTTATTATGGAGAGTGATTAATATTTGCATGCTTATCACCCCCTGCAAATTTGATCATACACTATACCGTTTGGAAGTTATGATGGGGGGGGGGGGGGGTGAGTCCATCTAGATAGGGTTAAATTCATTTGGTGGTACATAGTACAGGACTAGTATATATGTCTAGTGTGCTGATATATGTTATAACTGTTCATGAAAAAATATTGAAAGTGATGATGAAATAGTACAGTCAATATATATGAATAGAATAAATCTTTATTCCATATCATCCACATTTTGAAAGACATAGTACATGTGACTTTTCCGTACCTAGCAGTGTTGCAGTTTTGGTGCAGTGTACTCTCCAAGCAGAGTAGTGGGTCCGGCTGGTTTTTGACGTGTTTTTAGGTGTTTTTGTCAGCCTTTCTATTTTGTTCCCTTTTCGTTATGTCGCCAACCATGTGTTGGACAAAAATGCCTAAACTGAACACGTTAAAAACCAACCGGACCCACACCTCTGCTTGGAGTGTAGTCTGTTTATTTATATGCCCAATCTGTTTATTTATATGCCCCATCTGTTTATTTATATGCCCCATCTGTTTATTTATACTTTTAGGCAAGGCCTGAGCTGTTTTCGGGAACACTGTCACATGTCCCATTATGAGTTGCAGTGGATTTACACACTTCCCTTACTAGTTGTGTAAATTAGCTCCTGATTTGCATAATAAGTCATTGATTATGTAAAGCACCATCTGAGCTCTCTACATACCAAACATCACGACGATCTGTCAACCCCTTCTCAAGTTATTCATGTCCGAAGGTCAAAACAAAAACAGCCACTGCAGTTCCAAACATGCTAGGGGGCACAAACTTACACAACTTATTTCCTGTGGCATGAACTATCTACCATACAAAAATCATGACCATAGCACATTTAGAAAATATGCCCCAAAATTTTGAAGCACCTTTGCAGTACCTTAGTTACCCACTAGAAGGCTCATTATTGAACTTGACCTTCCTTTCAGTAAACCCTACCCATTCACTTAATATCATACAGAACCATCAACAGCTTTTCAAGTTCTGCTGGCGACATACAAATACACATCCACACGAAGCCCGCTGCAGTACCGACGGAAAATACCAGGGGAACCATTTTTGAACTTGACCTCCGTTCCCACAACAGCTTCACACCTACAAAAAATCATGAAGATCCATCAACGTTTCCGTCACTTTTTTTGCCTACATACAAACACACAAAAATTAAAAGTCCGCTGCAGTACTGTTGAAAAACGCAAGGTGAACCATTTTCAATCTTGACCTTTCTTTGCACAACCACTACAGACCTACCAAAAATCATAAAGATTCATTGAAGCTTTCTTAAGTTATGCTCTTGACATACATACAGACCCAACCAACAGATGTCTCAACCGAAAACATAATCTTCTCGGAGTACTAGTACTCAGCGAAGATCATTACAAGTTTGGTATGAGTGCAGTCTTTCGCGAAACGTGACACAGTCTTTCGCGAAACGTGCCGCAGTCTTTCGCGAAACGGGCCGCAGTCTTTCGCGAAACGCCCGGCAATCATTTGCAGGCCCTTTCGCAGATTCTGCGAAACTCCGGGAGCCTTCCGCATAGAGTTTCGCGAAAGCTTGCGGAACTTTCGCAGAAACCCCCTGCGAAAGACCGGGTTTACGCGTAATACGTCGCTTTTCATATGCAGACCGCTCGCGCGGTGGGCGGAGAAAATATCACGCCCGATTTGTTTACGTTTCCTATTAACAAGCCAGAGTGAAAATGTACGGAAGGACCGCGCTGTAGACAAATTCAGTACTAAAACTGACTTCAATTTCTTGACAAAACGCAACATAACACGTTATGTCCGTACTAACTATATTTTTCATAGATTTTACCGCAAGAAAATTACGGGAAATGCTTAATTTTCTTTCATAATGTATGGTGCCATGACAAACTGAATGTAACATTTGCTTACGAGGAGGCAAGACGACGGAGACATTTTTCGTATTGACATAATTAGTGGGAAAACTTAACAGAATTGACTACATCCCCACAAGCAGTGCAGACAAACTGTCGTTTAGAATATCTGATACCAACAAAATAAACTTGAATCCGTGCGTTTGTGAGAATAGATTCCGGTAGTACATGTAGTTTATCCTGATATAAAATTCTTCTATGCAACTGGGGAGATCTTTCCGCCACAGACAGGCCGGCGCGGCGCTGTCAAAAGTGATTGATTAGCGCTTTTATGTCACAAGCCCGACTTACTGACGTAGAGCTGGATCAAAGGCGGTGGGCGCATGGACGCCGTCCAGTGCTATTTGAATGTAGCAAACTTGTTGTGCAGGGAATTCTCACGATGACGGGTACACAACCTCGCCGGGGTTGTGTCAGGTCTCTATTTTATCTATATGTTAACTAGAAGTTATAATTAGTTCTATGAACTTAACAATTACAAACAACATTACATTTGTCACTTGAGCCGTGAAATAGGTTCGTAGGTTCGTGCTTTTTTCGATGGTTATTTTTTCTTTGCATTCAAATCCTTGGGGTAAAACTTAGTGCATACTATCACGCATACAATAAAATTATCAATTTATTCGTTATAAGCACCTGGTAACTTACCTTTCCTTATTCAAAAGCAGGTTTACGTTGATTGTCAGAGGATGAGCTTCCCGTGCGTGGCGTGCCGTTCTTCACGTGCTGACCAAGGAGGACAGGAGACATCTCCCGTATTAACTCCTTATATTGACGACGTTTCGTCAGTTCTGACTTTTCAATTACGGTCTCTATTCTATCTATATGTAACTAGAAGTTATAATTAGTTTCATGAACTAAACGATTAGTTGTAGTTTGTTACAACCAACATTACATTTTTCACTTACTTGAGCCGTAGGCTCAACTTGTTATATACTATTGTCAGCTGGTAGCTTATACATTGCAGTATATGTATGTTCGATACCTTTTGTTGATATGTACATTTCACTAATGTGCTTTAAAACGTTGCCGTCGGGTAGTGAAAGCCGCTTAATATCAATCAGGTATATTCGTGCTTTTTCTTTACGATGGTTATTTTTTCTTGACATTTCGCATTTGAATCCTTGGGCTAAAACTTAGTGCATACTACTAGTATCATGTATACTATAAAATTATTCATCTATTCATTATCAGCACCTGGTAACTTACCTTTCCTTATTTAAAAGCAGGTCTACGTTGATTGTCGGAGGATGAGCTTTCCGTGCCGTTCTTCACGTGCTGACCAAGGAGGGCAGGAAACATCTCCCCTATTAACTCCTTATATTGACGACGTTTCGTTTGTTCAAACTTTTCAACTACAGTTGTACTAACCTTCTACGTATACTAACTTAGGTTGTGTTCGGTATCAGTTTTCAAAGCTAACACGGCAAGTTGTGCTAGAACTTCTTTTTCAATAATAAAATGCACTTAATAACTAACATAAATAAATGTTGGAAGAAATATATACAACTAATACGTTTTATATGGAGGAAAGGCGAGAAGCCTTTCATTGCAACACGCGTACGATATCTGGGGCATGGGTCATAGCAGAAAGTAACAGTCGATTTTTTAAAATTGTTTCGTCTTTCTCCTTCAATTCGGTGGTACAGTCGCACTGTTTTTCCTTCTTAGCAACTTCTTCTTGAATCCATATAATACCACTTCCTGTCGGCGTACACATGGGTACCCCCTACCTCTCTCCTAATTAATCCCATCCTATCCCCTCCTTCTCATCTCCCTTCACACAACCCGTCATTCGTAGCCCTGTCACTCTGAGTGAGGGCCCGCCCACCCCGCCCCTTGTTAACACGAGGTTGTGTTGTTTATGATAACGCTTAATCTTAAACGCTTGTTGTTAATGCTTTGTTCACAGTTGGAAAAAGGGGCCCTGCCGGGTAGTTCCCGGGCCGTTTTTGGCACTTCCGGGCGTGACCCCTACGTGGCCCCTTGGGGCACCCTGCGGCTACCGGGCTATTTTTGGGCCCGGCGGGGACCCGAGAAAAATTTAGTTCTGACTTAAATTCTACCCGGGCCCCGCGGCCAAAACGACGCCGTGACTTCAACGTGAGAACATCGCGAGGTACCCCTCCGGTTGCCGCCAGTCCACCGGGACAGGTAATAATTTGTCTGTTTGTTTGTTTGTTTATTCATGTGCACAACAAGAACATTTATGATACATAATACGATAAACAATAGATAATAACAGAAATACACGGAAGTACAGTACCCACCTCGGAAAAACGGTAGGTTTGTAAAAAAAATTACAAAAGGAGAAAATCGAAATTCTCATAATTCAAACGAGGCTAGTAAACGAAAAAAATTGTTGACGAAACTTTTATTTTGTAGTTGTAGTTTTATCATGTAATTATTGAAAGCGTTCAGTCCCGTAACCTCAGTCGTTGAGCCAGCTATCGCCCTTTTTCTCATTACCTACATTTTAACCTCCTTGATTTTACTTTGTAAAATGCAATATCGGAAAATAGATAAATAAAGGAATTATAATTTAGCCACGTCCTTTTCGTTATATCCTGCTGCGTCTGGAACATCCTTTCTTCACAATATATTTAAACCTCCATAGTTCAAAACGTTGAAAGCTTCATACTTATAACAACTATTTATAGAAGACGCTAAAACGAAGAGAATTCACCTACCTCAGAACTTTTGACGTCCAACGGCTCTTTTCTTTGGATATTATCACCACTGAGAAACCAAAATGCGGGCTTTGGTTTCAATTTCAGAACACGGAGAAGAAAGATGACGGTTTGATTCATACGTGTGACGAGCCACACACGCTACGGAGTGATCAGGGTGGCATGTTAGAAAAATCGTCACCGTGTTTGTCGGCAAATGATCTTGCCCGTCATAACTTTCATTACCACCAAAGAACAATCAAGTAACAGATATCACAAAAATATAAAATCACCTTGTACTATTTGGGCAATGTTGAAGTTTCTGCAAGGAGGTCTCTGTGAGTTTAATAGGCTTCTCATCTCAAATTACCCTTTTGTTGTTGAAAACTTCCAAATACACATAACGTATGAATACGGCTCTAGTGGTAACAACATACATGGTCCGTTCGAAACAACTCGATTTGATAAGTTACTTATTACCTTCGCCGAGAAGGTTATGCAGAGGGTAGCGTTTGTATGTGTGTATGTGTGTATGTTTGTAACGTACAGCATAACGAGAGAAGGCTTGGGTGGATTGTCTTGATATTTGGTAGGTAGGTAGGTCTTGATGAGACTTGGAAATGATTAGATTTTGGGTCCCCTAGCGGCTTGTTACGGTACTGCAGCGGAACTTCCTGTTTTGATATCTCGTGTTCTGGACATGCTACGGTCCTGTTTTTTGAGTGGTAGATAGCTCTTTGAACAGTGAGTAAGTGGTATAGGTTTGGGCCCCCTAGCGGCTTTTTTGGAACTGCAGGAGCAGGTTTTGCTTCAGACTTTGAAAGGGAATAACTCAAGAAGGGCTTGATGGATGGTCATGATTTTTGGTAAGTAGATAGCTTTAGTGATGATGTACATGATTAGATACTTATTATGCAAATCAGTATCTAATTTGCATGATTAATGAGGAAAGTTTATACATCCGCCAAATTCCATAATAGGACTCTCAAACATGTGACATATGTAACTGAGGAGGAGAGATATATTAATAGATATCAACTATGCAAATGAGGACCTCATTTGCATAATTAATGAGAAAATACTATAACTCAAGATGGGCTTGATGGATGGTCATGATCTTTGGTATGTAGATAGGTTAGGTGATACTTGGTATGATTGGACAATAATCATACAAATCAGACTCTAATTTGCATAATTTATGAGACAATTTTTCAAATCCACTGTGTTCCATGATATGACTGTTCAAATATGTGACATTTGTAACTGAGGAAGAGAGGAATGTTGATAGATAGAAACTATGTAATTGTAGACCTAACTTGCATAATTAATGACAAACTACTAGAATTCCATACAGGTAAATGATGGCAATTTCATACTTGTGGCATTTGGAAGTTGAACATCGTGTGTGAATGTGAATGTGAACATCGTTGAATCACATTATGCTAATAAGGACCTCATTTGCATAATTGATTATATATGTTTATATAACCTTTTTTAAGCTCATACTTTGGACAACTTCTGTTATTTGGGTGAAGACGATCAACTGGTATGATTTATAATTGATGAGAAACACTCCTAATACGTCAGTCATATAAAGGTTAAAATCATTTGGCGAAGGTATGAGGTCGTGGAACTCTAGTTTCATATGCATTCATACCTGAGTGTACTTTTTCATTTTCTTATCAAGTATTCAATAGAAATGTACGCAGTCATGATGCTATCATATTACTGGCGCACACCATAAGATACAGAGGTCGATAGTATTAGTAAGTCAGCGGGGACGAGCGCGGCCGGGTGAATGCCATGTCATGAGGACATGCCAGAAACAACATGTGTGATAACTTAACTTAGGGTTTTTCTCTGGCGTCCAAGAATAGAAGATAATTTTCCGTAATGTCATTCATTCTACACTGATTGATGATTGGACCTCCCCGTCTGGCGGCATGTCCCACAAAGGTACCACAAAGGAGCCCGGCTGTCAATCAACTGCCAAAGGCGTGAGAACTTATTAGTAACGTGACGTCAATGTGTAAGACTGGGTTGATGGCGTTATGTAGGAAAATGTCACCGCAATCTTAGCTTTCCAGTCAACAACTAAATGTGCATTTTGTTACTATTACGAAGTTTTGGAGTTTTATGCTCTTTCGTGTTATTCTTTAAAAATCTGTTTCTGGTCGTAGCTGACTAATGCTTTAGTCCCAATTGCGCCGGTGCCGTCGGGGATGCAGCCCGAAGGGTTACTTGAAGTAAAACTCTACATTTGTTTCCAGTGGCAGGGTTTGCATGTTTCTGCCACCCTTTGCGGAAAGTTCGGTCTTAATGTTGTCAATCCTCCGCGCCACCTCGTAACAGTCCAGCCGAACACCATCATCGCCCTTGGTGCCGTCTGTCTTTTTAATTTCTACAGAAAAAAAGGGAAAAGAAATTAACTGAAATGGCTACGTTAGATGTTTTTGTCACTAAAAGAAATATCTTACCCTCTGGAATTATTAATGGTCTTTCCCTTATGGAGTTTTCCTTAGGGACTGTTGTCTTGGTCGTGCGACAGCAGTTTGAGGTCAATCGAAGGACAGTTGTGTATGTGTCGTACTAATGGCTTGTGATGGTAATGGTTGTCGTACAGCTTGTCTACGGTCTGTTCTTACAAATATTCCTGACAAGCAATCAGTACGTGCATCGCCGCTAGTGGGTGGCAGGACCCACGCACGTGCACCGTCGCAGCGTGGCCGAATGCCCGCCAGCACCGCAGCGAGAAATCGACCAATACCGGGTACACATGCTTACCTGCTTTCAATGAGCCAAGCTGAAAATCCAAGGACAAAAAAGGACACCGACTGCGCCTAAAGAGTTCACTCAGGAAAGCTAATAGTGACGCACCTGTGTGTATCTTGCGACGATTCCCGGTTTAGTTGGATTGTTAAACAGTGACTCATAAATGTGACTCGAATTCAAGCAAAATCACTGTATGACCAGAGTCGCATGCGCCAGAAACCAGCTCAAACTGGATTGTCTCAAAAGAAAACAAACAAGAGTCCGTAGGACACAATTCTCCGTGAAGTATTTATAGTATGTACAAGTATTGACCCACACAAATTGCATCTCTGCACAGTCCAAGTAGTGTTTTAGAGCAAGTAAAGAAAAAGCGTTTGTTTATCTTTTTCTTTCAATACAGGAGTGGTCAACCTGCTGAAAAGTATGTTTTTACAGCATGGCACAGATGGGATCTAGAAATTCCGGGAAAAGTCACAAAGTTAGATCCAGGTGGCCCCTTTTCAATTATCAACGAACCATTCAGCCTTACAACTAAGATGTATCAGAAATCACAAATATGCAGTAAATCCTCTTTCCACAATTTATCGCAGGCCGGCCTGATCTATAGCTATCAAGCTATTTGCAATAAAAAAGGCTAATTTATATTATCGTAACATTTCACGAAGGTCAAAGGTCACCGGATCTAACCACCCGGAAGTGACACTGGCGCGCGCACTTTTCTGAGAGATATTTCTCAACAATCTTTCATCCCCTGCGTAAACTTTTCACATTGTCACAGCCTCCGTATTATAAACTACAAGTGTGGTAAGTTTGAAGGTCCAGAGATTTGCCATTTTCACACTGTGCGTAAAAGTGCATCGTCCGTCCCGTGCGCACATACTGTATGCGAGTTGCGAGTGGACACGGCATACTTAATACACAGACTGGAGGTCACTCTGCACATGTTCGCAGCTAAAACTCACAATTCCCGTTGCCGCATTGGTATGTAACTTGGTATATCGTTTGCCAGGTTGCGTGTGGTGATGCACGTTGTCTATTTTTCAATGTAACAGTGACTATACGATCACAGCAAGTAAGGAAGATTTATACCCCGTATCTGCCTGAAGTATTCCAGTCATGCATAACGGATTATAACATGGCAGGGCAGTGGGACATAGCATTAATTATAGGGGTGCAATTACGATATTGGATTGACGTTTAAAGTAGTTATGGTGTAACAAAGCTATTGTGCATCACCACGCCGAACCAGGCAAACGATATGCCAAGTTACACACCAATGCGACAACGGGATCGTGAGTTATAGCTGCGAACGCGCAAACAAAAGCATTTCCAATACTCCCAGAAGGAGGTCATCCTCCTTCCCGGAGTAATAACCATAGACACCTATCCCATACATGTACCACCTGTTGAATTAAGTCGGACGATACCTCTAGTCATCTATTTTCAATACATGTCTATAAAAGATTTTAGATCTGTATTCGATATTTTTACACTTTGATGTAATTAATTAGAGTAGTGTACCTCTCGGTGCTTGTCTATTTGTTACCGGTTCCCGCGTTGATTTTAAGTCCGGGCTAAAATGATTCCCAGGGGACCACGTAGAGGTCACGCCCGAAAGTGAAAAAAACACGGCCCGTCAACTACCCGGCGGGACCCCTTTTAGCAATTGGGACCGAAGCATAAGATCATGTGTTCGTCCTTAGTAAGACACGGGCATACCGTGAAAGTCAGCCAAGAGAAACCCGACGCGCGTGATCGGGAAGTTTCTGTAAACCCTGACCTTAAAAGCACCATCAGCAGGTCTAATTATAAGTTCCAGGGTCGACTCTTGATATTTACCCTCATCATTAGACTGAATGCCAGCCTGTTGAATGAATGTTGAATGAAATGGAACTGTCTGAAGCCTAAGGAGGCTATATTGCCGGGGCATAGTCTGCGAATGTGGTGGGATGGAAATAGCACCAGCATCCAAACGATTGGCAGGTCAACGATTACGAATGATTGGATTTTCAAGCAGAGAGAGAATGCTCGGTGTTGGTACAACACTGCTTATTTCGCTAGGTATCGTCTGAACTGCAGAACGTAACGTATCAGAAGTTCCGAGCTCGGCGCCCAATCATCGAAACGTTATATTGAGGACAACTGTTTGGCGGAGATAGACTTCGTTTAGCAGTCCGTTACTACTGCGAGATGCTCTGGTACAAGTGGGTTCTACTAGGGATCCTGACGTGTTGGTCTGTCTGGGCAGGTGAGATTTTGTGTGTGTGTGTTTATGTGTGATGGCATAAGTGGGTTGTAAGGAAAATAATTCATGTGATGTCATATTTAGTATCATTTCATGGTGGCCGCTTCGGCTACATAAAAACTTGATCGTCGATGTTATACACCATTGTACATCCGGTTATTGCGTTCTTTTTAGGTTGACTTGATAAGCCTAAAAATATAATAAATGATAGAATGAGAACCTTTATTGTACATTTGTGCCCCGAGGGGCTAGATACAGGTCGTCTAACATAAACCTAACTAACATCTAAGGGACATACATACCCAGTAAAATATATATATATATATACTACAGGGTAGACGAAAGTGATAAGCTAAGCTAATCCAGTGGAGTCAACATCTTCTCGCTTCTTTGTACATGTGTAGATGTATGAACAGATCATGTTTCTTACACAAGGGTGGTCTAGAAGCAACAAAAATATGAATTTATCATTTGCGTTCAGATATTCAAAGTATAAGAATTTTTCCTTAATACATTTGAAAAGAATATTAATATGTGGGTAGGTTTGAACTAGTGCTATGGGCAGTGAAGGTAAGGGTTAACTGTACACATCGTAAAGTGCTAATCACTCTGTGTGCTAGGGCAGAGTGCCTTGTGACGCAATGTGGTCTGAGACTCTTGTTGTTGTACTATAACTGTCCACATTACGATTTACACAAGTAATTATTTCTGAAACGCTGCGTAACTAATAATAATAATTTTATTCGCAAGTTCTTGCCCGAAGGCTAATTGCAACATGAAACAATACATAGCAAGATAGAGATACAGATAGTGCGAGTTAACAATGTTGACTAGTAGAACACATGGCTATTCTAAAAACTACTATGGAATACAATCTACGCTTTTTGGGTTTGACTTATTTTTTGGAAGCAGTGGAAGACGAATTGTCCCACTTTTTTGGTAATGAGTGGGTTTTGGGAGGTTAACAAGGTTCTAGTTTTATTTTCGTCAGTAAATGTTTGGAAATTGTGGTAAGTTTTGGAGGCTTCTTTGAAAAGCTCTTTTCTTTCCCGATATTGAAGGGGCAGTTTGAGATAAAATGTATTTCGTCTTCCACCGCTTTTGACATACAGTAGTGACATAATCTTTCCCCCACAGGTAACTTTTTGTACCGCCCTTTCTCGATTTCAAGAGGGTGGGCGCTAATTCTAATTTTGCTAATTGCCGATCTTAGCTCAAAGTTATCTAGTAGCAGTAAATATTTTTCCATTGAGTATTCTGTTTTTAGTTTTTTGTAAAATCTTAATTTACCATTATCTGTAGACAATTGATAACGAAATGTTTGAATGAATACATATTCCAGCCTTTTCCTCAACAATGCACATATACGCTTCTTATCTTAAGGTAAATACATCGAGTTCCAAAGAAAAGAGTTACCAGTATTGTCTAATATTTCTTTTACATGTTGTAGCCAGGAATTTTTACAGCTGTTAACCGGTATAAGTTGTTGACATCTCTCTCTCTCTGGCTTATTCCCCGTCGTCGAGGATTAGTGGGAAGGGCAGGCTGAACAGTCCTATCCTGGAGTGGCATGCTCGCCCGCATCGCTCGCAGTAATGCATCTATCTGCAAGGGATGTGTGGAAAAGTCTAATTATTAATAACAACATGCCTCGGGGACCTCGGTACAATAGACCAATAATAACTGCTTAATCAAATTCAACTTCCTGACACATCCAAGCTCCTAAGCATTAACTTAGCTGACACACATCAATCTAAAATGGTCTACCGCCATTAAAGTAAGTTTATTGCAAATTCATGCCCGTAGGCTAATTGCATGTTGACAACAATGTCGAGGTACAAACACAAAGTAAAACATAAGGTATCAATGTGATACAAGATCATACTATTGCTAGTCTACAATAAGTTTCTATATGTACGGTACTAATGCGGGGTTTGATTTCTTCTTTGAAAGCAGTTGAAAATGAAAAGCTCAACACTTTCGATTATGAGTGGGTTGGATGATTTCAAAAGGAATATGTGTATTTCTTAATCTAGAAAAGCTTTCATAGATTTTAGATACTAGAATATAGACTATAAACGGGGGCCTCATGTCTTTGGACAGCCACGCCACCATCATCAAATAAGAGTAGGGGTCCATCCCAGTATAAGTGGATCGAATAAATCTGGTGTGTTCAAGCATTTGGCGGTTTACCTGGTATGCAATACAAACAAACAACAAGTACAATTTCAGTCCACAACATATAGCAGATAGTTCCGACGTCAATGTGTAAGACTGGGTTGATGGCGTTATGTAGGCCAATATCACCACAATCTTAGCTTTCCAGTCAACAACTAAATGTGCACTTTGTTACTATTACGAAGTTTTGGAGTTTTATGCTCTTTCGTGTTATTCTCTAAAAATCTGTTTCTGGTACTTTCATTTCATTTTGTTTTACCCACCCCCTTTTAATATCAGGTGAATGAATGTAGAAATAATGATAATAGAAATGTGATATAATGTGAAACATTTTGAGGTTAAAACGCATTATATTTCATCACATAAGTTGACAAATAATGACTTAAAATAATCATAACATCCATGTTACATTTCTGAAGCGTACCACTCAAATTGTATGAGCTTTATGTTTTGTTTTGTTTTTTATCACATTTTCCTTAAATGGTATAGAATAACCAAATTTTAAATATAAAAACATTTTATCTAAATATGACGTTGGCTGTTGACCCATTACGTGAAATTATGTGACCGCCCGTACATTTTTTTCTCTATGTGATTTTTATGTAAAGCATAATTTCATGAAAATGTGAAATAATGTTAAATTGAATCACACCTTATAGAATTTTTCTTCAATTTAAAGCTATGTGAAATGCGGTCGGCTACAAAATGTAGCAAGATGTGAAGACATCCGACATCCCGAGAAATATGAAATGTGTGTGAATTTCACGTAAATGCAAAATATGAAAAAAAATTACATCACCTCTCATTTTTGACATGTGAAATTGATCTGATTTGCACTTACACAAGATCTGAAGTCATGTGATTTGACAGAATATTAGTATGTAAAATGTAAATTTACTGAATATTTTCCCCGATGTTAACAGATCAAACCTATATTTGATTACACACCGAAGGGCACCCCACGGTTACAATGATTGTACAACTTTGTATTCGTACTTTCTAGGGGATTTCTTGAGGTATGGTATCATAACATCATTAAACGACGGCAATTATTCGAGACGGATAGGGTAGCTACTCTAAGGCAAATAAATTGCTTTTCTTCCATACGTCTATTCTCTATTCTCTCTAAACGGTCAAAATGTAGGTTATTAATGATTTCGTTCCTGATCAGGGCTGATTGGACCCTCTCTGGCTGACTGGACCTTCTCTGGCTAGCATATACGATTTTCGCGCCCGGTGTGGATCTGCTTGGAGATTATATGGTTCTCTCATGGCCTAAATTGGGGCAAACATGTTGACATCATTACACAAAAGGCAAGCTCATGACTTTCTTTGGCTTAAAAAACTTCTAACGGTTTGGACTACCGATCTAAGACCTCCGTGAATTTTACCAAGGTTACATACGGCCGACTTAAGAGCATGCTGCACCGGTCTAGAGTCCGAGTATTATGGCGCAACATTCCATGAAGATCGAGCGAATAAAAAGACGTGCCCTGAGAATTATTCTCGGCCCCAAACACACGTGTTATAACGAAGCCCTAACAAATTTATGCCTCCCCTCCTTGAAAAACAGGAGGAAAAACCTTTGCCTTCGGTTCGCCAAATCTTAGCCTTCGGTTTGCAAAATCTCTACGTAGTAATCCTACCTTTAGGAGTTGGTTACCCCCAACCCGTTGGGAAATTCACGCTAGAAATTTAAAAGGTGCCCACCAACTTTGTAATCCATTGGCAAAAATAAATCGCTAAAAAAACAGCCCCGTTCCATACTTTACCCATCTATTATATACATACACCTGATAACATCTCCCAATCCCCGCTTACCTAGTTTACATCATGTTGATAAACCGTGTTTTTTCTTTAATCATTTGTACGAGGAGAATTTGTTTCTTTAATTGTATAATAATTTTGTTTTATTTTTATTATCTTGAATCTCTTATTTCATCAATAAGAGTGTATGTGTGATGTATTTATACACATACATAGGATGTAATTCTACAAGATGAGTGTTTTATAATTGTACATGGCTTTTTCTTTCCCCTTGCACGTGTATAGTACTAGTTAGATGTTGTTACATGTAATATGCCTAAAGTGCGCAATGCAGCTATGCTCAGGACGTTGGCATGTATTTTAGAATTCAATGATCGAATCAATAAAGTTATGGATATAAATATTCGTGGGATATGCTTCCAAAATATGCGTTGTAAATGATATAAAGCTTTGCGCAGTCTTATTCTGTGGCGTGATTATTATTCAGCATTCAGCCAATAATAAATAAAGGGTGTGAAAAAGTAATCCAGTCCCGCATGTTAATGCTATATTTTTGATTAACCTTTTTTCACGCGGCTACGCTCAGTCCCCTTCTCTTTATATCCCACCAAAGAGTTTAGATTAAAGACGTTCCTGATCTATTTCAAATACCTTAACCAAGTTTGTAAATAAAGCTAAATGACACAACAAAAATTGCGAACGTGTGCACGACAGTCCCATTCCCTGTCGTTGTTTTTGGAATCGTTGGTTTCACCGAAGAAGGATTTAACTTTACGGATAGAGCGCTCATTCTTTCTTTTCTTAAACCTTTTTTATTAAATGTAAAATTCACTAACTCCTAGGGATCGTATGCAAATGTCACTAAAGTGTAAACCATGTAAGTATTGTTCCTATGGTAAGCCATCACCATAGTAACTTGTACTAGTATTGATTCGTTCTGTCAGTTTATTCTAGTGACGCTGAAGAAGAGTGATGGATACTTCTTCTTCCGGTAATGTCCATCGGCCGGATATCGGCCATAACTGACATGTCACGGGTCAAAGGTCAGGTTCTAAACAGGACTGGACACCTTCGAGACGAAGGTGGCCAGGGACGGGGACTGGACGGTGGCTTCAGGCAATGCATTCCAGTCGCGGACGGTGCGTGGGAAAAAAGAGTACAGTCTGTAACGTTAGTCTGTACGACAGTTGAAGTGCCGGAGCTGTTGACTGTATACTCTCCGTCTTTTCCTGTTGCTGTCAGCCAGGGGTTTCAGCGCGTCGCATCTCACACATACTCAAAACACCCGGAAGTAATGTCCTAATCTTATCCAGTTGTAGAGATTGAATTGTACTCAAATGTTCTAATACCTGTGTGTCTAACCTTCATAAACCTACTGTTGTATATTTCTGTCTTTTTCACCGCAAGCCACAACAGCGCTTCCAGTGAGATCGAATACGTCATTTGACCTAGGTGGCAAGGGACATTTCCGAGTTGTGACTGTACAGGTACCGGTTAAATTATCTTACTCCAATTTGTGTTTTTGAAAAAAACACCTTTTTTTAATGATGACAACATCAGAAGCTTCAGTATCAGTATTGTAAAGTGTATTTTCTATGTACATGTGAATATTTATGAAAGAACAGATGATGAATTAGTTTATTACATTGATCATCGCCCTGCAGGACTAGTAGTAGTAGTCCGATCCACGCTCGTTCTTAAATGTACCCAATATGTAACTTCGAATTCCGTTACCGTTTGAAAAAGTGAGACGTTCTTTGACATAAAGATATGCCACATATAAGGTGCCAAACTGTCTTTTTTAAAAGTCATTAAAACGACAGTTTGGCATCTTATATGTGGCAAATCTTAATGTCAGGAACGTCTTACTTCAAACGGTAACGGAAGTTACAAAATGTGTACATCTAGATGAGAACGAGGTCCACTGTGTTCTGCTGCCACAGTGTTCTGGATGGACACTCCGCGGCTGCAATCAGTCTTTCTTCATTTCTCTCTACTGCAGGAGGCTCCTTTCACAATGACAGAAAAGAGCGGGTCAGGGGGTTATCGGTACGTAGGGTTCTGTATTGATCTTATCAACGCCATAGCGGATGAGCTAGACTTTACCTATGAACTGTACGAGCCGGAGGACGGTCAGTACGGAGCGGAGAAAGATGACGGGACGTGGTCCGGTATGGTAGGGGAACTCGTCTCCGGGGTAAGAGACCTACTTTTGACATTTCGTATTAGAAATTTGAAGTAAACCGTGGCGCAAGCCTGAACGCAACCCCGCTGCTTCGGCATCTGGATCAAATTCCGTGGATCCTAGGGCCCGCGTTTGATCCTTGGGGTCGACTCAAGCTTGGACATGTTGTAAGGGACTGCATTTGTCATTTCAGATGCTGACGTATGGCCGGCGGCCCCTTGTATGAGGGAGCTTCAGGCATTAGCCTCAAGCGTCAAACCTCTGCACGTAAAAGAACCCAACACACTTATCGAGAAGAGTAGGGGTGACCCGGTGTGTTTGGCCCAAAACGCGAGCTGTGGCGAAGCCGCATTGCACTACCACAAGCTACTTGAAAGCATCATACATCACCTCAAAAGAGGATGCATTGAAACGAAACAAAAAGTATCTTCTTAAGAAGAGAATTCATTTATATGATTTTTTATCTTTCAATTGTTACCTTTCCAACCGAAGTCATTGGGCGGAGTGAGGAAAGTCATGTAAGGCCACAGCAAGTAAATTTTATGGATGACATCCTCTGCAGACTCCAAAATTAATGAGATAGGGCGAAAAAAAATTAATACAGGTCTTTTAGTCCTGTATTCATTTATATATAATATAAAACCTCCTTGATTCAACAGTAAACATGTCCTTGGAGATGTGTATACATCTCAGTAGACTAACTACAACAAATGCAGAAAAGAGCTTGTTGTACCATCATCTGAAGCAACTACACTGGGTACTCATATGCGATGAAACACCTTGTGTATACAGCTCAATTAACTAGACCCCTCCCCCATTATTTATATAATGTCCTTGCTAGAACAAATGCAGAAAACAGCTTGTTATTATACCATCATGGACAGGAACTGCACTGGGTATTCATATGCAAGGAAACACCTTAAGCTGTCAACGTTTACGACATATTTGTCAATTTTTGGCATGTTGACCACCGTCGGAGGGCAATGAAATTTCTTGTTTTTTATTTCGAAATCAGGCGAAAATTAATGAGCGCGCTGATGTCATCCATAAAAATTACTTGCTGTGGCCTAATGAACATTTCCAAAGGTCACAAGTCATCCATGGCACGTCAGACATTCGAACCCAGGACCTCAGGGCAAAATACACTGTCTGTTACGCCAACACGACGCTCCGACGCTGTATGACCTTGAGTTGAATGATAGTTTTATGTCACAACATTTTCTGATGATGTTCAACAATGTTAAGACTAATATAATTCTTACTTAGTATAAACGTACGCGCCAAACAAAAACACCCATTTACTGTTACCGAACATCACACCTTTGGAACAATTTTTTTTCAAAATATATGTTTTTGTTAAAAGATAATACAATTATGACGATGACATAGCAGCCAGTTCGGAATCCATGCCAGTGCAGCGACAATTTCATAAGACTACTGCGGAATACAAACTAGCCTTTTGGGGTTTGATTTCTTCTTTGGAAGAAGTGCAAGGCAAACTGTCAAACTCTGTCTGTTATAGATGGGTATTATGAAGTTAGCCATGACTTAGGTCGGGTGCCATTCTCCATCTGTCACCCGAACCACCATGGCCGCCCAGAAGTACCTGTCCTGCATAGCCTTCCCAATGCCATCAGCCTGAATACTACTGCTAGGGTCTCTTTTCAGCACATCTAAGTATGTTAGGGATGGTCTTCCTTGCCTTCTTCTCCCATGTGCTGGGGACCATAGCACTAAGTCGGAGACTATTTCCTCCTGTTTCTAAGAGTGTCCTGCAAACCTTAAACGTCTGGCCTGTATCTTGTCTGACACTTTTGGGAGACCAGCGTACAGTTCCTTGTTTGTCCAGTGCTGTTCCCATGTTATGTTATGTTAGCCATAATGTAGTTTTTTTGTCAGTTTTAATATCATTTACAGCTGACAGATTTTCTGACAATGTTTTTCTCTTCACCTGACAGCGCGCTGACATCGCTCTAGCTGCAATGACCATCAGTTCGAAACGGGAGAAAGTTGTCGACTTTACATCCCGGTACATGGACTATGGGACTGGCTTCATAATGAAAAAGTGAGAAATATCCCTTTCTAAATGAGACAAAAATTTAGTACATCAAAATGTAAAATGATATGGATTTTCCTCCATCTCAAATGCATGCCATTTGGTGTTATCATTCTGATACCTACACATTGCACACAGTGCCGTTAAGTCGTTGTACTTGAATAATGAAAAAACAACGACTATATGTTACTCACATAATCCCTCATCCGACCGATACATTTTGTGACGAATCTGGTCGCATGGTGTCCAAACGAACCCCGTTCTGATTTGCTCATAAACATATTTTGGTAGTTGTATTTGTAATCAGTATGAATATACTATTTCAATAATCTACTATAAGTTCTGGTGTCAATAACAAATGCTCATTATCATAATTTAGGCAAACATTGAGAAGAACCAGCATTTTCCTCTAAAAATCAATGATACTCCGCTAATTTCAACAGTATCGGTGTCTTATTACTTTACAAAACAATAGAAACGATTATAAAACCATACTTATAGCATAAACATGTTATTGAATAAGAATAGTTATTGTGATTATTAAATCATGTGTCATTGTCTGCCACCTATATGACATTGTATACGATTGTTACTTTTCTTCACATAGAACGTTTCCTCTTTTGTGATTGTAGATTCTGCTACGGTTTAAGTGTAAAAAAAACTCATCATCATAATTATAAGAATAAACTAATTTAAAAAACTCGGTCCTGACCCTCTCGCGGGTCGCATCGCCCTCCGGCCTGAATTCGGCCGTCCGGCAATCCAACTCTCGCGATACGGAATACACAGTGTTGTATTCTATATGTATGTACACAGTCACTGTTACACAATATACAGTGCTACCCAAGTATGACTATAACTATCTCTATATTTATTTTCATTTTTTATCGTCCAGGCCAAAGAAAGGCATGGGAGAGCTGTTTGCGTTCTTCCTACCGTTCAAAATGACGGTTTGGATCGGTGTCGTGGCCTCCATCGTCGCCGTAGCGGTTGAGCTGAATCTCCTAAGTCGCGTCAGAGTCAAGTTGAATCTCGTGGATCAATCACGGCGCGAAAATGATGCCGATTTTGACCTGAGAAACAGCACTTGGTTTTCATACGCGTCACTTGTGAGAAAGGGTTAGTAAACAAGCATCTTGTTACCTCGGTATTTTGATTATTCGGTTGGTGTGTTTCTTTGTGTCTGTGTTTGTTTAAAATCTTATCTCCATAAAAAAATGGAAACATTGTTTTGGGTGTGTCTGTGTTTGCGCGTGTGTGTTTGTGTTTCCGGACCTATGTAGTAAGCATGAGTTTTAAAACAACTTCTTGTAGTATTGTTATCATATTTGGTATCTGGGTTGGTTTTGGGAAGATGAAGTTGGATTTTCCCCCTGGTGTATGACCTTGGTACTGTAGCAAAACTTCTTTCTTTTGTATCTGTTGACTTGGACATGCTATAGAAGATAGCATATCTATGCCATTGGGCCATAATTATGAAAATGTCGAAGTCATTTACATAATCAGAATAGTTTATGGAGATGTGAGGTCTCCGAACTCTTAGTTCCCGTCAGGATGTGGATCAGGAGTGGCAGCCCGTCAGGATGTTAGGCGAAAATGATTTAATGCGATACTTGGAGAACTGGAAGTCTAGTCTGACTTTGGTATAACGTTGTAAACGGGCAGGAAATAATTACGCACGAGTGGAGCATGGATCCAAACACACAGTTATGTCAGGTCGTTAGAGGTACCCATTTTTCCGTCGTGTTATTTAGTAACATAATGTTTGCAAGCCAACTTCGAAAAACGCTTGGCGTGTTAAAAATAGTCTTAATCTACTTCTAATATTGAAGACCCTCTTAAAATTCCAAAGTCATGACAAAGAAGTACCATCACCATACCACAAATATATTCGAAGTAAAAGATAAAGCCCACACTAGAAAGGCAACATTTGCACGAGCAAATGCAACATGTATCGCCCATTTCCCTCCCCATGCATGCAAAAAGCGACTGTTCTAATGCAAAAATGGAGCATTCCAAGATAACTATTATGAAATAAGACCATGTAATGACCATTGTAAATATCAACGTGATCTAGGCTAACGTTTTTTGTATGTCTGCAATGTTGGTATTTGAATAAAGAATTGAATTGAAGACCAGTCAGAAATGAATCCCTCCCAATTTGAAACCCTATGCATGGATGGGCTTTTCAAGGCACCCATGTTCATTCTCCTTCACAATGCAAACATTAACTCCGAAAATCATCCCATGGCAAAACAATCTGCCTAAACGTGAACTATTGCAAAGTCATATTCCAGGCCCGACACGGAACGTGTGTCCTCTATGAAAGAATAGATTACAGGAACTAACCCCCATTACCATATTGCCGCTACTAATCATAATACCGCCAAATCTAAAAGGCGATAATTATTTAGAGATCTACTAGCGCAACAACAGTGATTTCCGAGGTATGCACACTTCAGACATCAATGTGTTTCATACACTCTTAAAAAGGCATCAATAACGAGGCATTCGGAGACGACGAGGTCAAATATTTTCGATCCCTTATCATGACATGCTGGCGCGTCGTGGGAAGAGCACGTTGTTCGCTGGGTTTGCATATAATAATCGCACGTGCTTCCAGCTCAAGACGATTATTTAAACAACAGGAAAATAAACTTTCTTTTACTGGCCTTCAACTCGTGTCAAAGTGTGATCTATCGTCAAGAACGGTTGTTTACTAGCCGTAACTGCAGTTGACCTGGCGCAAAAAATCATAGAGCGTCGTTATTTTTATTGTTTTCGCCCGAGACTAGCTCCTCCCCCATATTGCGTAACAGGAAAATTCCCGCGAAAATTTCGGCGAAACCAATAGTTTGAAGGGGCGGGTGTAATTTCTACAAAGCACTGGGAAATGTTTTGCATCTATATACATCACACTATATGCATGATGTTCATAGATGAATTTTTCACCAAAAAACAACAGTTTATAGTAGGATTATGAACCTTCTATTGTTCGGTCCCAAACCGCGGTTCAAATAATTTGCACCCCTCCGCCGCAACTGGGGACTCCACGTCGATACCATTTGTCTTTGCATGGGAGACGAACATTAGTAATAAAGCTTTACTCAGGAACAAATAAATCTTCAGTAATGAACAGTCAGAGAAAATGTCTTTATTTGTATGACATACTTGGGATTCTTCCATAACTGGATCTAACATTGCCGCCGCCGGTCCTCACGAGAGAGCTGCTCCTGATTCACGCCCAGCGGCATAGTAGACCTGCCGTGTCAACTATAACCCTCAAGATATCAATTACGAGAGGTGGTGGGCACGCCGGACTAGTTGATTTTTGGGTAAGACCAACAATTAATACGACCGTTACACTAGCAAGGAAGCCACCATTATGTGAACTGAACCATAGTAGAACGTCAGACGTAAGTTTTACGTCAAAGCAGTTGTGACGGGCTACAGCTAAATCAAAAGTTTTAACAGTTAACATCCGTTTTCGTGTGATCTTTTGTATCCCCAGACATCTTTGTATATTTAGCGAACTCAGTACCCCGAAAGAAAGGAACAACAGCTGATTTATAAGGTGAATAACGACAAGATAATTGCCGAGTTTCTTCCTGCAAGGACATTATATAGGTCCTTGCTTCCTGGTGGTATTCTGGAACCCCCTTCCGTGCGCACACCCGTTCTCGGTGCATTTCCGCAACATCTTCGATGCGATATTTCGTTTTTAGCAGATCAAGAGAGACAAAAAAACATACACATCATCAGTGGCGAAGGTGAGCTATAACATCGACATGTAAGCGGGAAAAATGAGCTGCTCCTTTGCTAAATTAGTATATCACCTTAGAAATTGCAGTAAACGTGGCGGTATAATGGTGATGGATGTTACCATGCATAATGGACCATTCAGGAGACATCTCTATTAAAAAAAAAGAACATTTGTGTAATCACCCCTGTCCGAAATCAAATTCAAAACGTCCCCATCCCCACCCCTTCAATAATTACGCGCCACCTGCAAGACAACTGTATGCTGTCAACCAGATGCGCCTGCACGTGGGGTGGGGTCACTGACCTTTAGGTTGTGTGGTTTACGTTGGTAATTGTGAGAGCTAATCTACTCGCGAAATCACAGTCGAGCGCCGCCGCGTATCTTCAGCTAAATTGCCATAGTTTTGAGTGTTGTACAGCCGCTGAAGTATTGTTTTTCTATACTGATACATTGTGTAGGCCCTACTCAAGCTATTTTACGCATTTTCAGTGGCACAATTCATTGAATACAGTTCGTCCGCCGCTAGCACGTTGCACATTTTGACCGTTTTTTATACACCGCCGTGGACATAGCTTTACCGACTAATACCATCGACACTTCGCCAGTTCAACAAAATACTTCAGTGTGCACTCGTTCAAACATTACTGCAGTTGAATGCCATGCAAAGCTACCAGTCGTTTTGGCTCAGGGACGACCGAGATGAATCGATTTGAAGACTTGACAGGAGGAGAAGAAGAAGAAACATGAGAGAAAGTAATATGTACCGCCTACAGAATGGGCGATACATAATGAAAGCCCCTTCATCATTGGGTGCCCAAACTGACCAATCAGGTCTTCGTTAATACTAAACATCGCGCGCGTATTCAATGCCGACGCATGCGGCTTCCCGACAGCATATTATGGTATAGAAAACGCCGCGGCTTGCGCTCCACATTGGAAAGTAACCATAAATTTGATAAAAAATCGCAAAAAAATGATATTGAAGTATTGTATGCAAAAACTAATAATGGGGTCATCTGGGTAAATATCCAATGCCAACTACACCAAATTCCAGGTCCTTTGGTTTAAACACGCAGGCACTGGAGGCCTAAATGTACGATTTTGGTCAGAAAAAACTCAATAAAATCAGTTTAAAGGCATTTATCGAAAAAAATGAAAAAAAACAAACACCTAGAGGTATGCACTCACTCTACCTGCATACCAAATTTCAGCTTATTTGGCCCAGAGACGACCGAGATGAGTCGATTTGAAGATTTGACAGGAGAAAGAAACATTAGTAATACGAAAACAATATGTACCGCCCATACCTAGTATGGGCGATACATAAATAATGCTCTCTCACTATATAATTAAAGCTATTACTCAGAGATATATGTTTCGTATGCTTTTTGAACATCCTGTTTTAAAAACATGTAAACCCATCCCATCCTATATATTCAACATCGCCAAGAGACGATTAGAAGCAGAACCTTTCTAGTTTTAGAACCAAAGTTTTATATTTAGTATTTGAAGTCCTGACATTATTTATGCTCTACGTCTTTGTGGTTGTTTTCTGTACCTAGTCGAAAAGCGCATGTATGTGCAATAAAGATGATCATATCGATATATCCGACAGGTGTAGAGCCTCAGCCGAGGTCAACCCCGAACCGTATCTTAGCAGGCGCCTGGTGGCTTTTCGGCCTCATCGTCATATCAACCTACACCGCCAACCTCACGGCCTTCCTCACGGTCAAGAGACAGGAGCAGTCGATAAGATTCATGGACGATCTGGTCGCACAAACAAAAATCAAATATGGCATCCCGAAGGGCGGGAGCACCTACGACTTCTTCCATGATCAACAAAGTAAGTTATCATCTACTACCGTAACGGAGGTTTTGATTTCTGTGTGTCTGTTTGAATGTGTGTTGCCTGCGTGTCCGTGATAATGGCTACAGTATAGAGAAGCAGGAAGGCAACGCAGTATAATGGTATGGGCCGCAGAGGCGCAGACTGACAAAAAAATGTTGTGTTGTGTATTCAGCCACAGGTACAGTCTATGGACAGATGTGGACCTACATGGACACAAGGGAAACGATGGTTGGCAAAGTCGCGGAAGGGATAAAGCAAGTTAAGAAGGTGAGCAGAACAAAACAAGAATGCATGTCCAACTGTTGTTCAGACGGGTTACTCGTGTATTATTACTGCCTATGGCTGAAATAGTCCCACATCAAAGAGTGTCGAATAAACGTTGTTGATATGTATGTAGTATTGATGTTGTGTTGTAGAGGTAGCCTGCGTACATGTATACCTATCATGCACTCATTTCTTTCAGCTGTTTTTGCGACGCCTCAGGTGCGAGCCAAATGTTATAGTATTACCATGCTTCACTTAGATTCATGGCAATATGCACTTTTTCTCCGTTGGCAGGGTGAGTTTGTCCTCATGTATGACACGCCAATGTTGGAGTACCTCACCATGACAGACGAGAACTGTGAACTGATGATGGTCGGCAAGCCTTTCCGCCATCTTGGATATGGGTTAGCAACCAAGCACGGGAACAAGCTGTCACATAAGCTATCATTAGTGTAAGCTACTTACAGTCACTTATTAGTAACATAGAGTATAACACTGAAATTGTGGTGTTCGAGGAGTGATTGTGTATCACCTATCAAATCGGCGTACGAAAAATGGAGTTATTTCACTAGTTTTCATACACGTAAGGCTACGCTGAATCGGCTTCTTGATGAAATTCGCACTCGAATGTATTCTCGTCCGTTTAAAAAAAATATTATCTGTGACCATACTGTAAATATTTCAAAAAGTGAAATGTGTAAATATATGCCAAAAATGGAAAATAAATCTTTAAAAAACGAATACTAATGTCATAGAATGTCAAACTCAATTACAAAGTCAAAAAGAAAGATCCTAAAAAACAAAAACGAAGATTTATTATGTTCAATTATTTGTTCAGGCAGCACTTTTTATTGCCCAGCTTGATTCTCTTTGCACGTTCGCAACAGTTTAGGGGTGTCCAGAGGATGTAATCCATATAAACAAATCAGTAGATGGCCTAAATAATAAATGAATGAATGATTTAACATTATATTGATGTTTGTTCTTCTCCTTGTAATCTTCAGTATCCTAAAGCTGAAAGAAGAGGGGAAGATAGACAAATTTCGTAACGTCTGGTGGCCGACAGTTGGCTGCGCGTTGGACGGGGGGGATATGGCACGAGCGGATGCGGATCAACTGGGACTGGACAGCTTTTACGGAATTTTCATCATCCTTGGCGCTAGATTAGCGCTACCAATCATCTATGTGGCGATTGAGGTCATTTGGATACACTGCTGCAAGCGAAAGACAAAGATGGTATATAAACTGAACTCTTAGTTTTTCTCACGACTTTCTTTTTTGTTGTTCTGGTCTTATGACGTACGCCTTACCGCAAACTCTCGTAAGGTTAATGAAAAATAATTTCTTTTAGTTATAAATTTAACAGCACTTTTGCTTACCCTGTGGAGTAATTCGACCATATTCGACATATCATTTACGTCTCAACCAGTTAACGTTTATCATGCCGTAAATCGCTAGTATCTAAAACATCGTGGCTCTGTCACACATAGCCGACCATGTCCACCGACCTCCTTCAGACAATGGTTGGGAGTAAGTCGTGAGTAGGGTCATCTGTGGTTGGACCTTGGGGGCGATGCAAGCCATGTGACCTTTAAAAATTTCTGCGCTAGCCGGCTATGGTCGTTGAAAAGTCAGGAAAGCCATGCATGTTCTGTTTGAATGCGACCAAAGGAGTGAACTGGGGCTAGAATATTCGAATGAAATAGATTCTAGGCTACTTTCAAACCGGTTTTTGTATTGGTTTGGAAGTTGTTGGAAGCAAAGTCGAGAAATGGTCCTGAAAGTTTGTCAGTGGCTTCATTATGCGTCGGTTTCATGCATTGTGTAGAATAAGGGAGAAAAATATAGTTTGATATCTACATTGCACACAGGAACGAAATTGTGATATGCTATCATCATCGTTTACTGGTTTCTGCATCTGCATGCGTTAAATTAAACGTAGTGCAGCTGCGTCTTATCATTTAGAGTTTCTTTGTTTTGCAATGCCAATGATTCATAATGCATGCCTGTCAAGCCAGCACGTTGCATGTTTGTTTTTTTTTGCCAGATGGGTGATGCCTGCCGGTCCAGTGCCCCTGGGATCCCAGATGACCACGATCCGTCCTCTGCCCCTGGGATCCCAGATGACCACGACACGTTCTCTGCCCCTGGGTCCCCAGATGACCACGACACGTTCTCTGCCCCTGGGATCCCAGATGACCACGACACGTTCTCTGCCCCTGGGTCCCCAGATGACCACGACACGTTCTCTGCCCCTGGGTCCCCAGATGACCACGACACGTTCTCTGCCCCTTGGTCCCCAGATTACCACGACACGTTCTCTGTGGGCATACAGGGAGCGTGTGGTTGTGGGCCTACGTCGTGCTTCTGCAAGGTAACAAACGCCAAAATTAACCAATGAAAGCAAAGTATAGTTTTTGTCTGTGTCGAATGTGGTTGAAATACTGAGTAGATTAGCACATAGAATATTGGAGAATAGAATATCCCTATGAACTAGATGCGGTGGTTTGCGGAGAGATGTTGGATATCTTTAAATCTTCACGGGAAAATCTTTATTCTAACTCTTTAATCTTAACACCATGTTATTATACATTCACAGTCGGAATCAGAGTTTCCCTGACCAAGCAGGAATCATCAAAAGAAACCTTGAACCTTGAACGACATGAAAAAAACTACTGGGAAAAGCACTACTGCGAGCCATCAATAGCGGCATGGTGCAAATCTTCATCCAAAAGGCAGGGGGCTCTACTGAAATTTGATATTTGCAAATGGGGACAGATCGTTGAAGATAGCAGAACACAGTTTTTCGCCTATGGGGATTTAAATGGTTAAGGACCTGGAAGTGAGTAGGTTCAACGCCTGAAAATTTGTAGCAGGGTGCACAAGGAAATTACGAGAATTTGATATGTTTGACTTTGGGGTACAATATGCAAAATATGTGAAAAAGAGCTACAGTTTGCCTGCTCGTACTTTAATTTGACCCCCGGCGGAGGTCATCATACTGCAGCCGACACACAACAGTTGGCGGTAACCATATTCAGGCGCAATTTGATCCCAGGCGAAACATCGTAATCCCGCTTATACAGTCCCAAAACTGACCCGTTCCTCTACATTTCGCCACCGTTTCTGCCTCGCTCACAGAAAAATAACATAGAAAAATTCAGGTTTCATTTTCTGTACATATACAGCCAAGCTATGGATGTTTTCCTCCTACAACAATGTAAAAATCCACCATTAAGAACAAAGATGGCCTTTGCCATGGCAACCAGCAGTCAACTGTTACAAACTAATTTTGTAAGTGCTAGACAGGTTTCTTGTAGAATAAAAAAGTTAATAGAAGCGTCTTTTTGATTTCAATCACCAAGTTGCATATGCTTATTTCACCTACAATTATTTAGTTGCAATTCTGCTACAATGGGAACAATAGCTAAGTCTTTTGCCCCATTGAGAACCCTTTTTTCTTTAAAATTATATTTTCAAAAAGTGTAAGCTAGAGCTGTGCCAAAAATCAATAAATTTGTGCTCTTGAATGAGAATATTGTGTACATTGCACATTATATCTATCAAAATTGATGTCAATACCTCCAGTAGTTTTTTTCTTAATTTCTATGTTGTATGATTTTGTAACAAATAGGAAATGTGCATTGTGACATTTGTGAGTTGTAAGAGTAGTGAATCTGTGGTTTTCCAGGATGTCACAGGAAATAATCATGTGTCAAATCACGTTCTTGGAAAACCCCCTCTACCCGTCTAAAGTGGGTCAACTCCCAGCAGGAGCATCCTTAATGTTCCTTGATGACGTAGGTAGGACAGATAGCTCTGCCATATATGGGGCTGGGGAACCTCAGACCTTAAAAGGGTATAGAAGATGGTAAGAACTCTTGGAAACTACGATATGATTAAAGTCTACGGAATGCAATGACTAACATGATTATAATATTGTGTAGGAGGACTTCCTGTCCACTAGAGTATAAGAAGAGCACTGAAGTTCTGTTAGTTTGTCAGTTGGTTACCAGTTGTGGAGAAGTACGGTGTGTAGTCTGTAGTAGTGTGACGTAGTGAACGGCTGATCAGGTGAGATACACAACACAATGTCCTAATGTTCTTGTAATCTGTAACTTGAAGTCTTGTTTACTTGATAGTATCTGTGTGTATTAATATTAGTATTGTAACTGTGTCTAAGTATTAGCATTATCTTGGTTTGTATAATAACTGCTATACACAAGAACACAGCATCCAGTGGTCAAACTTTCTGTCTGACTAACAAGCTCAAGTTAGAAGTAGAACTGGGTTTTACCGTCCTACAATTTTCTAAAAAAAATTGACTTTATTTTGGTATCACAAAATTCGACTGTCTTTGACCTTATGAAAACACTTTATCAGGTGCGGACCGGGATTCTTGTTTCATTTCTGTGTGGCTGTCCCATTAAGTAGGTCATACGTTGCAAATCTTGAATTGTTCTAAAGGCATGCTTCTTATTAATCGTTAGCAGATGAGCATAGAAAATGCAACTTTCAAAGTATACAGTAGTTCTATCAATTGAAATACTATAATCACAATAATACTATGATCATAAGATGATCCTGAGATGTGAGCTCCTCAGCCCGGTAAAACAAATTCACAAGGACTCGTCATGGCAGAGAGTGGAGGGATGACAACAAAGTTACTTGCCTCCATTGCCGGCCATGATAAGACCCACTAAAGTAAGGCCCTATAAAAGCACTTACCCTAACTTCAATCTTAAAAACTCTTCTCCACCAGGAAGTCACAAGGGTATACTTGATAAACATGCAAAGAAAACAGAGGGTTGTACAGCTCAAAGTCGCAGAAACGCCACCCGGAAGTAAACAGACCCTATCTCTGACCTAGTTCCCGGCCATACCCATCCACATGAGCCAACAACTCACATATGTTCTTACGCCACCTAAACTGCTTAACTAAACAATTTTCAACTAAAATGGGAAAGCTAAGACCCTACCTGTTCCTTCTAACCAAAAAAGTCTCCAGAGTGGGCAAAAAAATCTGAAGGAAAAGAAAGGTTTCAAAGATTTTAAGTAGGGACTACAAAGGAGATTGCGCAACTCAACTTTAATAGGGGTAAGCCCTGGACGGAAGGCTTTACTTTAACAACACATGCCCCTACCAAACAACTCTGTCCACCAAACTACTATCTATACTATACAGTCAACTATGATATTCTAGAAGTCATGATATAGGTTGCACTTTAGAAATAAATATCAGGGAAGTAAACAGTATAATTAACCAATTATGAGTCTAATTCATGCTGATTATCATAATGATACCGAGTGGTCAAAATGTAAAGGACATGATCGAAAACACATGGTGAAATACATAACCTAGTATCTGAGAGGGCTAACTCTCAAATTAGATGTGTTCATTCCGTTGACAGGAATCCATATTTCAGAACCAGTCATTTAATAAACAACAAGGTCCGAATCTGAAAAGAGATCGAGTCAGAAAACATTTTACTTTGGTATTTAACCAGCTTAAAGACACACAAAAAGGGGGATAGTGTAAAGAATGTCCTGCAAACACTAAAATCCACACCTGATAAAATGTTGAGTAAGAGAAAAAAATCACACGCTCGAATCAGGTTTTTTTTTGGTTCTATGAGGAGTGCCATCCATATGACATGTAATCAATTGCAAATCGACAAGGCCTAGGATTTGCCAAGTTCAAATGGATCTTTATTTGTATCTTATCTGTACCAGTCTAGGTTCTAACCCATTTTCAACCAGAGGGCAGATATACTGAGATGGAAGCAAGAGAATGGAAAGTTTTCATTTACTTATTTTTGATTATTGTTTAGGATACTCAACTAATATTCATGTTGTAATCGGTGACAAGTGTTACATGAATGATATTGATGTTGTTATCGGTGACAATTGTTACAAAAATGATATTGATGTACTAATCAGTGAAATGTGTTACATGGACGATATTGATGTTGTAATCAGTGAAAACTGTTACATATATGATCTTGATGTTGTAATCAGTGACAAGTATCACATAAATGGTATTGATATGGTTATCAGTGACAAGTATCACAATTAGATGGTATTGATATTGTAATCAGTGACAAATGTTAAATGAATGATATTGATGTCGTAATCAATGACAAGTGTTACATAAATGATATTGATGTTATTATCGGTGAAAATCGTTACATAGACGATTTTGATGTTGTAATCAGTGAGAAGTGTTACATAAATGATCATGATGTTGTAATCAGTGATAAGTATCACATATATGCCATCGATATTGTAATCAGTGACAAGTGATGTTGTAATCAGTGATAAGTGTTAAATGATATTGATGTTGTAATCAGTGACAAGTGTTACATAAATGATATTGATGGTGACAATCGTTACATAGATGATCTTGATGTAGTAATCAGTGACAACACACATTTATGTAACACTTGTCACTCATTACAATATCACTTGTCACTTATAACAATATCAAAAGGCCGCCTATTGATAGTGTAATCAGTGACAAGTGATGTTGTAATCAGTGACAAGTGTTACATAAATGATATTGATGTTATTAGTCGAAAGTGATTCATGGTCGATATTGATGTTGTAATCATTGAGAAGCGTTACATAAATGATCTGGATATTGTAATCAGTGACAATTATCACATATATGCTATTGATGTTGTTATCAATGACAAATAAAATTGTAATCCGTGACAAGTGTTACATGAAAGATATTGATGATGTAATCAGCGACAAGAATCACATAAATACTATTGATATTGTTATCAGTGACAAATGATATTGTAATCCGTGACAAGTGTAACATTAATGATATTGATGTTGTAATCAGTGATAAGTGCATATATACATATATATATACGTATCTATCTATTTAATTGTATCTTATGTAGACGGATTTCAGGAAGAACAGTGTAGGATTGTATACACTATTGGAAATCTGAATAAAACAAACAAACAAACAAACGTAAGCGTTTAAGGTGGTGTTTGCGTATTTATGGTTAAAATCCCATTTATATCTCATTTATAGGTTCAAAACGTTTTGTCCAAAGACATATCTCAAGCAACGATGCAACATTGACCAAATAGTAAAAAAGGATTCGGAAGCTATCATATAATTATAGGTTCAAATAGAAGGCTAATAACCGTACGCAGTACGTTCTGCCGACGTGCTATCAACTAGCTATACCTACTGTGTGCGCAAGTTCAGGTGGCACTTCGACTGTCAAGAAGTAAGATTCTTGAACTTTTGATAATTAAAATGTGTGTTTTTTAGTCATTCACTATTGTCTTTCGTGCCAGTTTGGGTTGATGTTGAGGTATGGTCAGATAAAAACGAACGCTAGACAAGCCTGCCACACCGAACCACGCACAGCAATTAATGAATGACGAAACATCAGACCTGATGGAAATACGAATTCCTGATAATTCCTTTTCAAGGAGGTTCGAACTGATTTGTTGTCAAGTTGATTGATTGGAGAAAGCGTGTTAAATGTGTCCCTGTTGGTAAGATCTTTAGTACAAAGGAAGGGTAAAAATAACATTAGATGATCGACCATGTCATGTTCTACACCAAAGGCTGACTAAAGTCTTATAAAATGATTCCGAAGGTTTGATATTAACAACCCATGAAAGAACTGCCCTAGAAATTTATCAAGAATATGGACAAATAAAGATTTATTAGATGAAGGGAAGACATTATCATTTTCTTTCTTCTTTGTAAACTCAGAAGAGAACTAAGTGTCCCGCATATCCACAAAATGGACAGAAACGGTATTGGGTACAGGTGCGCACGTCACCAACCATACCCTAGCAGTGACGAGGCTGGAACTGCAGGAGCAGGTTTTGCTTCAGACTGTGAAAGGGAATAACTCAAGAAGGGCTTGATGGATGGTCATGCTTTTGGTAAGTGGATAGCTTGAGAAATGATTTACATGATAAGATACTTATTATGCAAATCAGTATCTAATTACATAATTAATGAGGAAAGTTTATACAGCCGCCAAATTCCATGATAGGACTCTCAGACATGTGACATAGGCAACTGAAGAAGAGAGAAATATTAATAGATATCAACTATGCAAATGATGACCTCATTTGTATAATTAATGAGAAAATACTATAACTCCAGATGGGCTAGATGGATGGTCATGATTTTTGGTATGTATATAGCTTACGTGATGCTTTGCATGATTAGACGGTAATTATGCAAATCAGATTTCAATTTGAGTAATTAATGAGGCAATTTTTAAAACTCGCTGTAATCCACGATATGACTATTCAAATATGTGACATTTGTAACTGAGAAAGAGAGGAATGTTGATAGATAGAAAACATGCAAATGAAGACCGAATCTGCATAAGTAATGAGACACAACTATTATACCATACTGGTAAATGGCGGCAATTTCATACTTGTGGCATTTGGAAGTTATGTGAATGTCAACATCGTTGAATCAAATTATGCTAATAAGGACCTAATTTGCATAATTGATTATAAATGTGAGCGTAACCTTCTTTGTTAAGTTCATACTTTGGACAACTTCTGTTATTTGGGTGGAGAAGACGATCAACTAGTATGATTTATAATTGATGACACTACTTATACGACAGTCATAAAGGTTAAAATCATTTGGGGAAGGTATGAGGTCGTGGAACTCTAGTTATATATGCTGCTATATATCTATGCAAGTACATAAATGCACAAGAGATACGACGCGATATAAGTATAAACAAAGCGTACATAGTCCTTTCTCAGTAGAGACCAATACTTTTCATACATGTTACATTTTCAAGAATGTTTTATTTTCGTAGATATCAAACGCTACTGTAAACGCCATGACTTCCAGTCCTCGAAATTAATTGATGTACATGTTTCTTATATTATGATCACTTCCGAGTATCTCCACAAAACAGTAGAATTAAACCTCACTCTCAAGAGCATGTTGCTCCATCTTCGGTGTAGTCAGATGAAACTTTGGAGTAACAACGGCTGTGGCGATGCTAAACTTGATGTGCAGAATAATGACAAAAATCAATGTTTACACATTGATGAATCACAACCTGCAAATTAGACGTCAAATTCGTTTCAAAAACGTCTGATCGGAGAAAAGTTACGCCTGCGTTTGAATAAGAAAAATACCGCCACGTCACATTCCCTCTAAACTCGAGTGGTCCAATAGACAAACATTTTGTGAAGGTAACGCCTACTTTCACACCGCCATGAATCATAATACTGTCAACAAAAAAAATCAAAGAGATGTACTAATGCACGCGCAGCATCAGTTATATCCGAGGTATGCACACTTCCGAAACATACCCATTCCACTAGGTCCGCGACCTCGTTGCGATCGCGTTGCGACGTAAAATCTAATAAAGCGCTTAAAGAATTCTATACATAATTAAACGAAGATGTTTGCGCTTTGTTTTATTTGTTGTCCTCTTAGTCATACCTCACAGTTTGCATGGTATTTGAAATATTCCAAAGAGTTACACTAACTTCAATTTAGGTCGCAGTGGGAGCGCTGAGCGCGATCACCGTCTTTAATAAGCTGACGTCATATGCATGGTATGATTACTGCGTCTGCTACAATGCACGATAGCATTTCAGAAATGCGCGTATTGTAAAATTTTGTCTCAACTGAATCATTTCCCTCTTGAGCTCTTCTTTGATTGGACATCAGCTGTTGCATTTACAAACCTTGCTGGTACGGCGTTTTATATAGAAGAGACGAATTCTATTGCTTAGGGTATGGAAAAGGTGCTGGTTTGTATACACTTTTACAGCTGTTTATCGATGTTTGAAATAAACTTTCTGGATGTTGCAAAAAGATTTAACCCCCTATATAACCCTGCTGCTTCTCAATGTCTTAAAAGTTTTTGCTTTTGTAATCATGGATGACATGCTTGGACAGGCAATTTTTTTGATTGAGTAAAATTTGATTTTGAAAAGTAAATAAGTCAGACGTTTCAAAGATGTCAGGATTTTTGCATAGAAGACAAATATGTCACTGCTTTCGATTGATTTTTTTTCTTAGAAGCTTTGTGCTTTGCTAATTCTAATAAAAAAAATGATATGCTTGACATGTAACCAACGGATAAATCCGAGTTCTTTTAAATGCAGCTTAACTTTGGAGACTAACATAGTAAGGATAAAGAAATGACACAGAGACAAGGCTTTCCGTACGCTGGGCACGGGAGACTTTTGAGACGGACTGACTATGAGTACGTCTTGAAACTGGCTAATAGTATGCTAATCATAATATAAGATCAGTCTCAACTGAGGTTCTCTACCCCTTCCTGGACTGAACTCACTTGCCGTAAAAAAAAAAAAGATTCTATATTCCGTCGTCGAAGACGGACCTCTTAACAATTATCTGCTAACTCCGCAGCCTTGGTTACTTCATTTTTCTGTGACTGGCTTTGTAGTCCACTTCAGTAAAGAATAACACAAAGGAAAGCATATTTTCGGGAATCATGGCACAACAACAACAGACTACTGTGTCAGCAATTACAAGAGTAAGTGTTCCGAGTTTCATCAGGTGTTGCACCAGTATCTTTTTGCAAGTTAGTGAGAGCGTGCAATCGTATCACAGCTTTTACACACACTGACTATTCACAATATTCGTGTAGAGTTTTCAATATCAGTTTTACATCCACCCCTAGCCTGTGTTTACACAAGCTCTCCCTAGCTGGTGGAGGTTAATGATGTTGATGCCAAATATTTCGGAAACTCATTCAAGGAACGCATGAAGGACACATTCCTTTCTGAATGGAGACAAAAAATAAACAGTAATGATAATAAACTTAAAGTGTACTCTAAAATGAAAACTCAATATAGAAAACTACCTATTGTCTATCCAAAACAAAACTTTTGTGACCAACATAACCAAACTAAGAATAAGTGCACATTGCCTAGAAATCGAAAAAGGTCGCCATCGCAATATATTGGCAGACCAGAGACGTTGTCCTTCATGCCAAGATAGTATTGAAGAGGAGTACCACTTTCTTATAACGACGTTTTTATTTCAATGTGACGCACTACTTGATACCCGAACTACCATTGGTCGCCAATTAATACTGTGTTCTGCGACCTTAAAGACAACATTTCCTGTCTGGTTACGCCCCAAACAACTGGATATTCTCTGGGAATTTTCTTAGTCTGTAAATATGCCGTACAACTTCAATTTTGACTAAATGATTTACTAGTAATCGCTACATGTCATTCATTATTAGAAATCAGTTGTGCTAAATGAACTTAAGATATGATGTTTGTTTAATGAATATCAGACATATCTCCAACAATAAAGGCAATATGCTTCAAAAATACTTTTACTTTTTGATGACACTATATCAGCAGATCAAATAAAAAAATCGTATTGGCATGATTTATTTGAGTTCATTATCTTCTCTTTCAAAATTACACGTTGCAAACATCAATGTTTTATCACTCTTCACGAAGCTCCTCATTTATTATGCAAATAATATCCAAATTTACATACGTTATGTGTAATGATATTCACATTTCTCTAACCTATACGTGTCACTGTGTGACAGGAATGTGCATGGAAGAACAAGTTTGTGAGACAGTGAGATGATAACGTACACGAACCTACAATTGCATGGCCATAAACACAACATTTACAATCACAATTCACAAATGACGTCATTTCTCATACGGTTGAAACCGCTTCATGCACTATGTATGTCTTGCCAACGGCTGCGACCCCTTCCATCGGAATGACCTCTTCCATTTGATTCTCTCCCTCCTCCCTACACTGTACACCCCCGCAACAGCCACGCTTCCCCTCCCGTCTACAACACTGTTGGTTACACGGATCAGGCTGTCTATCCGATAGAAACGTGTAGTGTCGAACTCGTCTCATGTAAACCCACCAGACGAAACACGTAGACGATATACCCAGGAATATCACAATGGTTAAGCTACAGTACACGATTTCGATCCCCAGTCGCTAGTCGACTATGAATTTTGAGAAATCAAACTCGAAAAACTCATATTCTTCTTCGATTCGAGAATTGGAGCAAGAATAGAATGGATTTCAGGCTACTCCCAACTAAGCGCCAACCTTAGTTGGGGATTAGTCGGGAGCAAATCAAAGTCGTGGGAAGGTATTGATTGTGTGACGAGGGCTTAATAGTTTAGCAGCGAGAGCTGCTTGATGTAGATATTAACCCCCACCAAACCCCGAAGTGTGCCTCAAATCAAATTTTGGAACCCCTGGAACGTAGTTGGAAAACAGAGAGTTCATTTATTTGTGATTACACGAAACACGGTGTTAATTGACCCGAATTGCTAATTATCCCAGTAATGCATAATGATGCTGCCACGGACTCCAGGTTGGACTGCATGCCGGGCACTTCCACAATTTTAAAACTGATTTCCAATTTTGTTTGCGGGAATGAAAAATAAAACTGGTATATCAAGAAATATTAACAATTTTTCTTATAATCAATCTTTCTACATGGCCCCGTGGGACACCCTACGGCTGCCGGGCTATTTTTGAGCCCGACCGAGAACCCGAATAATTTTAACTCGGTCTTAAAATCATCGCGGGACCCGGTAATAAATAGACGCCGTGAGCTAATCGTGCGAGCACCGGGAGATACTCCCCCGTACCTGGAGTCCGCCCGGGCAAATTTGTGGCATAATTGGGACATAGAGTATTAACGACTGTTTTCTTTCCAGTTACCGTTTTCTTATTCAAAGAAAATGAAATAAGAAAACGGTACGTTAAAATAAAACAGCCGATGGGAGTCTGCAACAGAGGCTAGGTATAGTCTGACAAAGCCTACCTGTTTGTTTGCAGCACAATAAGTGATGACGACCCCCTCATATCGCATCACAGCCTCCTGGCTTCCACGCTCGGCCCAGTAGGGACCAGGCAAACCGGATGATCGCATGCTTGTCTTGTTCACTGACGGGAACAATAAACCAACACGTAATCAAGATACATGTCGTTCCACCTCTCTCTGTCTCTTTGGGTGTCTCTGTCTCTCTCATTTTTTCTCTATCTCTCTCCCTCTGTCTATCTCTCTGTCTGTCTGTCTCTCTCTCTAAGTCATTGTGTCTCTCTCTCTCTGTCTCTCTCTGTCTGTCTCTCTCTTACTTCCTTAGAAATTGGTCTAAATTTAATTCTGTATGATTTTCTCAGCATGCTCTATTATCCGCACCCAAGTGCAAAATATCCAAATTATTGCATTACCATGCATCCTACAATAACGCAGTTCACAGCAGAACGTTTTTCTCTCGCTATTGATAATTCTTACTCATCCCAACTTAACTCTTCTCTCTGTCAAGCCCCGTCTTTTCAAATTGCTACTAAAATTTGCCTGTCTTCAGCCTTACACGTATTCCTTTTCCAGGTCAGAAACCAAGGCCACCGCTACTTGGTATCCTGGAAATTGAGGAGATTTGTTGACAGATGCGGTGTTTGTGTCCTCCTCGTCTTGTTTCACCACCTTGGGAGGACAAGGAGTCCCTCTTATGCTGGAACTGACGTTGAGAACGATGTCTTCGATGTCATCAGCTGTAGAAAAGAAGGGAAGAGATACTCGCATGACATGACGTCATGATAGTGTTGCACTTGTATTTGCATACTTAACCTTCTCCCTGCTGCCTAACTCTGTAACCAATAAAGCATTGGGTGCCAAGCGGCTACCTCAGTGTGCTAAAAGTTAAATCGCGAAAGCAATAAACTCACATAATTGAAAATGAAAAGCTTAATAGTTACTAAATGGTACGTACTGCTTTCTCTAGGTTGGAAATAGCACTCAGCACTTATGAGAAAGAGTATGGGAATTGGCCACACACCACTAGCAGTGGACTACCTCCCTGCTCTAGCACATAGCGTCTGTCTACTGTACATAGCGTCTGTCTTCTCTGACACGACCAGTGGAAGATTAGCTCTTTAGTGTGTTCAACTGGTTACAGATCAATTTCTTTCACTTTTTAATGTCCCCGTGAATGATGATGATGGGGAATGTCCCGGCGTGGCTCAAGGGCTATAAAATCCCCGGGGAATTAGAAATCAGAGCAGGGATTGGTCAGAATAGGTCACATGGTTATATCACCCACAGTTTTTCTATATCACCCACAGTTTTTCTATATCACCCACAGATATCACTCACACTTTTCTGATATCCCATACTATGTGGATATAACCACAGTAAATCGGGGCTTCCCAATGGCTGAGGGGAAGTAGCCATGGGCTAAGTAGTGAAAATGTTGTCAATTTTTTTACATAATCTAGGGTAAATGTTCTCAACATGGAATGAAAAACATTGGCCCATTTTCTATATTTTCATTACGAACGCGCCCATGTAAAACACGTATTATAACATGTTATCCTATGGGGCGAAAAAACTCATGAATGAGACCTTAACTTAACTTTTGTTGGTCTTCTGACGGTAAACTCAGAACGAACAATCAGTTTAAAACATAGCGCCGCGACGTTACTAACCATAAGTTTTTCTAACCTATCAAATTTAAGCTCCAGATTTCAAAACTAAGGACCATCCTTGTATTCTGTGATATTTACATTCTGATAATTTTGTCTTCATATATTCAAATTCAAAACTAGATTTCTACAACTATTTATAGGCCCTATTATACCTCCACCTGTTCATCACGATTGATCGTTTTTTCTTTCCAAACAATTTTTATTATGAATATATATATGATCACGAAGAAATTATGTTATTTTCCTATGCAAACCATGTTCATGTTCAAATTTTATATATATATTGCCATATTAACCTATACCTAAAGGCTACATATATAGTTTCAGGTGTTGTTCCCATATACCTGACACACACCCGTCTGTTCCAGGTGTTCTTATAATGACCGTGCACCTGACACCTGTTTGAGTCATCATGGCTGAGGGACAAGGTGCAGCTGGTCACTCAGGTGAAACTGCAGGTGAGAAATGTTACCTTGTTCTGAAGGGAGAGTCCAGTTACCAGTAAATATGATAACCTCCTCTGACTCAAAAGTCCTAGGCTGTTTTCCGGCGAGTCGATATCACTTTCATTTTCAAAGTTGACTCAACACTGTATTAACAGAAATTTAGGCTTCTTAAGTACCTTTTTCCCGAGTCGACTTGAGTAACTTCCAAATGCGTTTTCATGTATGTAAATCCATGGAGTTGACTCAGAGTCAGGTCAGGGGTCATATTAAAATCAGTGAAGTCACTTGACACCAAGTAAGAAATTTGTTGACGTGGGGTTAAAGTCTATGTTACCTGCTATAAGTTTAAGGAATTATCCTGTCTTAACACGGATCATCTGTACATCATGAAATTGATGATGTGTATTGACTAGATAGTTAAAGTTCCTACAGGGAAAAGATGTGTTTTTATCTTGATCCTTCACATTTAAACTTTCAGTCAATTATAAGCACCAGGAGATGTGGGAATAAGGTTTGAAAATGTGATATTCAGCATAATCGCTCATCCTGAGAGCTAGCATCACTGCAGAAGTTCTTGATAGCATCTCTAACGCTTTGAATCCATCTCCCTGAGACAGGTTCACTCCAACCCTCTACCAGCCAGCTGAAGACGAAGGGGAAGGATGGAGAAGAGTTTCCTGTGAAGAAACCAGCTCCTTGTAGAGAGGAAGGGTTACCAGGGGGAGGTGAGAGGTTATTTATGGTGTATATATAGTGGGTACAATGTAGGCTTAGAATATCACCTGTATATGCAGGTAAGTGTATTTGAAATTGGAGCTACATGCAGATATTTCTGATGTCTTCCTGCACCTAACCTACACCAGGGTTAGAGTTGGGGTCTGTGAAAGGCAATTGGAAGAAAATGATCGTGTGTTTTGCAGGTAAAAGTTGGTGCAGGTACGCTAAATGATATATTTTTAGCCATATAAACAGTAATGAATGAATGAAGGAAGTAAGGAATAAATAAATAAATAGATCAACAAGAGTCTGAAGACCCAAAATCTCCATGAAATTTAATGGCATATATTCGACCCAGTTTCGCTACCAACAGGTGTGCTATTACATGCAATAGACAACACTGCAAATACAGATTTTCCTTATTACTTATGCAAATTAAGTCCCAATTTGCATAATTGGCACTTAATTGTGTATATCTCTGTCCAAGCTACCTGCATTATAAGTAAATAACATGAAAATCTGTCGTTCCTTTCTTCAGTTATTCTCCTTAGAAGATTTTTACAAATACGCCATTGCAGTTCTAGTTACACATACCAGGGGGCCCAAAATCGACCTTGACCTTTCTCCTCCCAACACCTACCCATATGCCAAATGTCATTACAATCCATCTACACGTTCTACAGTTATACAGACTTTACGCATCAGGTGACACAAACATACACACACGCAAACGATTTTCCACATTACTTATGCAAATTCTGTCTATTTGCATAATTTGCACTTCAGTGTGTACATCTCTGTCCAACCTACCTGCTTACCAAATAACATGACAATCTGGTGTTCCTTTCTTCAGTTATTCTCCTTAGAAGATTTTGACAAATACGCCATTGCAGTTCCAGTGACACATACCAGGGGGCCCAAAATTGACCTTGACCGTTCTCCTCCCAACAGCTACCCACATACCAAATATCATTACAATCCATCTACATGTTTTACAGTTATGCTGACTTTAAATATCTGGTGACACAAACATACAACCAGTGACACAAACACGTGCACGCAAACACACAAAAACACACTCAAAACAACATCCCCATGAAATGTTTTCATGGAGATAATGAATTAATATATTGAATGTTATGTTGATGGCAAATTATCAGTTAGACACATATCTTCAATTTTGCATTACAGGCATTCGCAAGTACTTCTATTTCATCAAGGAAAAGGTGAGCTCAGACTGGAAGGACCTGGCCTTCCATCTTCGGTTTGAACAAGCCGACATCGACAACATCGATGGGAGAAACCGAGATGACAAGTCTCGCTGTATGGACCTGTTGGAGGAATGGCTCAAGCGTAACGGAGAGAGAGCCACCATAGAGGTCCTGATGGAGGCTCTATCTGAGGCAACCCTGCAGAGTGTTGTGGATGGTCTAAGGAAGGTCAAACTTCAAGGTATTAGAAGTGTATTTATTTCTGTACTTTCTACATTGAGTCTTCCTTCCTCTTGTGATTTTTATAGAAAGTATAGAAAATACTATAACTCAAGATGGGCTTGATGGATGGTTAGGATATGTTTGGTATGTAGATAGCTTACGTGATGCTTTGTATGATTAGACAATAATTATGCAAAGTAGATTTGAATTTGCAAAAGTAAGGAGACAATTTCAAAAACCTGCTTTGTTTAATGATATGACTCTTAAAATATGTGACATTTGTAACTAAGGAAGAGAGGAATGTTGATAGATAAAAATATGTAAATGTTTGTCTAATTTGCATAATTAAAGAGAAACTAACTGTAATTCAATACTGGCAAATGACGGCAATTTCATACTTGGCATTTGGAAGTTATGTGAATGTGAACATCGTTGAATCAAGTTATGCTAATAAGGACCTCATTTGCATAATTGATGATAGCATATACTTTGGACAATTTCTGTTATTTGGGTGAAGACTATCAACTGGTATGATTTATAATTGATGAGAAACACTCCTAATACATCAGTCATAAAGGTTAAAATCATTTGGCGAAGGTGGAACTCTAGTTATATTATCATATGTGAAGAAAGGTGCACATAAGTCAAAGTTTCCATGCAACTGAATACAACCATTCATTTCAGGAACGCCAGGTGATGTTATGGACGTCATTACCTGTCTGAAGGACCTGTATGCTACAGAGTATGCGCATGTGCGACCTCTTCCATGGTGTGAAGACCTTAACCTGCCTTTAGGAGAAGTCTACACCAACCTGCAACTTCAGCACAGGGACAGTCGGGGGCGCTTCGAAGACACAGACACTATCGTAAGCTTAGCAGATATTTACAAGACAGACGAAGCTGTGTCTCAGGAAGTTAATCCTAGGTCAGCTGTAAGAAAGATAAGAGTAGAGGGCCCTCCTGGTATTGGGAAATCGTGCTCTTGTCAGAAACTGGCTCATGATTGGTCGTCTGGGAAACTGGGCATTTTCAAAGCTGTCTTCTTTCTGGAACTGAGGCACTTGTCTGGTAGCGTTAAGGATGCCATATTTGAGCAGCTTCTTCCTAGGGATATGAAAGTCACCCCGGACCAACTCTGGTCCTATATTGAAGAGAACCAGAATGATGTTCTTTTCATCCTGGATGGTCTAGATGAGCTCAGTCAGACATCTAGGAAGGGCACAGATGTGGTGGACTTGATTCAGGGTAAAATCCTCAGAAACTGTCATGTCCTGGTGACCTCCAGGCCGTACCAATGTGTCAAAGACCTTGAGAAATGTCATGAGTTTTACAAGATAGTAGGATACAGTAAGGAGAACTCAGTTCAATTCATACGCAAGTACTTTAGCAAGACTCCCGACTCTGCTACTAAGCTAGAAGATCATCTGAAGAGTAATGAAAATCTGTCAGAAATTGCAGTCAATCCCCTGAATAACATACTCATATGTGTTGTTTGGGAAGATAGTGGGGAGAAACTGCCCGCTAGCAAAGCTGAACTGTATCAAATGATTGTATATTCAGTTGCCAAGAGATATTGCGGAAAGAATGGTGTCCTCTTTGAAGGGGAACAGTTTCCTCCTAACATAGAAGAAGCATTGCGAGGCCTGGGGAAACTGGCCTGGGAGGGACTATGGCGATATCAGCTTCAGTTTAAAGTAGACGATATAAGAACGGAGCATGGATTTCATGCAGATGATATGTTGAACATGGGCCTACTGACAAGGGATTATTCGTTCGCAAGTTCAAACGCACCTGCTACTGTACCTTCTTACATAAGACCTTTCAGGAGTACATGGCCGCCTACTATTTCTGTGACCTTGTCAGGAACGAAAGTAAAAGAAACGTGAGAATCGGATGTTTTCGCTGCTTGTTTAAACCGTTGCTGGCGAATTATTTCCTCTCCGCCAACCTGGCTAATCCACGGCGCCGGTACATCGAAGATACTTGCAGTGAGATTCAAGACCTTGTGCTTCTAATCCTTGGTGACAACGCAAGCCCCCTGTTTGAAATGTTTGCAGAAGAGCTGAGTAATGATTCACAGGATGAAACGTATAGGGATCTTTTGTCATACATGTGTATCATGACACTTGGGAAAGCTTGTGAAACCAGTAAAATGGCAGAGATTGTGGCACCTAGTTTGTCTCAGCACATGTTAACTAACTATTATTTTGATCCTGAGTATCCTGTACAGTCAAGTGAGGATCATGCAAAGTGGATTGATGGTTTGACGGAAGTACTCAGTTGTCAAAAAAAACTAGCTGTCAGTCACGATCGAAAATTGGAACAAGAACTAGCAATTGATTTTCAGTGTATCAAGCGTAGGGTTTTACAACAGAAACAGCTTGATAAGTTACAAAGAACATTAAAAGATTTTGACACAATAAGTTCTGTTACACTACGGGACACACATTCTTCTTTTGATGAGGATGGGCGGTTTCTAACCTTGGAGGGACAGGAATTCTCCCCAGTTGGAGTATTCGTACCTCGATGTGGGACACAAAGTGTGTCCGTAGATCTAGAGTTAAAGGAAATTCAGCACTCTGGGTCTTTTTCAATGGTAACAATGTTGACAAACTTATCAAACACACCACGACTGGAACAGGTCTATATCAATATTGACAGTTACAAAGGTGGGCCGTCAGATTTCTCAGAATACGACAGATCGCTGGCTCAGATGATTGTGGACCTGACTTGCCTCAAATGCCTGATAGTGAATATAAAGAGGTGGTCAGTTTTTCCTATGACTTAACTAAATGTACTAAACTTGAGGGCAGGAAACCTAGTTGATACCTTGCAGAGTATATCCAAACATGAAACACTGGAACGTGTGATGCTGGAGCATCCAATGGAGTTTCCTTTCGATTGCCAACCAATTGAAAGGCATGATGAACATGAGACAGATGGTGTTGAGACAATAGTCCAAAAGCTCACAGAATGTATAGGTACAAATAAGACACTGAAGTCACTACAACTTGAATGGAATATTGGTTTGTTCTTTTTCGACGATAAACAATCAAAGAAAGTGATCTGTAGCCGTCAGGCCCTTTCCGACCTATGTTCAGCGATACAGGGAAACCTTAGAGACTTTGGAAATCTATAACATGTTCTCTGCATCAGAGGGTCATAAGGAAATGATTGACCAGCTTATGCATAATAAACCTGAAAACTTCAAGGAACTGAGCATACGTATGTGTTAGCTACAAGTGATGACTCGAGTCGCACCAGCCTAGACAAGCAGCTTATGATTTGTTCATTGGCCATACATTGAAGAGAACCAGAATGATGTTCTTTTAATTCTGGACGGTCTAGATAAGCTCAGTCAGACATCTAGGGAAGGCAAAGATTTGGTTGACTTCATTCAGGGTAAAATCCTCAGGAACAGCCATGTCCTGGTGACCTCCAGGCCGTGCCACTGTGTCAAAGACCTCAATGCGTCACTGTTGCTCGTTGTAGTAGCAACTATATCAGTCTTCAGCAAAGAAGCATCAACCACACTAATGTTTACAATATCTGACAGGAGCACGACAATATAGACTGTTTAGTTGACATTTGCACAGCTGGACACCATGAATGTCTCAAAACCATTTTCCTTTCTCCAACGTGAGTGATTTAGATATTCGTGTAGACGACACAACTACAATTGTGTAACTTGTAATACATATGGTACTTTATAGAGAAATCTTACAATACTCTTATTATCATAATACATGACTGTAATAATAATAATAAGTGTGTGAATATGACTCTGAACATGTAAAAATGCACATGTGGATAATGTGGATAATCTTTGTAACATTGACTATAGATGTACATATTACACTTGTTGTTACCACCTGCTTGCCGATGTACATAAAAAAGCTTTTTTAGAGCAATTGTTTTATTTGCTTCATGTATAGGAGAACACGTATAGACAGCTATCCATATTGAGTCCTTTTGTCTCATGGTTATATTAGATGTATTTGAAAGATAGTTTGTTCAGAGAGTATGCAGCATATACAATTTTGTTTCGTTACAGATAGCAACGACGTACGCTAATATTTGACATTTTTGGTTAACGTTTAGGTTATATATCAGATGTGTGTGCCTTAAAGGCCACCACTATCACACGATGTCATGGTTAGGAACAAATTTAGAAATTTGTAAATGGTAATTTTCATGGTCGATTTATAGATTTGACTTTATGTCTTCTTTTTTTTCGTTGAAATGTTCCGATCCAACGCAGAATGATTGAATAATTCTTCTTGTAAGATATCTGAAGTTAATGCTACTGATGTGTAAATATCCCGTCCGACATGTTGTGTCATTAGATCCCTTGTCACTGAGCACGTCTTGTCGTCATCTGTCAGTATGCATATGTTATAATAAGGTAGATAATGCTTAATTTTCACAAGAAGTAATATGATTTTAGTAATTTAAAGGGTAACAGAATTATGATACATTGGGAATGTGAATCAAGGAGCTTTAAGTTAAACATAGGATGCCCCTTCACAGTCTAAGAAGGTATCTATCCGCGCCCACGGAGTGAACGACGAAAAATGGTTTACGTGAAAGTAGGGGAGACAGGAGCTGTACTGTATGGTAATTTTCAGCTGAAGCTCTAGGTATTTGTCCAATTTTTTTTAGTTAAAAAAAAGAATTTCAATCGGGAACCATCATGATAACTTATTTTACACGGGATAACGTATCCCATTATTTCACTATATGACAATATTCTTTTAAAACCTCTTCCTAGTAAAATCAAATCCCCTACTAGTAAATAAATGGAATAGTACCAATTTATCCCATTAATTTACCAAAAGCAGATTTAGATCATTATTATATCTTTTTATAGTGTATAGGATAAAGGGGTGATATCCCAATAATTTACTAGTAAAAGATTTTAAGTTATCCCATCTTTTCAAACTATCCCGTTTTCTGACAAGAATTATTTTTTTCAACGAAATAAATGTAATGAATAATCAAGTCTTAATTTTAGGCTTTCAGGTCGTATGAGGTAGCGTACAACTTGAGAAATTTACCCTGTCTGTTAATAATCGCTCGTACATGTAGTTTCTAACCTCCTGCCTGCGTGAGTCGGCTGAATTTCAGTTGACCTCCGCTAGGCGCCATTCAATAGAGAACATCAAAGGGCAACAAAACAACACCTCTTTTGTTTTCATTTTCAATCAGATTTGAAGATCGTACCCTAAAATCGCAAAATCATTCATTTTTCTTTACTTTTACAGTCTACCTTGATTTTCAATGCGTCCAAGATAGTCAGATTGTGATTCGATTCATAGCTAATTATAGAGATCATATCATCAAAGACAAAATATAGAGCTACCTCAACCGTCAGTGGAGTGGGGTCGTGTGGCGTGACGACAGGGTCATCGGCCCAGAGTCCCCCCGACGCCACCGATACCGTGCCCTTGGGAAAGGCACTTAACACGACTTTCCTAACTCCACCCAGGTGTAGAAATGGGTAGATTGTTCTCTTTACGCGGCACTGTTAGTATAAGTTACGAAAAACTTTCACTACCAGTGCAGTGACACGTCGTCCTTGTTTGTCCAAAAACGACGTAAAACAACCGTCAGTTGGCCTTCTGTCATTGTCGCCAGTCATCACTACTAACCTGACCACACCTATGTATCCTAGATACACGTTACAAAAAAGAACACGCCTGTAATACCCTGGGAGCTATACGACCCCTAATGAATGGTTTTGTGCATTGAAATGACAGGGTCACTATTACAGCAAAGGACATTAAGCAAATACGCGGGTACGTAATGATCGTAACGTTACAAATATTCGAATACAGCAAACATGACAAATCATCAACATTCCTGAAGTAGCCAATACCGAATGTTTTGTGATAAACTGTTCTAAAATTGTGTTTAAAATTGTTATATCCAACAAAAATGCGATATAGAATCAAAAAGTTAGACTACACACACGCACACACACACGCACACACACACACACACACACACACAGTCACACACACCGGCACACACACACACACAGGCACACTCAAAGACGCAGAAATTTCAATTTTCACACACCGACTCACACACACACACGTACACACACATAAATACATACACACTCACACATACACACACAAATCAACAGACGCACAGAGACACACACACGCTCAACATGTCTATTAGGTCGTGACGTCAAAACCAATCATAGCCATCCTGGAAATACGGATAGCCATCATAATTCTAGATGATGCATAAACCATACGATGCTTCTGTTCACTCGAATGTGTCCTAACAGAGATTGTTCACACCTACTGACGTCAATCCATTAAAGTGCAAAATTCCCTTCCTCACTGACGTACGTCATACGGTGTCGAAATCATATCCTCCTCGATAATGTCTTAGGAAATGTCCATACACTATCAGGATACACAGTTATTTGATATAGCGTGGTGGTGTTCTACTAATGTGTATCGAGTTCATCATGATGGGGGTTCGTCTGTGTGTTGCTGGCCTGACTTGTTGCATTCTAGCCGTCAGTGTCTTCAGTCAAACAGGTACGGTTTTTTTACGAATTGTTGTTTCAATTATTGTTTTTTTACACTGAAACGGTTGTGTTGATGTAAACTTTGCTGTTGTCAACGAGCAGTAATAAAATGGGTACGATTCGTACGAGCTGTAAACGGTTGATTTTAAGCCATTTGAGAATGTTTATAGTGCTACTTGTGTAAAAAATATGATTAAGGATTTTTTTTCCAAAAAGACATTAGTAAAGCCAAGCTTGTTGCATGATACCGTTATGATAACATGAACTGTCAGATATGTTTATTGATGAAGTGATTCAGCTTTCTTTTCCTAATTTGTGTATTGTGTACTTCTGGTGAATGGTTTTCTACTTAAAATTGCCATCGTCGTCAGATGTACATTTACATGTTATTTGAAACACACACACACACACACACACACACACACACACACACACACACACACACACACACACACACACACACACGCACGCACACACACAAATTTACACACACGCAATCACACATACACACACACACACACTCACACACACACAGGCAGACACACACACACACGGATACACACACACACGCTCACTGTACTATTAAAAGAAAACATTTTGACAAATATGAATTTGATAATTTCAGCCAATCCATCGTCCACCATATCCCAGTCCTGCGGACGAGCACGTCTGAATGGAACGGGCGGTACGTTTGCCAGCCCGAACCACCCCAACAACTATCCCGAGGACCAGCAGTGTGTGTACGTGATAGAAGTCACTCTTCCCAAAGTAGTCAGCCTCACGTTCACGGCGTTTGACGTGGAAGAAGACTACGACTTCGTGTACGTTTTCGACGGAGACACCACCGACAAACGGTTTCAAATAGGTAGGAGGCTAATTCAAATAGCGTATCGACATATTGATAAAGATCCCATTCAAATTTCATACTTCTATGTTTAGTGTCTTAGATTCTTACCAGATGAATTTCAAAACGAAGAATTGTATAAAGATGTAAATTTGAATGTCAAACTTGCATGGTATATTAGTACAAAATGTTAAACTCTATACATTATATGGTCTTCATACCAGTAAACCTTTTATACGTATCAGATTTTCGAAATATGTGTATATAACATGATCGAGTATGAAAATACAATAGTGTATCTGTATTTGATATGTATACAGTTTTAGTGCCCATGAAAACTACCTTTAATACTGCCACAAAATTAACCCCAAGTCGCGAGACCTTATTGTACATGTTGGAAGGGAAAGTGGTGGGGTAGGGTGAGGTGGCTTATGCTTGAACGAAAGGGCAAGGCCGAAGAACTCAATGAGTAATTCATTGCGAGGACCTCATCTCTCCACCGTTGTTGAGCGTAAGAATGCAAACTACCGTCGTCTGACAGTTTTGTTGCATTCCCACAAGGTCTTGCTATATTCTTAAACCAAAAGAATGACCTAGCCTTATTTGAATATACATATAATTGCAATAATCGGCAAAAAAAGGGAAAATACAACCGTGTCCCCTGTAGAGATTACCAGTGATATCTATTCAGGCTTCAAGAGGATGAAATACTGAACAAAAAATATCAATCTTATTATGTGATGCAGCCACAGGGTAAAGCAGTATATAATGTTCAAGCAGTAGAGTGAAATTTCTTCTCTGTACTATTCCTAACCTAGGACAATTGAGCTGTACAATCCTGTAAGCTATATGTATAGATAAGTTTTCCGTCTTTTTTTTTGATTGTTAACTATAAGGGAATTACACTAACATAGAGACAATTCCTGACCAGATATGTTTGTATACACAATTACAAGGTAAAATGCTTCCAACTATGAAATTAGAAATGGCGCAGTTATGGCAGCAAATGTTCACACACTGGTGATTGCATTGTATATTAATACGCCCGTATACGTGGTACTTAGCTTGATTGCCATCTATTATTCAGTACTGGCGCTGATATTATCATATACAGGATCCTTCAGATGTCACTATTACTAAAACCATTCATCTATAATAACACCTGAGTAATAACGCCCGATATAATGGCGTCCATCGTGCGTATCTAATACACACCCTCTGACAAATAAGAAATGTTTTGAAAAAGACAATGGGCGCTGCATACATTTTCAATTACTTTTTATGCGCTTCTCTTTCATCAAATGCCACTGTGTAAAGAGAGACTGTGTCCAACATGCCATAATGATATTGAGAACGAATTTCTGTTCATTATGGACTGTCCAACTTATGCTGATGACCGGCAAAAATTGTTACAATCTATTGTATGTACGTCCGACACAATATTACCACCTACCAGGACAGAGATATTCAATACGATACTATCATGCCCTAGCTGTTCATATATCCACCTATGTAGGCAAATTTGTATATAACGCAGTGCAAAAACGAGGCAATATCATACATTCCTGACACAGCATACTGTTACCAACATACTGTATTCTAGAGCGTTAGTATGTACATTATTCCATAGATTATTGTTATCGTTAGTCATAGATAGATTAGATTTAATTATCATATTTGTCAACACTCAGCAATATTTCAACTCTCATGTGCATAAGTTGCCATACATTGTACCAGTTACAATTATCGCACAATAATGTTCTTCTTCTTGTAAAATTGTGGAGTAACGCATATGTGCACGCAGTATTTCAAGCGTAGACGCCATTGGCCATCAATAAATGCCAACAAAAGGTGATGGGATTTTAAAGCAAATTGTAGTAAGTGTATCAAAGTTAAAGAATACAAGATGCCCTGGCCCAATTTTGCTATCAAAATCACCCCACACTCTTTTTAGAGACACGTTGTACATGTTGGTCTTATGCATACGTTTGGGACACCTTGTGGCGGGATAGCATCAAAATTATTCAACACAATACTCTACATTGCTTCATCTGGGAATGATCTATTTAAAACTCAATCAAAACTTTACACAGAAGGTATATTAAATTGTTATTCTGTGGTTACTTTAAAAGTACGATGATAGTATGGTAAAGTTTATATTCTCACAATTTCATTTTTTTTGCGTTTACAGAACAGTACACGGGTAATACTATCCCTTCACCAGTGATGTCAACAGGTAGTTTACTCACGGTCCAGTTCATCTCTGACTCAGTGGAGACATACACTGGATTCCAAGCCACGTACTCCGCAGTAGATAAAGGTACAGTTAACTATAAGGAACATCTGTAACACGAGGGATGCTTTTAAAGAACTCCACCTCATCCCAAAAGGTGCTTAGCTCCAATTTTGTAGCACAGTCATATAGTATGAAACCTTTTATTATTACCAAAGATTTCAAATCATTGTGGGCATTTCTTTGGAGGTGACACTCAGTAACACTAGGTTAGAGGGAATTTAAAAAAAAAAAACATGCCATTGAGTAATTGAGCTGCGACCTGAGGTGTGTTGGTGAAATTAATATTGCTTTGCTGAAAGTCATATACCATAAATGAAATACGAAGGGAATCATCATGAAACAATTTGGCAACGTCTTCGTAGATTTTTCCTGGCACGAGGAACACGACCCCGCAGCTCTGATCACAGTTCACCCTTGTTTTCCTTGCCGCTACTGAGTTTCAAAAGATCCTCGACTTAAAACTAGTGCTCACAGTCACAGTGCTTTGAAATTTGGCGTGTATCGATAAAGGCTTCATACTGTATAGTCGTGCTGTTTTGTACCGTATTTCAGGATGAGGCTGAGAATTTATTGATCACCCCTAGTACTATGTCAAAGTACAAATAAGAAAAATAGCAAAAGCAACAGCAACAGCCTTGTTTGATGAAAATCTACTTTTAATTTTCTACTTTCGAATTTTAAACTGAAAGAACTCGATATTTAAGAAAGCATGATTTGAAATTCATGTTACCATTTCATTGTTATGTATGTGCCAACACAAGATATTTGCCAATTTTGACAGATGTGTTTTTTATTCATGAAACACTGCAATGTGCGAAATTTTAGAAGTTTCTGTGTAGTTTTTTTTTCCATTTTGTAATCACAATATATTCAATCTGTATTGGGCTTCTTTGTATGGTAATTTGAATTCTCCACTTTGTGGAATATGCTACAAATGTATCACCAGAATTATTCAAATGAAAATTGATGAACTGATCGTTAATTGATTGATTGATTTGACTGGTTAAAACTCGAAAACTCTGTTTATCAGAGAATATCAAGGTTCCATATTCATCACAAAGTAGTGACATATCATCCGACGTTTCGATGACTGTTTGTCATCTTTCATGTGTGTGTCAAAACTTTGTGAACCACATATAGTTAGCAGTAACACCTAGCTGCAGTGCAAAGCGAATCAGTTGTTATTGCCCTGATGAGGAAGGCAAACGGTCATCGAAACGTCAGCTGTTGTCTTATTCCTTGGTTGTGAACTTTGTAATTCGGTCATTCACCAACATGATGAAAGTATTCACGGAGTTCTGTTTATCACAGTGTACGCGAACTGCACTGTGGGCCAGTTCCGGTGTGCGAGCGGTACGAAATGTATCAAGTCGTGGGAGCGTTGCGACGGCGTGGCGAACTGCAGGGACAGGAGTGACGAAGCCAGCTGCGGTGGGTGCAAGATGCTAGTAATACATTTGTGTACAACTATTTGTGTCGTGCGGCCATTGTATTACCGTAACGACTATTTGCCAGAATCCCTGAAGTCCACGAGTTCAAATTCTTTGACTTGCAACCGATGTTGTACCTTTTGATAAGGCACTTTACACGACCTTCCCGGTTCCACCAAGGTGTACAAATGAGTACCCAACTTTGGTTGGGGAAGTAAACAGCGGTGGAAGGAGAGGGTTGGGCTCCGCCTTCCGATACAGTGCCCTAGGCACGGTGTATAATAGCCCGCTACCCCTTCGGCCTAAGAAAGGCTATAGAACTAAGTATATCTCTCACAACTATAGATATATAGGCCGCTTTTTTTGCCTCTTATAACTTTGTTATAAAACCTGCTGTGATCTGCACTGCCACCAGACCAGATATCGCGATACATGTCTTGTATTCACTTTGGAAGATAATATTATGATATTATCAGGGAACGTCTAGTACATAACGTTTCTGCCAGCATAAAACTGAAACTTACGTAACATAAATAAAAGGCTCCATTCCAAAACTCTGGAACAACAGGTTATTGAAACCACGCAGCGCAAGTTGGTAGTGATTCTTATATTTCACTCCATACCACGGATGGAGTGACAAATACTGTATTTGCTTGCAAATGTTGCATTTTTAATGTTTAATTATGAATTATGACATGAGGATAATTTTGATGCTGACGCTGATAATTGAATGATGGTGGTTGCCAAGCAAAGCAGATCAACTGATAAAAACATAAAGCATATATATCCCCTATTGAATTGTCTAATGTTTGAAAGTTGAGAAATATTTTAATCTCATCCTACAGACTGCCAAGCGATACCACCTGCCTTTACCTTGTGCAAAGGTTTGGGCTACCCTATGATGACGCTACCCAACCCGCTTCATCACAACAACGTCACGGAGATCGAGAACGCCGCGGAGTTTGATGACCTCAAGAAGCTCTCGTTGTCAAACTGCCATCCACAGGTCAAATCGTTCATCTGCTCTGTCCTGCTGCCGAACTGCAACCAAAGGTTAGTTACTTAAAATCCTCCCACACCATAAGGTGTATAGGGTGGCGCCCATCCCCGTTTTATAGCCCTGGGCCACACTAAGGTGCAATCACTGCAGCAGGGGGTTTTCCACTGGCAGTGGAGTGTGTTTAACTTCCATACTGTTTCAGAAGTATGTACCATTTTTATGAAGTCTTTGGTATTACTTGTCCAGAGGTGTCCTACCCGGCCACGAACTAGTTCCAGCTAATTTGAACCAGATGTGGTTAGTGACAAAAGCGCAGTCTACCAAAGAGGCATCCCCGCAACCAAAGGTGACACATGCTAAAACAGTAGATGATGCTGTGATTGTAAAATCCATTATGCTTTCGTGACATATGTTCGGAACCACATATTTGTCCCGGTGAACTGCCGAATGCATTAGGGTATACCTCTCGGTGTTCTCACGATTAAGTTACGGCGTCAATTTGTTACCAGGTCCCAGCTTGATTTTAAGTCCGAGTTAAGTTAAAAACAAACCGGGGCCCGTCTGAGCCCCAAAAAATCCCGGTAGCTGCAAGGTGTCCCACGGGGCCGCATAAAGCTCACGCCCGAAAGTACAAACAAGAGTGGCAATGAAAACGCATTGCCATTGCGACGGCGGAAAGGTTACTTTTAATGGATGTTTGTTGATGACAAATAGTTGTATTCTGGTTTACATGAGTCTATCTCATATCCGAAATTCATCATAAGTCCTGCAATTGCCTTGCCTGATTTGTCTGTTTTTTAGATGCGCGTAAAATCACCAGGACGACGGTCGGTCTCCACTGTACCAACTACCATGTTCTGTTTGTCATAAAGATGTTCTGCAATTGTCAAAAGTTAACATGGTTCCCTAAGTTGTATCGGCGTGTAATTTGGCACGTCGTCTGCAGATATGCCCGTGATGATGCACGTCTTTTCATTTTGCCGTAGCTGTTCTTATGGTTAATGTAATATTCTAAAGCACCCCTATATTATTAGGCATTTGGATTTGTCCTTATTGTTGAGGATCGCGCGGCAGCAGTAAGAACTTCAGGCAGACGTCTGGTGTTTTCCTTACGAACCAGCTGTTTTCCTTACTGTGCAGTAGATGGTGGGCAGTTGTTTCAATGTATCCGCAGCTAAAAGTCAGGATTCTATTCGTTGTATTGCTAGTATGCCCGTGATCGCGTGATAATGCACGTTGTGTTTGATTTGCCGTAGCAGTCTTTATATTGAACTAAGTGCAATATTTCAGAAACACCCCTATTCTATAGAGTTGTGGAATGGTGCATAGTTTCAGTTTACTAGTATCTCCAAGCAGATGAGTGTCTGTTCGGGGACCGATTTTGTTTCAGACTTTGAAATAGCATAACCCCAAAAGAGGTCGACGGATCGCCATGATGTTTGGTAGGTAGATAGCTTGAGCGATGATTTAGACAATGAAATATAGATCATACGAAACAGACGCTAATTTGCATAATATATAAGGAAAGTTTATAACCCATTGCATTTCATGTCATTGTAGCACTGTGTAGATAGGAATCTCAGACATGTGGCATACGTAACTGAGATAGGGAGGAATAAAGATAGATATCAATCATGCAAATGAGGATTACTTCATGGAGATTTGTAACTTACGGACTCTTGTTATATGTTGTGATTAGTACTAAAACCAAGTTTTGTATCCAGAGCACAAGGCTTTCCTATTTTATGTTTCCCGGTTAGATTCCGGGGCCGCTAGCTGCCCCCGGATGTAATGGATTCATGATTAATCTGTTTACAACGCAAGTTATTTTGGCAAAGTTTCTTTAAAGCTGCATTATGATAAAGGTAATATTAAAATCCGTTGTTGCTGGAAGAAGCTGAACTGGAATGGAGACCTCCATATGCATAGTTTTAGTTTAGTCAAAGCTAGTATATACTTGTGTATACCTGGTACCCCGGAGTTTTGTGGACAGTGTGGAAGTACTCGACGTTATTTTAACTTCGGCGACATAAACTACAATTGCTACATGTACTTGAATCCTTTAATAGAAAACACTGCAAATATAGATTTCCCTCATTACTTATGCAAATTCCGTCCCTAATTGCATAATTTATCCTTCATCATGTACATCTCTGGCTAAGCTGCCTGCATACTACATATCATGGAAATTCGTCGTTCCTTTCTTCAGTTACCTAGTATTCTCCTTGGAAGATTTTGACAAAAACGTAGTTCCAGAGCAAGCTGCTAGGGGGCCCAGACCTACAACACTTCCTACTTACATTACAAGATAACTGCCACCAAAAATCAAGACCATGGCACGCCCAGGTGAAATGATACAAAAAAACGTTCTGCTGCAGTACCAAGGTCCCATACAAGGCGGTCCAAAATTGACCTTGACATACGTCATCCCAACACCTACCTACATGCCAGATATTATCATAATCCATCCAGAAATTCTTCAGTTATGCTGATTACAGAAATCGGAAACACAAACAGACACACAAGCAGACAGGCCAATAACTACAATGTAACGTTACATGTAACGTTATATCCCCATTTTCGGCATGGAGATAATAATTTCAACGTGTTTTATCCGTAGCTTCTTGCATGTCTTGACTTGAGTTATGCTGCCCAAAATGTGTACTAGTTAGCATGTGGAAACACAGACATACACATGCAAACACAACAAAAACAGGTTAGGGGTACGTATGAAAAAAGAAAGCAATCCTATATAGCCTGCCAGACTGATTCAAGTACCTGCACAGGCCAGTAAATTTTTCGGCTCCAGGACACGTCAACATACCCCCAAGGAAAAGTTACTACAGACAGTTATACCCTAAGTTAAAAGGCGGAACATGTGTTTCTCTGCCCGGCTAACATGGCTAAAGGGGTCGTTCTTTGTGTTGACATCTGGCATCCAGCTGATGGGATTCTAGTATTCCCTCCGGATCTCAGGGCGGGACATGCTAATTCTAGACCGCCCACAGCAGGGCGCAACCAACCGCCGACAGCTGGGCGTAACCGAGAGATGGGGTAACCAATCACCGACAGCAGGGCGTAAGCGACAACAGGGCGCAACCAATGCCAACAGCAGGGCGTAACCGACAACAACGCGTAACCAACCGACCACGGCAAGGCGGAACCAGTATGCGACTGGACAACGACAGTCAAACAAACAAGCAAGCAAGCTATTAGGATAGTCTCTATCAGACTAACCGCGCCGGCTATAGGGAGAACATTTGCCGGGGGAGTTTGGCCATGGAGGGTTTCATTCGCAGGCGCAGTTAGGGTTGCAAATGTGTGTAAAGAAGTTTGATCCATTATTCCAAATTCCTCGTCATTTCATGGGCTACATTCAACCAATAACAGAAAGGGGAAGGCTTAGCAGCTTCGGTACTCAAGAAAGCGAAGAATAGACCACAAAGCTGGCACCTCCGGCACCATGGATCTCCGCCCTTCCGGAGCCGAGGAAAAGGCCAGGAAGTTGAAACGACACCACGCCTTCCCTCTGACGGAGATTCAGATAGCGGTCTGAAGGTCAGTAAAGTTTTAGGTCTGAACCTGTTGCACGGCGCATATGTTTCTGTACACATAGACTCTGCCGTTTCTATGGTTGATCATCCCGATATTTCGTGGAGTAATTATCTTCGCCGAGTACTTGTTCATTTATTCTATCGTCGAACACAGTGGTTACAAACGACATGTCCTCTATATGTCATGCACACTGCCTGATGGAAAACTGACTTGGAAATATAGCACCCCTGGCTAGCCATATACCTGATCATGAGTTCGTTTACATTTTACCGTGTTAGATTTAACTTACCCAGAAATGGTTTTGTGGCCAGTCGTTTGATTTGTGCAAACTTCTAAGTAGGTGTGGAGAGAGATGATAAGTACCGTAATCTTTTCGACATTGCAATATTTCTTGCAAAGTTACAAATTCATAAATATTCTGTTAAGCAAATATCCCTGAGTTACAGATTTTCCGAACAGTTTAGTTGCCCATTAATGTGAGTGAGTGAGTGAGTGAGTGAGTGAGTGAGTGAATGAATGAATGTGCATTGACTTTAAATCAAAGTTGCAGAAATTTTGTTTATGTATTTGTGTTAGTCGATAAGACCACGTATAATGAGAAACTTCTAGCAGACAAATGAATACTCTACATGTCCAGTATAAAGGACGTCTCTAGCTTTTGGATCGGAAATACTTTCAAGTGTAGAGTTGAACATCGTAACCGTAGAGAGTATCAAACAGACATGTGCCATCTTCCATTTTCCACCGAATATCATAGGAATATTAATCCCTTACACATTATGACAACCAATAATTAGTTGCATGTAATGTATGAAACTGCTGTACAACCAAAGTTGAGAGTAATTCATCAGCTTTGTTTTCAGGAGTTATGAGATGATACGGATGGGAGGATGAAGAAAGGCTGGAGCAACCAGCCCGGGCAACGTACCAGGAGGACAAATTACATGGAGGCTTTTCAAACACTTGAGTTTAGTCTTATCAGCAAAAAGGGAATGTAACATAATGTTCTCTCTTGTCAGAAACAGGATAACATATCTACATGTAAAACATCAATAGCGACAGCAATTTTCTGTGCCTCAAATAGCAAGTTCCCCTTACCATGCCTAACACCACAAATCAACACCCCCACCCCTTCATTCCATATCAAGCCATGCAAGTGTCTCCTCAAGACGTTCTGCATCTGGTTGTGCCTCAAAACCGCGCACCTGCTGACACTGTCACTGTACATAATTATATCTTTTGCATATATCATTGTGTTGTATCCTTGTGTATACCCAAAACCACCCTGAAATACAATGCCGAACCATTAAGACAGCAAATTTGGTAATACAAAAGAAATAGTGAAGTTTCACCCAACTTTGTGTTATATATTTTGTATTCCATCTGACGTTGTAACGATGTACAGGACAATGTAGGAGCCCCAATTGTATTCGTATTACTGTTCACGTTTCTATCTTGTATAACATTATGATACTTAGAACTTACAGTTTGATCAAAAGATCATGGATGCACTTTGATACGAATGACGCAAGTACGATACTAGCAAAAAAATTGAGCACCTCTTAACTCTAGCTGTACCCAATGATATCTTTCGTCTATATCATTGTAGTGTTTCCATGTGTATACCCAAAGTCTCCCTAAAGTGCAATGCCGACCCACTACGGCAACTAACTTGTTAATCCAAAACAAATACTATGTAGTAAAGTTTCACCCAGTTATCTGTTATTTCATATTTTATCTGCATTTGGAACGATGTACAGATCAACATAAGAGTCCCCTATTTCATCCATATTACGGTTATCGATTCTATCTCGTAAAACATTGACATGTCCGTATCTGTGCCGGGTCTTAAGGGGTGGAATATTCAACATTGCTTCAAAACAAATTGATATGTTTTTATTGTGTTATTAGAATAAAAATATAACCACACTATGGCTGTCCTTTTTCTTCGAAACGTAGATCATTAAAACTATCTCAAAACGGATGACATATACTTGCAAATGAGTCGAGTCACTCATTCAAACAACAAAAGTTTTTTAAAACATCAAGCTATCCGTATTTTCATTCATTCTAATTGCATCTAATCAACCAAAAATATGTGCAACATATTATTCGCCCTTGTTACAAACAAAACATCTTTATATAAACATGTATAGATCATTACAATAAACGATACAATAAACAACCGTAATTACTACCCGATTACATCAAAGACATACATTTTGAAAATCCATGACAAAACATTCCATCAAACTATTTGCCAACCCCGTTACTTCCAATTCAACAGAGGGACAGGCCACTTCAAAACAAATTCCCCAGGGAATACTCATATGTTGCAACTATGCACAAACACATTCCAGGCATGCCTGTACAATTCTGGGAATTCTTACAAATCGGGCGTAAAGTATACTATTAGGCTCGCCCCTGAGGCGTCGCCAAAAAAACAAAAACATCTTACTACCATGCGGGGCCCTTTTTTCAATTGTGACTGTAGCATAGTTTGGGGTAATAACAAAAGCCCGCGACCGAAACCATCAATTTTACCTGTGATTTTATAATCATCTGAGCTATGATTGCATATTCATTGTAAATGTTTTGGATATATGTACTACGTAGTATCATTTATTACAAGGTTGGTTTGTTAAACCGATAGAAACCTGTTAGGCATCATGTTTATTTCACAGCGAGTTTCTGACCCACACGTAGAAAACGAATAAACAAAACCATCTGAATATTCTGATCAGGGTGTAGTCGCAAAGGTTTCAACAGTCTACTGGTCTCAATGTGTTGTCTATGCATAATACACATTATCCATATTCTGTACATTGTAAAATCCTATAAAACTCGTATATAATTATAATCCATCAATTGTCTTTTTATAGTTCCAGCTGGCAACTTCTTCCCTGTCGATCTTGGTGTGAAGAAGTGAAGTATACCTGTCAAGGTGAAACCAGTTGGTCGTCCTTCCCCTCCTGCAGTATTCTTCCTGACACAGACTGCTATAACGTCAAACCATCCCTGGCAAACGATGGTGGTGGGTTGAAACTTTGTCTGTAATTCAAGTACTGCTATCTTACGCCAAAAATACTTACTCAAGCAATTGGGTAAAATTTTGAAACAGTCAGACGTTTCAGACAGCATCCGCTATCTTTCGTCAGTGACTAAGGAAAGCTCTGGCAGAACTAGGTTTTATACCAAAACTCACTGACGAAAGATAGCGGATGCTGTCTGAAACGTCTGACTGTTTCAATACTTTATCCAGTTGCTTGAGTTACTATTTTTGGCGTATCTTATTGCCTGGGTATCTAACCTAAATCAACGTACTGCTATCTCAGTATTTAATACTATATTTTCTCATGACAGGCCGACTGCTTGTGTGTATCAAGGAACGGCCTTAGCGTGCATATTTGCTGCGTTAGCGCTTGCCTACAGTCACTAGCCAACCACGACGCCGCTTATGGTCAAGAAGCCAAATGATTGGCTGGTAACTTCCCTCCAAAAACAGGAGGGAAACATCTAATTGGCTAAAGACTGGCCAGCGCTAACATGGCGAGAAGAAGACGGTTCTCCAAAACATAAAAAAAATGACTTTTTGATGTACTCTATAAACATTTACAAGAAAATCAAACCATCGAGCAGCTTGTTTAAGCAGTCTCTTAAATTCCAAAAACATAATGTCATACAATACCATTCTTAACTAACAATACTACAAATCTTATCTTATTTCTAGAGACGCCATGTTTCCATGGGAACGGTGACAACTACCGGGGTGTAGAGAACCACGGCATCTCCGGGGCCGCCTGTGTGGGGTGGGACTTCCGCGACCACTCCACCCTGCTGGACTTCTTCCCGTGGGCGAACCTGGAGGAGAACTACTGCCGCAGCCTCACCGAACCTCGGCCCTGGTGCATCACCGCAGAGGGATGGGAAAACTGTGACGTCGTGCCGTGTGACGGTTAGTTTTCTTTATAGTTTTTTATTTGCACATCTAACGTTGGGTAACATAAATTCGTGGGGTACTTAAATTCGGGATTTTTCGAAAACGGGGTATTTAGGGATATGTGCTAGATGCAACATCAGTAATACCGCTAGAAATGCAAACTTGACAGACTAACGTATTCAGAACACTGTCTGAAAAGCTCCGATAAGCATGCATTAGAAGGCGACGAGGACAAAAACTCTCCGTCCCTTATTGGAACAGTCTGAGGGCTTCGTGGGAGAATCACACTGCATCGTTGTCGGCTGGTTTATAAGACAAATGTCACACCCGCTTCCTGCTAAACACAATCATTTACAAGACAACTCATTTTCTTAAAATTGCTGACCTGCAATTGGACTCTAAGTGTGATCAATCATCAAAACCCCTCTTTGTTGCTACAACCTACGGCACGTGTATTTTCCCGCCGCCATATCATTACCCAGAATCCTGTTGTCAAGCAGACGACAAAGGTTTGTGAGGAACACTTTTTTGTCTAAATGTTGCGTGTGATTGTGGACTGAGGACGATATTTTCCTCAAAGTTTGCTCCTAACACAACAGGGAATACATGGACACAGTAGTATTATCAATGCTACGGCATCCGGCTAACCTTCCATGAATAATGTACACGTTGCCATGACGGTGGATGTCGACTTTGACGTTCTATAGCTACCGACTCAACACACGGGTTGTTCCCGTAGGCCTGATGTGTGCGGTACGGCCGTTTTTTCGTGTATTTTTTTACTTGGACACGTCTATATCCATAGCACTCTCCTCAAGCCAAGGATGGAACGAATAGCTGCTGTACAAATTGTAATTAGCGGCAAGATATTCAAGACGAATCTTCTCTCCCGAATTAATGTGCACCCCTGTCCGACAGCACCGTCATTGTGCGTGCGGCGGACGGTAGTTTCAAATTGAAATATTATGGTGTCAGCACGACTAGAGACAAAATCTACCATATATATGATTAGTGCAAAGATAGTACATGATACTGACATAATAATAGAAAAAAAGGATGGTTTATTGTTCTGCTAGATTGATTTCAGTCAACCATTATCGGAAAAATCCCGAATTTATGTTACCCAACGTTATGAATCAATTTACAAAACTTAGAGAGTAAAGTTAACGTTCTTGCCCCATCTAAGTTAAATAATTGAGCTAGATTTGACTAATCAGGGAATAATATTTATAGTGAATGATAAAATACGGTAACAATACAATAATTGATGAAATGTGAAAATTATCCATTGAAGGATAAAATAACTCATATTAAGTAATCATTAGTTTCTATTCAATCTAGCTTAGCCCAACGTTACAGATCAACAGGTGCAAGAGAATCTAAGTCTAAGCAAGTAACATAAGGAATTCTAAGGAAGGTTTTGTGTGTTTCTGATTTCCAAATATTATTAAAAACGTTTCTTTCTTCTTCAGTCATTGGCTGTGAGGATCCCGACAGACCTAGTAACGGAAAGAGGAAGCCTTTCCAGAAGTTCTACTGGAATAACGATAAGGTCACCTTCACTTGCAACAGGGGCTACAAGTTCCCGAAAAACTCGCCGCCGAACAAAGCCCAGTGCATAGCCAACCAGACATCAGGAGAAGGTCGATGGTCTTCGGCTACCCCCAAGTGCGAATGTAAGTATGTACTGCATGTCGGTGTCTTCCAATCTTTGCATTTGCGTGTTTGTGTGTCGATTTGTTTTTCATCCTACATTTCACACATTCAGGACCTTCCCATGACTTTAGTACCGACCACTCCCTGGAAGCAGCCTGGAATCCATCCTTTCCGAACTTTGAAATTTGAACTTTGAATTCTATTTCCATTTTGCTCCTCTAATCACATCCAAGTAGAATATGAATTTTCCGAATGTCACTTTTTAAATTGCATAGATGGTGGGTGACTTTTAGATACTAGTAGGCAACTGAATTCGTCAACCAACTTCCAATGATAACTTTTTTTTAGTATCAAAGGCACCCAGAGCATTTTATGAGGCTTGAAAACTGGAAATATTCTAGTTGCTGCAATCTTTATGAAACTGACATCTAATGCTACTGTTTACCACGCTTGCCTTAGGATTTCTTATCAAAAGTGATCAAAAGTGGCACAAAAATTACTTAAAGCTACATGGTGATCTTTTAGTTTCACGCGCCTAGTGTAAATAGACCGATACCATAGCCCCGCCCACCTACGTCAAAACGTAGAAATGCAAAATTAAAGCATAGAAATGCAAATATTTGACGGACATGCAGTTACTCTCTCATTGGTCGAACCGCTAATTGTGATGGACAGTCAGGATCAGTCTATGAGGGATTGGATTTTCTATCAATTCTCATCACACAACAACATCGTATCTTTGCTCCTTTAATGTCGATATGTAATGGCATAGTGTTACTGAAACGTACTATATGTAGGAATGACTAGAACTTGGAGTTTTTTATTCATGTTTCAAGCCTCATAAAATGCTCTGGATGCCTTTAACTACAATCTGCATGTATACAAACAATGGTCTGCAGAAGGTCGGCTATGTGTGACAGGGGCTTCAGGGTCGGTCTATCTTCAAATTACGCTTTGGTAAGGTTGCTGAAATGTCGACAAGAAACTTCAGAATTGACATATCACCCTACACGTATCGTTTTTATGTGATCCTCTTGGCGCTTTTTGCGCAATCTCAAAGCAGAGGTTTGGTTTTCAGCTTATTTTTGTTTTCTTTATGGGTTTGGCGACATAAAGAAACCGTGACAATAAAAAAAACGACAAAAACGCCTAAAAAAGACGTCATGGACGTTGAAATCAAGCCGAAACCCAGCCTCTGCTTAAAGAACACTTTTCTTCACCTGTTTTTTTTCATTAGCATCTAGTTAACAAAACAAGATATTTGAAAAAAAAGGCTGCCCTCTACGCGTGTAATGGTGATAGTGTAGGGGTTTTGTGATTGCCTTCTATGTAATAAAAATGCAGTTATGGCAATCATAATTTATCAAGAGTATATTTTTTTTACAGCGGACCATGAGGTGAAACTGGTAAACGAACTGTTCGACCAGGAAGTGTACAAGAAGGCCCTGGCTCCCACTTCGAGGGCAACAATCTACTTCCAAGCGTATATCGACGGCATAATCTCTCTGGTCAGTAGAAAGGATCTAGGATAATTCTTTTTTTTTTCTTTGACAAATCAAAGATACATTTGATGACCATTGATGAATAATCATATATAATATTTATATTTTTGTCTAGATAATTGATTTCATTTTTTTCAAATATACTTAGGATGAGAAAGCTGAAATCATCAAGTCTGCCATCAAAGCTGAATTTGTAAGTGTGCTTCTTGTTCAAACATCATGGTTATTGCTAAATTAAGAGTGTAATATGTTGCATTCACCCTTGCTTTTAAATCTTTGGTTGGATAATGGGTTTTAAAGGTTAACATATCCACAATCACTGCACGAAATCCGAATAAAGAAAAAGGTTCTTTACGCATGCTCTACGATGCGCCCAAAGATAAGATTTTCTGCAGTATAATATAACGATAGAATGCTGAAGTCGAAATGTGTTCTAAATCTTATTAGCTAAATATGACGCAATGCGTACTTGAGTAGTTTAAAAAATGTTTCGAGTTTTACATACAAGAATCGTACATGAAATGCTAATGTTCCAAATACTGTCCACCTTTTTCATATGTACAGATATGGCAGGACAAGCGGTTATTCTGGGAGATGGCAGAAAACGGAAATGTCGATCATCTGTTCTTTGGAGACGATCAGCCATGGAAACCTCTCCTGACACTGAAGAGGAAGTATGTTAGCTTTTATTTTTCTGTGTCAAATTACGAATTCCGGTGCTATATAGTATATAGGTTTCATCAACACATAGCTGTAGGACATTTACTAGTGCTTATTTAGAAACAGGATGTAGTTTTGATAAGCCTACTTGCTGTATCAAAATATGTATTTCCCAAAAATAAATTTGATCATCGTTACCAAAACTGCTCATGAACTTGGCCTGCGACAGGAATGAGCAAGGGAAACTATGTGAAATGTTGATGCGATTGTTTGTTTTTTAATTTAATTGTTCATTGAAATTTTTTTCTGTCTGCATTTATCTACATGTCCCTCCTCATGCTGCTCTTTAACTATTATTTGCCCAGACCTATTTCATCCGATGTTTCTTTTTTAGATATGTATCTGCTGCCCATGTGTATTATGTGATGTATTGTGTGACTGTAAAGCCTGCATCAATTCAGCACTAGAAAGGCTGCAATTGCAAGAGTAATCTCTGACGGGTACAAAAAACCCATTATCATTGATAAGGTGTCCAAATAGTCAACAAAATTGAATGATAACTTTTTTTATGTGCAGTGCCGATGAACAGTACACTGGTGGGTTCCCTAGGACTGTGATAGAACTCGACTCGACCGGGGATATCCACTGGCCCATAGAGACACTGACAACCACCACATGTGATCTGGACCCGTTCCTGTTTCCCAAGGACAACATCACATGTCCCATTTGCTGGAGCGCCGGATCCGAACACATCATAGGTAGGGTTATTTGAATTCGTATGAAAATGATTTGCTTAAATGAAAGAATTGAAGTTTGGGCCAATGGATTTACAAAAGACAGTTAACGTCTGTAACGTTTACTCTCGAGTGTCTCATAAATCCATATAGTACCCTAAGACTGCTGCGTTAAAACTGTTAATCTAAAGAGATTTATTAATGCAGCATCAGAAATCCCCAATGTGTGCAAAATGCAGATATCTTGGTGTTTAAAACATTCTTGGGAAGGCCTCGGTGACACATTTTTAAATGGTGATCTTAGGACACCACGCTGAATTATGAGAGTTGTCATATGGGTAAAGGATCATGTAGAGACAGCTATATTGGTGCAGAGTTTTGATAGCACGTTGTGTGCGACTTCTCAAAAAGAACACGATGGCAATTATCTGCATCTTCGTAAGATAGAACTTGCTGTTACAGTTAATAATCATGTTTCCGTCAACGTCAATGAAGGCTAGACATCCAGGTAAGTGTAATAAGACACACGAGATAACATTTGTTCAAGCAACAGAACTATCCAGTTGCTTGAGTAAACGCTATCTTGTGCATGTTTCCGTCTGTTAGATTATGCTTGCGCTCACACAACTGTACCTGGTTGTGCCCATGAAGAATGCTCCAACGGGACGAGGTCAGACGACCCCAAGTTCCTGACGTGCAACGGCACCGTCGCACCGGTGTCCAGCGGGGAGTGGAGCGGAGAAGTCACCCTCTCCACTGACAACAACCTAGCATGTCTCACCATCCGTCTCGAGCGGGATCCCAGCTACCACTTCGCTACGACCCTCTCCCCCTGCGTCATCCTGGTGGTCCTGATGGTCATCACCTTCATGTTACCTGTAGACAAGGGAGACCGCATCTCGTTCGGTGTCACCGTGCTGCTTTCCATGGTGGTGTCGCTTGTGGTCGTCACAGGTTTTCTGCCTGTCAAGGGGATCATTCCTTTCATCGGTAAGTTGATCAACCCCCATCTTACAAGAAAGTGAAAACTAGAGTTAGGGATTTGTGCTACATATACTTCAGGTTTGCTATGTAAGTTTAGTGATTACGGGGTCTGTTTTATAAGTATGAATTGGTATTGATTTTTATTTGAGTTGAATGTGTGATAGTTGTGTGCCGATTCGTTACAAATAGAGAGAACGCTAGCACCCCAAAAAAAAACCTCCCAATAAAATAGTATGGCGACCCTGTGACGTCACTATTCAAGATGTCGGCCACCACACATGCCAACGGATCCAACAGGCATGGTACCTTTTGTTTGAAGAACGGCTGTTGCATTTCTTGTGAGTAGACCAGAAAAGTCCCAGACTATCACAATCAACAAGGGATATAGGATCTTTTTAAATGAAAATCTAATACCATCATAACTCTTAAACGGCCAATATTTTTGCACCATGGATATTGTATTGTCATTGAGTTATTACACTGGAAATAATTTTCGACCCCAAAGCCATATGTATAATTCTTATTCTGCAAGCTATTAGTTAATTGATTTAAAGCATTTAAGCTATTAAGTTATGTCTGAAGACGTGCTTACAAACTGTGTACTGAAGAAAGAAACGCTATAGGTTCAAATATGATAATGTGCCGATTGACGAGAGTGTAACCCACCGTTAATTTTCACAGCTCTGCTGATCATCGTGGCAATGGGGATGATGGCTCTCTTCATGCTGGTCACCCTCTTTATCGTCATCCTTCACAATAAGAAGGAGAAACTGTCGCCGTGTGCTAGGAGGTTCTTCTTGTGCTACATGGCAAGGTACGAAGAAGTTTATCTGTTAAAATCTCCCTTGTACGTTTCACGCGTACGGGTCATTCTACCAGTAATATTGTGCAGACCCAGCCTGATATTCATTCTATTCTATCCCCGGTCCCGGCTAGGTCTTGTTTGATCGCTTCCCGCAACAATCATGCATTGCAGAAATGTCGTTTCATGTTTGCGGTTTTCGCGTTAAGGTCTTCGCCGCGAACGTGAAACCACCGCGATGATGTTTTAATTATGCAAATATAGATTATACAAGACCAAGTACAAGTGTACTGATAAACTGAAGAAAGTACAATGTTTACTTCCCATTTCTACTACAACTGTAATTTGTTAAGAGAGTGTGAAATATAGAAAGTCTGTAAGAAAACTTGCCTGATTACTTGGATTATATTTCTAATTTTCATCAGTCAGATGTCAGATGGAAAATTTCATATCCCTTGCCGGGTAACTGGAATCAAGACATTTTTTCCTAGGCCCTAGCATATTGTGTCTTACCGCTCCATTACGCGCCAGGGTATAGTTTCTTAAAGCCGTTCTTTCGACGGCGCCTTGAAATGCAGTGAATGAATGAATGAATAGGGAGAAGCGTTTTAGTGTTAACATCTTAATAGAGGTATAGGTAGTTCCTTAACGGGAAAGGATTATATCAACGTTTATGCTGTGGTTTACTCTTGCAAATAACTGTACATTGTAAGAGTTTAACTTTTCCGGCAATTCAGTTCCGCATTTTGAGGACATCATAAGACCGTGATGAAGTTATCACTTTTAACATACAATTTCTTAATTCATACACCAGAGTACTATTAATGGGAGACCTTAGCAAGATGGCCACCAAAGGAGAGACATCTCTCAACCAAGGGCGAAGGTCTTCTCGGTCCCTTAGAAGGAAGAGCCTTGCTAATGACAGCCCTACAAGGCTAGAGGAGAATGCTGCCACTGCCATTGCTTTCGGACCCCCTAGGGCACAATTACAAATAGCGATGAAAAACGAACATCGCCTTGTTGAGTTACAAAATAGTATGGACGAACTCAATGTCAATGTCGGTAGACTCCTGTCGCAATCTAACGGTAACGACGAGGAGCTTCCGACCGATTACATGCTGTTGGCTGATGTGTTGGATAGGCTGTGTCTGTTGTTATATATCGTCAGCATAATTGTGGCGGTCCCTTGTACTTTGTACTTGAGTCCTCGTAAGCGCTAAGGCCACCCAAACGCACCGCCTTCAATCTGTTTCCATCCAAGTTGTTTGATTAATTGCTTTTTGTTTGTTTGTTTGTTTGTTGTTGTTATTTGCCTTTAATGTCATTGTGTACTCTGTAAATGATATATGCTGTGTCTAATGTGGGGCATCAAAAATCAGCAAATGGTGTCTTGATTATTTGCCTCTTTAATGTTTTGTGTGGTATTTATTAATTGTTTAAGATAAATTACTTTATGCAGTGTAGTAATAGTGCAGGCTGAAAAAAAGAAACAAATAAATAGATTTTTGGTTGCTGAATACGATAGCAAAGATTATTCATCAAGAAATATGCACTCATATTCCTGAAGTACCTACGGTATGAGAGATTACTGAATATGACGATGTAAATCATCTAGTTTACATGATGTATGTAGCCTCTTTGTACAAAATGGTAAAATATTTACACTTCCCATTGTCGTATCAGCACAAATAGATATAGCTACCTTTCTCTCCCTTAAAATAATTCCTCTGGTTAGTCATCCACTTATTCATTCATTAATTCACTCAAAAACATTCTTTCTTTCTTGTACTTTATTCCTCCCCTGGGAGAGCATTGCATAGCTGAAGTATTTACAAAGGGGATGCCATGACACTTAACATGTGGTACATAGCGATCCTGTTTTATAGAATAAATTATATTCTCATATTGCTGTCATTTCGTACTCATATTTACAATCTCTCGGAGGGCAGGTGAACGAGCCTGTCAGGGGTATCCCATGTCCCACACGTATAGTCTACTGATGACCATTGTGACATCAGTAGACATTCATTCATTCTTTTATTCATTCATTCATTCATTCATTCATTCGTTCATTGATTTAATCAATTGCATCTATGATGTATCTAAAACCATGAAGGTTTTGCATGTAACTATTAGTATTTCATTGTACAGTGTTGTGTTGTATTGCATTGTACTGTGTTGCCTATGTGTTGATTCACAATACTCTTATTTAAAAGGGATGTAATGCGTGTAATGAATGTTGTATTATGAGGTCGTGTTCACAGTATTCAGCTTTTAAATGCACTGCCTACCGATTTGGTCCTGATGTTAGACTTGAAGTGAAAATTGTTTTTTTATAAGGCTGCATTGGCTTTATATATTAGACTAATTGTACACTGGTTCGCTACCCAATAACAAACTTCGTACAGTTAATGGGAAAATGTATGTATGACAGTGACATATGATTTATGTGCGTCAAAAGTTCTGGAGGCATTGTCTTATATGCTCCTGCGTTACAAAATGTGATTGACTATGTACAGATGAGAGTATTTAGAGTTACACTGATTTTGTGTGGAATTATCTATTTTTTGTTCTTTTCTTCGTCATCATTGTATTAAATATAACCTTGCCCAAGCAATTACAATGCTGGAATGTGTGTTTTTTTTGGGTGATATTTGCGAAAGTCTGTACGTAGCCGGTACTTTTTGGAAGCAAATAGAAAATTCTTTCCACCATTTACACAAATCATTTTAGTTAGAGAGAATGTTTTCGTTCCTCAAGACTGTTCGGTCGGGCCCCGGATTGGAATGTGACCTTAGCAGTAGCGACGTTGTCATGAGCCCGGAAGGGGATGGGAACGTGAATACGGTGCATCCTCTGCAGGCCTTCTGGGTGGCTCCAGCATTTCTACGGGCGGTAATACGATTTCCCTAGCAGAGGAAACTGGCTCTGATATCTTGAAAATAGTGAATCAGCGCTCTCCCCCCCCCCCCCCCAAAAAAAAAACAAAACGCCGGCGCCCCCCAGAAGACCTGCAGGGTGGACGCATTCATGCTTGGAGGGGATTCCGGCGTTGAGCCTCTCACTGGGCCCACGGCACGCTGGTGGCGTCGCTGCGGTCGATCGAATTGACAAAGGACTCAACGAATTTCATCGACAAAAACGAATCTTTTTAAGCTTTGTCTGTTTTGTTGTCTTTTTGGTCATACCTGTACGTTTTGAATGATATTCCCATACAAAGTAAGGGTAACACAAATTCACTTTAGGACGCAGAGACGCCGCCAGCGTGCCGCGGGTCCAGTGAGAGAGGGGCTTTAGCATCAGGTGTCAAACCTTTGCACAGAAAAGAACCCAACACGCATATCGAAAAGAATAAGGGTGGCACTGTGTTCGTGCATACAAACGCGAACCATAGTAAACCTCCATTGCACAACTGATACTTGCTCAGTGAAAAAAAATCATCATGCTTCACTTCAATTGAGGTTGACTGCTTTGTCTATCTACAATGGTTAAGACTGATCGATTAAGCCTGCATTTTCACAACCAGTCCCAATGGAAAAGGAATCTTATTGATAGCCCTCATTAGCAGACGATCTGACTGGTTAAAAATGTATTCACTCTCCTTAAGACATGGCCATAAACCTACGTACACTCACGCAAATCTGTTCAGAACTACACGTATCATCCTCACACACACACACGTAGAAACATTATCTCTTCGTAGTTGAAGGTCAAACATCCAGGTGATAAAAAACGCAACCTAACAGTTACTTGGGAAACTGGATAGATTTCGGAAACGGTCAGACGTTTCAGGTATAGCATCCACTGCTTTTCATCAGTAACAGGACGAGGTTTCTGTTTCACCAGGTTTTATGTTTGAACCTTCGTTTATTCATGAGAAGCTCAAATCGGCATGCAAGCCGCTTTTCATTTTGGTCATGAGGAAAGAGGTAAGGGTCAGATAGAAAATAACAGAGATACAAATTACATTATTATAACTCTATTATAACAAATTATAACTCTATCAACATATATCACTACATGTAAATGGTACAAAACATATTGCGAAAGTTTGTGCATGGTCCGTGTCCGTTCGTTTTGGTGATATAAGCGAAAACTTCAATATGGATTGACATGCAAATAAAGTGAAGACAAAAGGTTAGACAGTCCAGTAGGAAACAAAGATAAGACAAAGTCAAGACAAAGTTTATGTAAATGAGTAATTTATTTGGTAGGTTTCTTTCTATTTCCCCCACAGTAAGCAAAGTATTCATTAAGAATTTCAATTTTGATTGTTTAATATTTCTAACCAGTTAACGGTATCAAGGAGATTCAACCTATTTCGGCCTTTGCGTGAGGTCCAAAAGCTTATCTTCTTATAACCTCCAGTATTTGTGTACAATATTAATCGCCAGGTGTCCTGTATCTAGGCCGTATCTCAAATCAAACGTATTAGTTGCCTAGCGATCCAAAAACATGTCACCACAGAGAGTATTAACGTTACAATAATCTGGTGAGTAGGCTTATAAGAGAAATAAAAGGTGAAGCGTTTTCTAGAAACTGAGCCTGGTTGAGCACCATTTCTTCAGGTAAGGGCCTGGTCACTTTCGTTGTAAGAGAACAGTCCTGGACAGGTATGGATGTGTTGTACTAGTAAGGGGTGGTATTAGTACCAAATTTGTAAAATATGCATTTTAAAATATGGAGATGGTCTATCTATAAGCACAAAAAACACAAAATTTGGGCTATCATTGGACCCCCTGTACATACCCCTTGAAGTTTGCACATGTCGTAATGGGGATAGTCCATTTTTTCAATGGGACTAATTTCGGAATAATCTTTATCTGTGTGGACAATAGATCTGGGGTTCAGATATTCAATGTTATGTCTTCTGACCTCAAAGTGCTAATACTTTAAGGCATTAAGTATATTTGCTAGCATACCATTATACTAGTTTAGTACATTTAGTGCATTTACATTTTCATATATTCAAATAAACCGTCTCTGTATTTCTAGGTGCGTATTTCAGAAGAAAAAAAACCGGTTCTTTCGCGAAACAGTTCCTCCCCCTAGTACTAGACTGTCTTGTGACAGAAAGGGTGGCGTATAAATCAATGTCGACAGTCAGTTTTGTCAGATTGGCTAAAAGTCCCATGGCAAGAAATCATATTCTCTAGTAAGCAGAGGAGTGGTTCCAGCTGGTTTTTGACGTGTTTTTATGCGTTTTTGTCGCGCTTTCTACTTTGTCATGTTTTTTTTTGTCTCTACAAACCGGTTTATAGCGAAAAAAACATGACAAAGTAGAAAGCCCGACAAAAACGCATAAAAACACGTCAAAAACCAGCTGGAACCACTCCTCTGCTTAGAGAGTAAAGAAATCGTATGCCGCATGTGATTGTTTTTCCTTTCCCTGATGATATACATGCAAACTGTGTAGAGTGCAAACGAACAGTCATGCTTTTATCAACATGTTGGCAACCAAAACTTGAGTTTTTGAGCAGGGAGCAATATGTAGGATTATGGTGGGTGAATGATTTTATATATTTATGTATCCTGTTGTATTATCGAACATATATATCTACATTGCTAGTACCCCCAAATAGCCCCTTCAGGTGCAAAGTAGGGGAGTTGAGGTCCCGGGCTAAGGCGGGCAGGCCTCCAGCCTGGCACGGAACGACTCAACGGTGGGAGCCGTCGCAACCGTACCAGGTAAGGTATTCCACTGGGGGACAGCACGGGGAATAGAAAGAGTGTTTATATGCATCAGTTCTTGCGTGGATGGTGTAAACCTTGAGGTCGTACGTGGCTCCCCCGGGTGCGCAATGTTGTCTTGGCATTTCGGTTCCCTAATCACGTAGTGCATCCTATCTACGTTTACCTGTTTATTTTACAGATAAGTCTCGAGTTTCAATCTTTCTTAAGACACATCTTTTTTTTTTATCTTCCAAGGCTTTCGAGCTAGAAATTGCAGGATCGACAAAAATAATAGGTATAGATGAGCAAACCAATTGGAGCGTTATTGTCAGTAATATTAGCAATGATTCAATTCTCATGTGTATAAGTTGCCACACATTGTACCAGTTACAATTGTCGCACCATTAAGTTCTTCTTCTTCTATGTTTATTCGCTATCGCAGAATAATATGATATCAATATTTAAAGCGCTTGTTTTTCTGCACAAGGCTGCCTACCAGGCCTACGTGCCAAGGCCAGCAGAACAAAGCACGAAGCTACGCAAAGAAAAAAACCCAGTGTGAAACGAGTGACTGAAACATTTCAACAATTGTACATTGAAGCATCGAACAAGACAGGATAATTCCTTATTGTTTAGACTGCCTCAATCCCGTCGGAATGCATTAAATGTCGACACCCTGCAGTCCATTGAAAAAAAAAATCGCCTCGAACAAGGTCGCATCGCAATTTCTGAATAATAAGACGGTACATGCCTTAAAGGCATCCAGAGCATTTTATGAGGCTTGAAATTTGAATAAAAAAACTCAAATATTTAGTCATTCCTACACATAGTAAGTTTCAATAGCACTATACAATTACATACCGACATTAAAGGAGCAAAGATACGATGTCGTTGTGTGGTGAGAACTGATAGAATATGCAAGCCCGAATAGACTGATCCTGACTGTCCATCACAATTAGTGGTTCGACCGATGAGAGAGTGACTACATAATACATATGTCCGTCAAATAGTTGCATTTTTATGTTTTAATTTTGCATTTCTACTTTCCATCTAGCTTTAAGTTATTTCTGTGCCGCTTTTGAGCACTTTTGATAAGAAATCCACACGGAAATGTGGTTAACAGTGGCATTAAATGTCATATTACAGCAACTAGAATATTTCCAGTTTTCAAGCCTCATAGAATGCTCTGGCTGCCTTTATGCTTGCTTCGCTTTTAGGCCTTAGTTTTTCCAATTAAGAACAGACTTCTGTAAGCTTGGTTCCTTGGAAATGTAATCCCTGACCAAGGTCACGGGGTCGAGGCTTATCCTTTTTTATGTAACAGAAACTGTACTTTCAAAACAGTTTTAGAACGCCATAATGTACGTTGAGAAAAAACAACAACATCACGCTCCAAACGGAAGCTTTATTTGCCATTTTCGGCTACAGTATAAGTGTGCGACGGCTGAAGCCGGATTCAGGCGAAGATTTACGCAGACACTATACGTACAACCGGTTTAACAACATTTCAGGGCGCTATTGGAGACAGTGTTGTTTACCACAACAAAACAATTATCCTGGACGGATCTTTTCCCCAGGGACGTTCACAACGATACATAGGTAACGTTCATTTCAAACGTTTTAACAAAGCGTTGGTCACGTTTTGTCCGCAAAAATGTATAAGTGGTAACAGCTATGAGAATCATAATCGTAAGCATCGTGGTAAGCTTTAAGATTACAAGAGTTTTATGCTGTTAATCTTTCTGGATCGCGCCATTATGAATCACTAATAGCACCTGTTGTTTTTGTTCTATGAGGTGTTGTACATAGGGGTGGACGGTGTTTGTTTTTTAATTATAGGTTTAAGCTTCATTAGGATTGAAGCACTATCTTAGAACAATGTTATAAGCTCATTTTGTAATATGTATGCACTTTGACGCTCCACTGGCTTGTCGAAAAGAAATAGTTTCCCGTCTGTATTCTCAGACAACTCGGCCCCTAGAGATCATGACAAGTCGGCACCAAGCACAGATATGACAAAACTTACTTAATAATGATATTCAAAGCGTTACGCCGGAGTGACCTGCAGAGTTTCAAATTTCCGTAAAATTTTAGAAGAAAATATTTGGTAGTTTAACACGTTTATTTCTCACATAGATCTTAACAAGTTTCTATTCTGTTTGGTCTAGGTGCTTACTTGACCTTGGTGTCGTCTGCTTGTATATAACTATAGCTGGTATGGTGGGCTCGAATAAAGTTCTAAACGGGAACGATATGCGGCTACAAGCGTCTTTTCTGAAGGTGTGGCGTGAGTGTGTACAGTTTGCTTGAGGTTGTCCTTACTATATACTAACTAAAGCTGATATGGTTCGCAGGTTTTGCGACTGTAAATATAATTAATCTTGTTGACTAAAACATGATTATTTACGTTTGTGGTGTGCCATGAAGATGGTTTCTTAGCAACTGACAAGTTAGGACTGGAAATAATTATGAAAGAAAATTATATGGATGTTCAAGTAGCTAATTGGCTGGTAGAAATGCATATCGTTCTCTCTTCGTACTTCGCTGGTTCCAACCTATAGGTCGTTCACTCTAAAATTTTGTTGTGTGAATTATGATACATGTATAGAAGATAAAAATGGTATATATACTATTCATATGAAAGCTTTAATCAAATTCCACTTCTTACATATCACGTTGAGCCCAGAAGTGGCGTATTCTAACATTCTTTTGAGGACTACTTTGTACGCGGATTGTTTGTGGTTGTGACTAATGTTAGGCGAAATGATACATGTGTTCTACGTCCACAAATAGTCATTATGTCATTGCGTTTCAGGCGATAACTGAGGTGGAGAGAAAACTGTTTGCCCAAGCTGGTACCTAAACACAGTTTCTGGTCCCTAACAGTTTGAATTTTGTAATTGTCGTTTTCGTTGGAGGCTTTCGACACAGTTAAAGGGTAGAAAGGTGGGTTTATCATTTGTTTTTCTAAGACTTACATGTTTAAGCATCCATTTTCCACCGTTTGCATTCATGGACGCTTGTGGCTGTGCACTGGGAGTGCAGAAATGTAGGTATGTTTAGAGTTGGTGTTACAGTCGCTTCTCTATAATGTTAAGCTTGCAAACATGTTAACCCTGGTTACGGTTTTAGCCAACAAGTGAAGGAAGATGTTACAGACAGCAGATACATCACATTGTTTTGTACATTTTGTTTGTTTGTTTGAACCTTTGTTTGTTCATGATAAGCTCAAATCGGCACGCAGTCCGCTTTTCATTGAGGTCATGAGGGAAGAGGTAAGGGTCAGATACAATATAACAGAGATACACATTCATTTGAGTCCTAAAAACTCTATCAACATATATTATTACATATTCATGGCAAAACAATATACAATTGCTACAACATACAACATATAGTAGGGCGAAAGCTGGTTCACGGTCCGTTTGAGTTTGCGAAAAAGAATAACACGATGCAGTTGTCTTCGTATAAGTAGCCCTGCTATTAAACAGTCTAGTGGGATTCCATACGCCATGACAGTAGGCTCCTGCATAGTTTGGGAAGATGTTTTCTACCAAATTGAAATTAACCAAATTGAAAACCATCATGGTAGTATAAGTAACACTGCTCCTTTTCGTCTCATATGTTCTGTCGACATTTAATAATATGAAGGTATTATTTTGCTTACTTACTATGATTATGTTAAAGAAAGCCGTGAATTTAGTCAACCGTAAGCGTGTTTCAAAGGGGCACAGGATTAGTAATTTCCATAGATAAGATAAAGGTACATTTTAAACCGGCATTTAACATTTAAGACACTTGCATAGAAAGCTATGCGTTTGTGTGTAATATTTTGGACATCACATGCAGATATTACATGGGTTCTCAAACACTGGCTTCTTTCTAAAAGTGGCGCTCAATTTCAGAAGAGAGTGTTTTGGTTTTACAGTTAATATTTTCCTGAATCCACCAAAAGATGATTATATTTGCAACTTGACATTGAAGTTGGACTTGGCAGCAGTTGCTTCATATAGTCGATCAGTATTCTAATACCCTCCCCACCGTACCCTCCAGATAGTTTGCAGACAAGTGTCATATACATCTCTACATATATAACAACCATTGGACAAACTTCAACTGGACCGTTGTTAAAAGTTGGTTAGAGCTTAATACCACTTGTGTATTGTGTTTTTGAATACTAGTTGTCAACCTTAGCAAATTCATTTTGATCTCTGGCAATCATACCATAGAAACACATGCTGAAGAATTATCTAAAAAAAGGGTGATCTTCAGAAAATGGGGCGATGTCAGGAAATCTAGGGTTCATATTGAAACTAATGCTTTTAGTTTGTGTGTGAATAGAAATAGTTGTGTGTATATAGTTGTTCAGCAATGTTCAGCCTTAGCAACATAATTCTTCGATTGCTTACCCCCCTCCCCTACAAAGACCTGGATCTTCATCAAGTATTATCGATTATCTAGTTCAATTATTTGTGTATCTGTGATAATATTTTACAAATTTGGTTGATTTCGTATTCATAAAAATGTGGTCTTTTACAAAATAACACCTGTCGCTACGGTTGAGTCTCCTTCAATTGCTTAGTCACGCTATGAGAAACACGCCTATCTTAAGATCTTCCTAATCCTTTAAGAATGCGGTCAGTCTGCATATTTCTTTTGTGGATCTAGATGCCCCTAACAATTATATAGGATAGAATGTACCAACATGAATGTGAACTAATTCTAGATATTCTTTTACGTTTCTGTGAAGTAAGGATGGATTTTATTGCCCTGTAATATCACAGTCAATATTGACAACCCTTTTGTAAAGTTTAGATGCTATGCGCCAATGCACCTTCTTAAAAAGAGCATTCACGTGAAAGAACGTGTATGTGCTAATTTTAAGACACAGGTAAGGTTACAGCTGACCTAGCAGATTATCTATTGCCATTCATTGTGTTGGTAAATTTCTCTTTCTGTAATTCTGGATGCTGTTCTTTTGTTCTTGTGACCCCGACCTCCGTTTAATATATAATTATTATAATTATGATATACGTATACCGTTACATGTATTGTATTGTAAGTAGTCATCTTTACCGACTGTACGTGTATGTATGCATATAACCGGTTTATCCTCCCTTCGGAGTAACACACTAGATTCGCAGGCACGCGGCGCAGCAGCAGCTGGTTATTTTACACTGACCGACCTGTCACACCTAACCTTTGCATATCTAACTTAAGTCTTGTTTAAAGTTATCTAGTGAGGACGCCCCTACTATATACTTGGTGGAAACTAGTTCCACTACACGATAGGTATAGGGGAAACGAGATTTTGAAATCAAATTCAATCCTGGGTTGATAATCGAACTGAACAACAATTGAAAACAAAGCACATTTTTTTTAGTAAGACGCGACTTTAAAATCCAAGTCTTGTTCATCAAAAGCTAAGGAAAGGACTGTTTATGAGACCCTGGTACATTTGTTGACTTTTCTTAGTAAACTTACACAACATGTAACATAAGATACATTTTTGTTGACTATCGAAAACCATGGCATGGCACCTAATGGTTACAGGTAATATTTTCTTTTGTCTTATAGTCGTAGTAAATTCGTGTTGGAGCAATTTATTACGTTAGAATCAATGACCTAAAAATGTTGCATGATAACTCATTATGAAGGTCTCATCATGGAATACAGGTAAAATCAAAAGCACCTGAATAATATAAGCGCATCCTCTCAAATTTTTCACATTTTGTTGTCTGTAATATTTCTGCGTCAAAGGGCCGATTTTAGTATCGCCATGGGACCGGTTGATATCCCAAGGGACCAGGTATTATCACCAAGCAGCAGTTGTTTATTGTCACTTCGGATTAGTGCATTCGTGCGCTACTATACAGGCTATACCAGCCGCCTTACTTTAAGCCTTGGGTTTTCCTTGGATTTTCCAATACAACGATTACCAAAACCTGAACCAACTGCCTTTTGGAAGACTAAGGCATCCTTCGTAATGCGTAGATCCAGTAAAATGACCTACATTTTTAAACCTGATTAGAACCGAGTAGTAGAAGATGAAGCATACCTTTACAAATATGCATTGGATAAGCATACATCTTCATGCACGAGGTAAAAAACAACGATAATAGAGAAAACATTTATTCAGAGCTTAGAGCGTTTCTTTGCAAGCTGGGAATTAATTACAAAGCTCCGACTTTTTGAAAAATCGATAATAATTTCAGAAAAAAATTATTTCTTATTTACAGTTTGCGCATCAAATATTCATCAATAATACAAACATGGAATTCGTGCACTAGAAACTTACTAATAGATAACTAGCCAATAAGAACAATAAAAATTACATCAACTTTCTTTATCCTATCAAATTTCAAAGAATTTTGTAAATTTTTCCATAGTCTGTGGTCGCTTGTAGGATCGTGCTGATGATTATGGCATTGATGGTAACCCTGATGTTTTTGTTGTTGTTTATATGCAGTTCCGACCGCCGGCACCATGTGGCGCACTGCCGTGGTTGCTGTACTTCTATGCGGTCTCTTCGACCCGACCAAAACCAGTAACACCACAACGAATTCACCGAGTGTTACAACGACCGGCAATACCTCTAGCCCGAGTATTACCGAGTCCACCACGAACAACAACCTCCCGACCCCGAGTGTTGCCGAGTCTACAGCGAACAACAACATCGCAACCCCGAGTGTTGCCGAGTCTACCGCGAACAACAACATCGCGACCCCGACTATTACCGAGTCGACCACGAGCAACAACCTCCCGACCCCGAGTGTTGCCGAGTCTACCGCGAACAACAACATCGCAACCCCGAGCGTTGCCGAGTCTACCGCGAACAACAACATCGCAACCCCGAGTGTTGCCGAGTCTGCCACGAACAACAACATCGCAACCCCGAGTGTTGCCGAGTCTACCGCGAACAACAACATCGCAACCCCGAGTGTTGCCGAGTCTGCCACGAACAACAACATCGCAACCCCGAGTGTTGCCGAGTCTATCACGAACAACAACATCGCAACCCCGAGTGTTGCCCAGTCTATCACGAACAACAACATCGCAACCCCGAGTATTGCCCAGTCTATCACAAACAACAACCCCCTGAGCTCGAGTGCTCCGGAAGATTCGAGTTCAGGATCGGGGTCAGGTTCGGGTTCTGGCGGAGGATCAGCAGATGGCCGTAAGTTATACATTTCCACTGGCTGTTGTGATGTGATTGTACGGCAGTTGTCATTGTCTATATACGGTGTAAATCACCAATTTCTCCATTAGAAAACACACACGAGAGTTGTTTCTACAAATCGATATAGTACGTATGGAAAACCATATGCAAACTAGACATATGAGGCAAGTCTGAACAGTAATATCCAACACACACACAAATTAAAACAATCATTAGACCAAGGATTTTAACCTCCTTGATTAGACTTAATTCCCCCACATTTTTGACGGTCCAACTCCAGTCTTTGTCAAAGAACAAGAGACCCATCACTTCAAATAATAAGTGTGAATTTTTATGTTTTTATCTTTTTTATCTTGCTTTGATATAATAATACATGGGAATACAAACTAGATTCTCCTTCTTATTGTTGATGGAAAAGTTACCAGCCAATATCGTCGCCGCTTATGAAGAACCTCAAGAAGCGGCAACATGATTGGCGGGTAGCTTTCCCTCCAACAGAGGAAGGTATAAGCTCTGATTGGCTAACCACTAACCATTGGTAACACAGCCGCCAAAATGATAGATAGTTAGTTGATATTAGATATGCTTGATATTGTGCATTTTGTAGTCTCCAAATGTACTCACCAAGCAGAGGAGGGGTTTCGGCTGGTTTTTGACGTGTTTTCTTTTTTAGGCGTTGTTGTCAGGCTTTCTACTTTGTAATTTTTTTTGTATCGCAAACCCACATCTCTGCCCGCAGACGGAAGCTTCAATGCCTAATAAACCTAATCACTTCAACACATTACAAGCGTTCACAAGTAAGTGCGAAGCGTGCCCGTGTGGGTTGGCTATACAAAAAAAAAAGATGACAAAGTAGAAAGCCCGACAAAAACGCCTTAAATTACGTCAAAAACCGAATCCCCCCCCCCCCTCCACTGCTTGGAGAGTATGCATTTCGTAGCACAATGGCTGTGCCTGACAGGGGAAAGTGTAGACCATGAATTCAAAGTAGATTCCACGTAGATTCCGTGAAAACAAGCCAGATCACTTGCTACTGATCCCTATCATGGTCTCGACAAAGTTTGCACCAATAAGTTAACACGATGATAAGATCATCTTTAACTGTACCTCCATTTTCAGAGGCTGCCATAGTTGTACGGACTGGGCCCAGCGGAACGATAAACAGCCCGAACTATCCCAACAGTAATTACCCAAACAACCAGGACTCCCGTTACCTAATCATCGTCACTCCACCTCAAGTCATCCGCCTCACCTTTTTGAACTTCAATGTGGAGCGAAACTGGGATTTTGTCAACGTGTTCGATGGAAACGCAACTGATGACGCGTTGAGAAAAGGTAAACCATATATATACAGAGAGAGAGAGAGAGCGAGGGATACATTCCATTAGATACTATTAGATAGATATTTCAGGTACTGATAGACAGACATGTTTTGACATGGTCTATATGCTCGCTATCAAAAATGCATAATAGTATACGTATGGATTTTGTATATGTAAATAGACTCATTTACAATTTATGTGTGTGCTGTGACTGTATTTTTCTATTCCTTTACCATCATACGCTAGATATTCTGTACACAGTTCGGCTCTCGCGAGAACGTGCGTGATCTGGGACCCAGGCGATGACACCGATTTCGGAGTAGATCTGTTACAATGCCAATGAATATTCAGTAAGCATTTTTCTTTAGGTCGTTTCACTGGTGATACCTTGCCGCCCCCGGTGACATCAACTGGAAGCACTATGTTCGTTCAGTTCACCTCCGACGCCTCCGTAAACAGACCAGGGTTTGAGGCTTCCTACACTGCCATCACCAAAGGTCGGGATATTCAGGCTTATTTGTAATACAAAGGGTGTTAACACTTTGTAACGTGCTTCCGGCAAGTATAAGCTAGTTCACGGTTGCTACTACGCATGTGCAGTGTCAAAGGTGAAGGCCCCCGCGACGGAAACAAGACCCGTCTGGGCGTTGTTATGCAAATCTAGACAATGTGGAGGCGAGCACTGTTTTCGTCGCGGGGACCTTCACCTTTGACACTGCACATGCGTAGTAGCAACTCCGAACTAGCTTATAAGGTAGTTCAAAGTTGCTACTACGCATGTGCAGTGTCAAAGGTGCAGGCCCCCTGCTTATATACAGTGCTCGCCTCGACGTTGTTTTGATTTGCATAACAACGCCCCGACAATGCCCAACGCTCAACCCTCCTCGGCAAACTCTCCAGGCTCTTAGGTCACACCCTTAACTTCCCATCATTATCGGACAACGCTAAAGTTTCCGTTTTACTCCGTGGTAGTCCTTCACATTCATCTGTTGTTAACTCCAATATTCTATTAACAACCCAAAACTTCATCACTACAACTAAGCGTTTTTAAAACACAGTTGTCCTGGCATTTTTTGTAATGTGTCCAACTATTTCATCAGTGGGTGGGAAACTGGACTTGCGCTTATCCTTTCTTGTAATATTAAGTACAATGTATTATTTTCTGTCTGATGTGATTTTCCTTTGCTTTTCACTTGTACTTGATTTCTCTCTGTAAAATATGTATGTTTTTTTTATGTAAGGGGTAGCGTCAAAATAAGTCTTGCACTTGAGTGCGCCCCCTTTTGTCACTCTGTATTTCTGTTTAAATGTTTGAATAAAAAAAAAAAAAAAACGCCCCGACGGGTTTTGTTCACGTCTCGGGGACACATTTGACACTGCGCATGCGTATTAGCAACCGTGAACTTGCTTATTGATGACCGCCATGTTGCATTGTTAAACGTGGACAATATCCTGTCGATATGGATTTTGCATATGTAATTAAAGTCAAGTAGTTATGGCATACACGCATACGCACAAATGCATGGGCGGCGGTGCAAAGACAATATTTTAGTTAAGTCATATTTGATTTATCCTACTTTTTGCTTAATGTAACTTGCTTAAGTTTGTCCTTGTCTGATATTAAGTAGCTTTTTTGTGGCACTGTGATATAAGCTTAAAAGTTTGTACTGGAGTGGAGTGTCACTATGTCATTGTCGTTGGTCTTTGTTACTGTACTAATAAAAAAAGAAGACAATATACAAACACGTGCAAGATGGCCAAAGTGTTTTGGGGCACCCAGAGCATTTTATGAGGCTTGAAAAATGGAAATATTCTAGTTGCTGTAATCTGTATAAAATTGACATTTAATGCCACTGTTTACCACATTTGCGTGCGGATTTCTTATCAAACGTGCGCAAAAGTGGCACAAAAATAAGCTACAAGGTGATCTTTTAGTTTCACGCGCCTAAATAGCCCGACACCATAGCCCCGCCCACCTCCGTCAAATCGTAGAAATTCAAATTTAAAACATAAAGATGCAAATATTTGACGAACATGCAGTCACTTTCTCATTGGTTGAACCGCTAATTGTGATGGACAGTCAGGATCAGTCTATTAGGGCTTAGATTTTCTTTTAGTTCTCACCACACAACAACATCGTATCTTTGCTCCTTGAATGTCGATATGTAATGGTACAGTGTTAGTGAAACTTACTATGTGTAGGAATGACTAGAAATTGGTGTTTTTTTAATTCAAGTTTCAAGCCTCATAAAATTCTCTGGATGCCTTTAACGAAACGAATTATCGACTAAAATGTCATTATGGGAGACCACAGCATACAAGTTCGCAGCATTACAGTTATACTATGTCATTTTGGCGACGCCCCCCGAGCGGAGCCTGGCGGCATTCTATTTTGAGCTTGTTCTGCATTACAGTGTTTGCTAATTGTGCGGTCGGGGAATACCGCTGCGGAGACGGCGTGACGTGTGTGGAGTCCTGGAGGCGGTGTGACGGGACAGTCGACTGCAGTGACGGGAGTGACGAGGGATCTTGTAGTAAGTCCTCCTCTCCATTTCCTATATTCTGTGTAGTTCATGGTAGAATACTTGCGTAAAATCTAGACAAGGAATCTTGTGATACTATAGCAGACAACAAATTAATACTGTACGTTAGATGTGTGTATTTCTTAAAGGCCTAAAAGTTTCTGAGACCATTTCTGTTATGTTTTATAGGCCTTGGTAGACTTCCAACGACCTTTAGAAGGATGTAGAAATTCCTTACCACCTCATCCATGGATTAACATAATATATGACCCTCTTTTGATGTTAAATGCTAACAGGTGCCATCAGGTATGTGCAACATTGCAACAGGCCCACTTTTAAACAAGCAAATCGCATAGACGTTGCACATACCAATGACCAATAGTTATGAAGGTTAACAGTTGAATATCTTGAGAATCTGCTAAAAAAATGTACGAAAAAAAGAAACATACTAAGGAGCATGGTTGTATACCAAAACGAATGCAATTATTGATATAACTGAATCTATAAAAAAATCTACTGATCGTGAGAAAAAATGGTTACAACTATGTTTGCACATTTAGGCCATGTTGATTGGATTGTATGAATGACGTCCTCTGGGAACCCCATTATGAAATCAAAATGGTCAGAAAGATGGAAAAGTGGTGTGCCGAACAATAGATTCTTCATTTTCGTTCTTTCGCATCATCTTCTTTGAGTGCATTTGGAATTGACTTTTGCATTTTATGACAATAGTATCTGTTTTCTGACATTTTTTTTACACTTCATGGCGTCTATTTGCTCATTTGGCCTTTTTGTCCAATTTTTTTGTACTATTCGCAGTATCGCTGAAAATCTTTTGAAAAATTATGCGTGCGCGGACATCATCCGTATAATCGAATCAACATCGCCTTAGTTCAAAAACTGACATCATTTATTATGCAGATTGCGAAGGAATTCCACCCGATTTCACACTGTGCAGAGTCCTTTCATACGTCAATGCCGGTTTTCCCAACCCGTTCGACCACAAAACAATACAAGAGGTTCAAGACGCAGAACAGTTCGGTAACCTCACTGACCTCGCGAACTCAAGGTGTCATCCCGAGATCAACGGGTTGGTCTGTGCTCTTCTCCTGCCGAACTGCAACCAAACTGCAAGGTAAGATCCCATAGTCATCATGGAAGGTCATCTGTGTTGGTAGTGACCATAATACAGTGCTAAACTTTTTTTTCCAACACAAAGGTATTCACGGATCAAATTTTTTTACGACCACTGTCGCCTTCTTTAAGATCAACGTAGGATCAACGGAGGTTGAGACGGTGGGCGTTATACACTTTCTGGCACCAATTGCTGACGTCACGTATCCGTAATGGCACGTGTCAATGAAGTCACGTGTCTGTAACTCGCGCGAGTTTACGTTCGACAGTGATTGGTCATTAGTGATCCTGATGAAGGCGACAGTGGTCGTTGAAAATTCGATCCGTAAATGCTTTTGTGTTGGAAGAAATTAAAGATCAGCACTTTATTCAAATCTCACAATGTGTGTCGACATCATGATTCAGCAGCTGTAGCTAAAATGTGATGTTATTTTCATCATTTCATCAAGACGCAGCAACCTTCCCTCAACGCTCGTTCTCATTTCAACGTATACATTTTGTAACTTCCGTTACCGATTGAAGTAAGACGTTCCTGACATTAGGATATCTCGCATATAAGGTGCGAAACTGTCGTTTTTATGACGACTTAAAACTTTTCTAGCTTTGAAATACGGCACTTTGGTACCTTATATGTGGCATATCTTAATGTCAGGAACGCCTTACTAAATAAAACGTATCTATTGATTGATAATGTTATATAAATTGTCATCGAACGATGCTACGATTGGAATTTGAATACTAGTACTAGTATAATGTTTCTTGTGACACAACCTAGACAACGTTCACCTGACCAAAAGACCTATACCCCCATATCCCTTGCAACAGAAATCATGCCGACACTAGCAACTAGTCTGAGAGTGACCCGATCAAAAACAAGTGGCCACCCATACCTCGTCAACATCCCTAGATCTAAAACTCAGCTCCATTTGACTTCATATGTACCTAGAACAAGTAGACTATGGAATGCACTGCCAGCCTCGGTTTTCCCGGTTATTCCAAACGTGAACACTTTCAAGACTGCAGTAAACAGAGTTCTTTTGAACCCCTCATAGTTCATCCTTTTGTATCTATTGATGTATATACTGTAATATTTTGGGATGTAATATATTGTGATGATGATGATAATATTGAATATGAGGTAATGTTAAAGCGGATGACAAAATGTTAATTCGAGGCAAGATTGTGATGTGATACTAGTACTTTTCTTTTGTGTTTCGTTATTATTAATTTGTATGATTATGATGTACGAGCCGCCTTTCTTCGTGTAAACGATGACAACATCAGGCTGACGAACTGATTCCAAAAAAAGAAAAAAAAAGATATAAAGCTATTTTCCAAAAAAGTTAGGACCCTAGCACGGCCAGGACAAAAGATTTAAAAAAAAGTTCCACTGCAGTACCAATGAGAGTCACCAGGAGGACCATAACCGACCTTGACCTTTGTCGTCTCAAAAACCACATATAATCACAATCTATAAAAATGTTATGAAGTTATGCTGACCACAGATATATATATATATATATCCAGAAACAAAGCACACACACAAGTACATGCACAGATAGACACATCAAAAACGATATCTTCATTCTTCATTGGGTTAATGAGTATAGACCCCCCCCCCCCCACTGTAACCAAAAGTAAACTCAGTCACGTTTGGGACCACATGTACGCACATCTCCTGCAACAACAACACTCGATGAAGGTTTTTTTAATGCAAAGATTCAAATTATGCAGAAATTATTTCTAACAAGTTTTTCATGTCCGACGGTGAAAACAAAAAACACCTACTGCAGTTCCAAACAAGTTGCTAGGGTGGCCAAAATTACACAGCTTACTTCCCGTGGCATGAAATATCTACCACACAAAAATCATGACCATATAGCACTTGCAGAAAATATGCTCCCAGATTTAGGTACCTGCTAGAAGGCCCATTATCGAACTTGACCTTCCTTTCTGTAAACTCTACCCGTCCACTAAATATCATACAGGACCATCGACAGCTTCTCGAGTCATGTTGACGACATACAAATACACATCCACACAAAGCCTGCTGCAGTACTGACAGAAAATGCCAGGGGAACCATTTTTGAACTTGACATCCGTTCCCACAACATCTACACACCTACAAAAAATCATGAAGATCCATCAACGTTTCCGTCACTTTTTTTTGCCTACATACAAACACACAAAAATGAAAAGTCCTCTGCAGTACTGTTGAAAACGCCGGGTTAACCATTTTCGAACTTGACCTTCCTTTGCACAACCACTATACACCTACCAAAAATAAAAAAGATTCATCAAAGCTTTCTTGAGTTATGCTCTTGACAGACATGCAGACCCACCCAACAGCTGGCTTAACCAAAAACATAATCTTCTCCGAGTACTAGTACTCGGCGAAGATAATGGACATGGACAACTTGTGAAATGCTCAAAATAAGCCTCTAGGGTACAATTTGGTTAATGTCATCTTATTGATCTCTAAAGCCGCCACAAGCAACCATGTCGGTCTTGGTGCGAGGAGGTGCGAAAGTCCTGCATGGATGAGAAGATGTTGACATACTTGCCATCTTGCGAGATTTTCCCGAACTCCAGCTGCTACAACATTCCACCATCAAGAAAGAATGGCGGTACGTAATGCACCACTCAAGATCTTTCAATTTTCGCCCTGAGGCTCTTGTTGTCACTAAAGGTCGATTTATATACATAAAGTTATATTTGCCAAAATCATTCCAGGTTTGCGTAGCAAGCCTTTGTTGGATCCGTTGGCATGTGCGGTGGCCGCCATCTTGAATTGTAACGTCACAGGGTTTCCATACCATTTTTATTGGGAGGGGTGTTTTGGGGGTCGCTAGCGTTCACTCTATTTTTAACAAATCGGCACAACAACTATCACACATCAACTCAAATAAAAAACGAAAAATTCTATAACAGCTCGAATATATAATATGAATTATAAAAAAAAACCGTAATCACTTAACTAACATTGCAAACCCGAAGTATATGTTACATTCTTCTATTCCAGATGAGTGTTTCAGAGGAAATGGAGCAAATTACAGGGGAGACGTAAAGGCAGTACCGTCGGGGAAAACCTGCGAGCGATGGGACCTTGACACGCACAAAAGCTTGTTGGACACCTACGCCTGGGCAAATCTAGAGGACAACTTCTGCCGAAACCCTGACGGTTGGGAGAGACCGTGGTGTTACGTCTCAGGGGGGTTCGAGGATTGCGACATCGTTCCCTGCGACGGTACGTGTGAAGGAGTTCGTACCTTAAGCCCCCCTCTCACTGGACCCGCGGCACGCTGGCGGTGTCGCCGCGGCCGATCGAATTGACAAGTCACTCAATGAATTTCATTGACAAAAAACGAATCTTTTTAGGCTTTGTGTGTTTTGTTGTCTTTTTGGTCATATTTGTACGTTTTGAATGATATTCCCATTATAAATTAACGGGTAACACAAATCCAGTTTAGGACGCAGCGACGCCGCCAGCGTGCCGCGGGTCCAGTGAGAAGGGGGGGGGGCTTTCGTGTAATGATGCATTGTTAAGATAAATTGCATTTCAAAGATCAAAATGTGCACATACAGTGGCGTATCAAATAAACATCTGATGATGCCATGTCACAGGGAGCTTATGATGTACTTAGTATCTTCAAGAGTAGTAGTTTTCGGGATTACGATGGAACCCCGGCATTCACTTTAATGGCATGTCTTTTTTTTATGTGGTTTGCTTTTTCTAAATGTTCGATACTATATTTTTCTTTCCATGCACGTGCTTTGAGCGTCCACACAACATTTAATTGATGACCAGTGGCTTACGAAAAGCTTTCCATTTTACAGTCGTCGGCTGCACAGATCCTGGGAAACCCAGTTTTGGACAGAGAAGCCCCCTACTGAAGTTCTACAAGGACGGGGATCGGATCACGTTCACTTGTGACAGAGGCTATAAGTTCAAGAAGGACTCGCCACCCAACAGGGCACAGTGTATCGCCAATGCAACCACGGCACAATGGTCCTCAAGCCCGGCTTCTTGTGAAGGTTAGCTCTTCATTTACAAGTTGAAGGTCAAACGTGCCCGGAAGTCGGTATCTGAACCGGGACGGGGTAGGTACCGACTTCCGGGCACCTTTGGCGTCAAACAAACTGAAAAAATTACGATGCAACGTTTACCAAACAGCCAACAGAAAGCAACAGACAATCCAGGTTTCTGTTGGATGTTTAGTTAGGGGTTTTCCCGTTGCATAAAATATATTTTTCGACACAACATCTGGAAACGATAGACGGGATATTATCCTTATATATGCGAACACGACCTTATGCGATACATTTAAAAAAAAAAAAACCTATGAACATTACATAGAGCCGTTTCGCGCAGACGCAGTACGTTCCGGTGACGTGCTAGCTAAAAGTGGGTGAATCACTTGATGAAGGCTGTTGAGTGCGGCGGCAAAATCGCTGAACTACATTCTTTCTCGTGAGATTGCGTATAGAATATTTGTATGTATCCGATACTGATAAGGCTGTTGAGGTACGTGAGAATGTGTGTGAACAAATAATGACAGTACCGAAAAACGTCTGACAAAATAGATGTAAACGTTAATCTAAATACCTCTTTTTTCTTACCATTGGCTTCCTTCTAAAGTTTTCTTTATAAAAGGTAATCCAATATTTTGCAGTGGATCAAAAGTGGAAGCTGACAAGGGACGTCTTCAACCCTGACGTGTACAACAAGGCATTTGCCCCGTCAAAGGGTAAAAATGTCCGCGTCCATGCCTACATAGAAAATGTCATATCGCTGGTAAGTCGCCTGAAGTCAATCACTCAGTAGTACAATTAACACTACGTTATTACATCCATAGATTTGAACTGCGCAATGGTTTTAAAAATGTTTTAGAATAATCATATTGCTTTAAATAAGTGGAGTGTAACAAGCCAGTGTTGTTAGTATGTTGTACGCTTTTGTAGTACGTTGCTCGCGAGATCCTCGCCGAATGAAAAATCATCAAATTCCCAAATGCATAGCCATATATTACATCAAACTGAATCGGCAACTTTCATTTGGTTTGCTTTTTTTTATAGTTGGAACCTCTACTGTTTAATGATGCAACAAAATTAAAAGAAGAAATGCATTTCAGTTGAATCAAAACTGAGTAGTGGTAAATACGTTATTTCAGGTGGTAAGGACACCTTTACTATGTTCTTTGATTAGAAAAAAAAACTGCCTGCCTATCTAACTAACACATATCATTTATATTTCTCAACCTTTTCAGGATGAAAGAAATGAGCAGATAATAACAGCTGTGAAGATGGCATTGGTAAGTACAACTTTGTTTTATCATTGATTATTAGCCTCCTTCGCAGACTTCCTAGAATGGCGGTATATAGTTCGGGGAGGGGGGTGACGCTATTTCTTACACGGGCCAAGGTTCTCTAATGCCGGCAAGGCACTTTTGCCGCCGAGGGAGTTATGCCACCGAGGGACTATCAAGAAAGGCGGTCGTCCCTCGGTGACATAACTCCCTTGGCGGCAAAAGTCCCTTGCCGGTATTAGAGAACCTTGGCCCGTGTAAGAAGTCGCGTCACCCCCCCCCCCCCATATATACGCTGACGATCAATTTTAGTGGTCTGAATAGACAACTCATTTCGTGCATTATCGTGAAATGAACAGTTTGAGATAAAGTGTATTTTGTCTTCCACGGTATTTGTACTGCAATACTTACAAATTCATTTGTATATGGGTAATATATGACTGACCGATTCGACAAAGTTTCATAATTAGTCCGTTGAAAATAACCACTTTCCTTAACATCTTATCATAGGAATGGGAGGATGAGCGTTTGCAATGGCAAACGACTGAGTATGGGGGATTAAGCTTCATCTACGTGGGTGACGACACGATTTGGACGCCTGGCTTGTCGCTTCAAAAGAAGTACGTAAACATTTATTGATCATTTATCATTATTTATGGTGATGATAAGCATAAACACTGCACGAAATGGCCTCGTATCCCGGCGTATACGTACAGGGATTCCTCCGGAAATATTCCATATCCCGGTGCGGATTTAGCGTATCCGTTAGTTATAACGTATACGCTAAATCCGCACCGGGATATGGAATATTTCCGGAGGAATCCCTGTACGTATACGCCGGGATACGAGGCCATTTCGTGCAGTGAAATATGAAGGCGATGCATGAATGATACTTAAACTTTAGTGCTTAATGAAGGATTTGACTAGCCTTCTTATTCACATACCTTCTTTTAGTCTCTTTTATCACCTTAAAGCTATTTCGGAGCGGCTGGAATGGGAATGGATGTCATTTCAAGCTTTGACTACTTTTAGCATCCGAAAATGACTGCAAGTTAGCTATTTTTATGATCGCATTGAGAACATTCTATCATGTAATCATGATGCTATAATCTACTGTGAGACGTTGGCAAACAATCATATAGAATCATTATACACTCTAAGTGTACCACAGTATTCTACCTTAGAGGGGTGAAATTTACCAGTGAACAAAGAAGGCGTACTTGAATTCCAACACAGGCTTCACGAGCCACTGTAAGTCATGCCCTGCCTCGTTTTGGAGCATGACCCCGAGCTGACCCCAGAGAATTCAAAATGGCCGCCGTAAATGGCCGCCGTAACTGGAAATGGGGCTATTGCACCAAGTATAGACCATGAGCTACCATGAATTGCTACCCAATCCCATTTTTCTATTATACAGTTTTGACACAGAATATAAAGGCGGATTTCCTTCATCTGATGTCAGAGTCTCCCACACGGGAGTAATCCATGGGACCTTAGAGTTTCTGGCCTCCACAACATGTACCTTGGACCCGTTCCTGTTCCCACAAGACAACATGACATGTCCCGTTTGCTTGAAGGGAGGGCCAGAAGCAATAATAGGTATTTTTAGAATCATAGTATTCATTTTAGAGGATAAGAAGTATAAGAAGTATAAGATATGGTTAAATTGTGTATTTCTATCAATGTTGAAAAACGGGTTGGGCTGTTCGCGGGAGAGAAAAATATAGTATGTGTATCAAAGTTATATACATGAATTATGGGTCTTTCTACCTGTTTACGTCTTGTGTATTTTTTTTTTTATATAATACTTTTCGTTTGGGTAAACTGCCCGTCTAGGTGCGAACAAAGTCCATGTGTGCCTGAGCATTAAAAACGGCAGTGCGACGATAAAAGGTTGATGTGTTCTTTTTGTTTTTGTCTCCGTTTTTTCCAAAGCATGCGCCGAGAATATAACAGACCCAGATGACGACGACTTCCTGACCTGTAGCAAGACCAGCGCGGCAATCGTCACCGGGGAGTGGAGCGGGCGTGTCACCCTCTCCGCCGCCAACAGTAAGGCCTGCCTTACCATCACCATCCAGCGGGATCCTAGCTACCACTACGCCACAACCATCTCTCCCTGCATCATCCTGGTGGTACTCATGATCATCACCTTCATCATGCCCATCGACAAGGGCGACAGGATCGGGTTCGGCGTCACCGTGCTGCTGTCCATGGTGGTGTCGCTAGTCGTCGTCACAGGCTTCCTGCCTGTCAAGGGCACCCTGCCCTTCATTGGTAAGACGTCGACGTTGCATATTTTTTTTTTATTTGTTCGATCTTTTTTGGTCTTATATGAAAGCTCTAATCGACCATTAAGGACTGCTTTTCAAAGAGCAAGACATTCGGGTCATAATGTAAACGCATTGGGAATGAATATTTCATCACATCTATTATTTTGTAACGTACAATATAACTATCACTAAATACATCATTACTATGTGTATAATCATATGAATAAATAAGGCTAGCGCAAACGGTAATCGTTCTATCTTTTACCAAGTTTGTTCAAAGGTCAAGGACTGTGGTCTCATTAATGTGAATCCTGAAAGAACAGCTCTGATTTGTGGTTGCATTGAGTTCCAAACGACTGGTCCAGAGTATGTACACAGTAGCCCCTGAAAGCCTGCATCTATCTAGTTGGTTGAATGACGGCAATATATGACAAATGGCGTTTGCTTTTAACACATAAATCATGATGTTGTATGCATTAATATCCTGTTGTTTAACCACAGCCATGTTGATCGTCGTTGCCATGGGGATGATGGGAGGCTTCATGCTAATGACCCTCGTCATCATCATCATCCATGACCGGAAGGGCACCTTACCTCCCTGGGCACGGAAGTTCTTCCTGCGATACGTGGCAAGGTACCAACGTTTTACTCACCTCTGTGTTTCACTGGTGACTACCAGGTAGCCTAGCCACACATAAACATCCATGTAATAAGATACGCCCAAAATAGCTACTCATTGACAAGCAACTGGATAAATTTTTGAAACAGGCGTTTTAGACAGCATCAGCTATATTTCGTCAGTGCCTACAAGGATAGAACCAGGTTTTATACCAAAACTCCGAATAGATTATGTTAATTGGTGAAGTGAAGACAATTTCAGATGGTTCAATAGAATAGTAAGTCAAAACAAGGTTCTATGCTAGTGATCTTATCCGGTTGCTTGAGTAACTATTTTTGGCGTATAAAAGGGATACGCTCTCAACCCTCAAGTACAAATTAGAAGTACTATTTAGGTCAATTTACTTAGTATAATACCTAGCATACTGGAATGTCATAGTAATCAGTAAAGCTCCAGACAACTTAATTTAGAAAGTCATTCACTGCAAAGCTATTGAGGCATGCAAATGCGAACTTAACAGAGATGTTTGTCACTGATTTTCACGTTTTACCATTGTACCATTATGGTTTAATCGTAGTGTCATTCTAACCTTAGTCCTTGTTCACTTAAAAAATTGTCCAGTTGGAAACCGAAATGTACTATCTATCTGATGCCTTAAAACATATCGTTGCGTTCCTTCTGGTGCACTTTGATACTAGTACCTGATGTTGCCCTTTTCAGAATGCTTTTGATGGGAGACTTGACCAGAAAGCTGCGCAAAAATGAAGAAAATGACGGTCAGAATGACGAAGTCCTTTGCAACTGGTCAGCAAATAACAAGGTACTGCCTGATGGTTCTAACGGAAATGACGTCGTGACCCGCCCACCCAGTAGGCTCCAGCAGATGGAGATCAAGTCAAATGTTCCGGGTTTACAAGGCACACTGGAAGAGCTAAAGAGCAGCGTCAGGCAGCTCTCAGGCAGCATCGAAGCTCTGGCGAAGGCAAACGGTGGAGAGGAAGATGAGGTGACAGAATACAATTTGTTGGCGTATGTGTTGGACAGGATCTGCCTGTTCCTGTACGTAGCCGGTATTATCGTAGCCATCCCCTGTACTTTATACCTTGGTAAGTAAGACTATAACATTGAAACGCCCACATAACAATATGATATTGCTGGAGGACAGGATGATATTAGGTTAAGTTTTTTTTTGTCGTCTGCAGTAGCCAAATCCATATAAATTCAAGTTTGGACGAGTCCCGATCTCCATTGAAAGCTCTGATACCTCCAGCGCAGTGTTTCAGATTTAATCAAAGGCACCTTGGTCACAACGGTGGCAGTCGACCGTTAAGATCAATGACCCGTGCCTGTAAATTGCCTCTGCTTCAATCTGAAACAATTTACAGACAGGGGGCATTAATTAACCTTTAACGGTTGACGGACCCTCATTGTGTTTGGACCTTGAAAACAAATTGTATAATTCCAAAGAGAGACGTTTGAACGTTGCAAAGATTTATTTGTTTCGGAAGTAGTCCTTTTTTTAATGTCTAATAATTGGCCACTACTGAAGTTTTCCAAGGATGTGATTTTTCAATGGGAAGATAATTGGTCCACTGGTCTGACTAAACCACGCCCCAGTGGTTTGTCCGACTGACGAGCCCTAGAGGCTTGTCAGATTGTTTTCTTCTTTCCTACTTCTACTAGATTTTATGACTATCAGGGGCGGCAGCAATAAAAAAAAAGTGTAACATATCCTATTTTGGCCTCTTGATTCCCTCTGGATCTTTTCATTAAAAGTGAAATTGCGTGAAAAATACATCATTTCAGTTTCTGGCGTGTGAAAAGTCGGTATTGACCAGTAGATTTTTGATGTACTTTCTATAGAGCAATATTAAAACTTGTCCAATCATGAAATAATACAACAAAGTGTTGAATAGTATATTTTAAACTCGCTGAACTATTATAATTTACTTTTTGCTTCCCTATTGATGTGGAATTTCATGATTTTGTATCAATATCATATCACACATGCATATGAATCAGACAGTTTAGTTATAGTAACTCAAAGTTATAGGAGCTTTTTTCAATGGTGAAGGATAATCATGTATCATTTGTTCTCTATTGTTTTCAATGATAATGTTTACTGAACATACTTTATGTTTACCATATGTAAATGTAAACTTTTATTTGTCTCATACGTATCGATTTAAGAGTAAGATTGAAAGCAAACTCTGCAATTCAGAGTATTTTTCCCTGCTCATGTACTTTGCACTTGGTAATAATAATAATTCTTGTCAAAGGGAACATTTATGTTTATGATATTGACATAACGTTTTCATACCACATATACAAGGACTTGTAACAGTTACCACCTGAGAAGCTTTAAAACTTTTACCATTCTCTTTGTACTTTTGCATAAAATAATCAACTTTATTTGTCGACCATCATACAAGGTAAAATGTATGGCAGCAGCTATGAAGCCACAATACTGCAAGGCTTATCTTTTCTACATATAGAACTGCAAAGTATTTTAGATAACAGTATAACGTTACGTGTTTCTAATACAAATGTATATTTGGATTCCTAAATGTGTAATTCCATTACTTATATTTCTAATGAATTGTGAAGGATGACTTACTCGTAAATATGAATGGATTTATTGAACACTAATATTATGGTAAACATGATATGATAAGGTATGATAGGGTGGCATACATACGTTAGATGATTAATATTGTGTAAATAGACAAAATTTTATTTATTGCCTTTACAGTAACTTTTAACTAACTTTTTCTGTTGTTGAAATTTTGTTAACGCAGTACTATGTCATAGTCTTTATAGACTGACAGACTATATATATGCATGCATATATATATACAGTACCTACTATGATAAGCACACAAGCATATATCAAGTGCATTTATTGCATGTTAATATGTTATCATTGCGTTTATTGATTTCAATGTGAACTTGATGATGTGCACGTGGTCTTTATAAACTTTTTTGCCTTCGCCAGATGGTTGTGTTTTCGGTTTTGCTATGGTGGGCCGACCGTGGATGCATGTGTGTTTGATGTAAACAGCATAACTCCAGATGCTGTGGATGGATGTTAATGATATTCTTTAGAAGGTGACTATGACATTAACCTATGATCTGAGAATCAAGATTTAAGAATAATGAATTCCTCAAGAAATTGGTTTGGAACGACTTTTATTCCATATTGATATTACGTCATTGGATGGAACAACCTGAACTGCAATATCAGAATTCCCAATTACTTAAATTGCGAAAACGTGTTTTTGAATATGTACGCTCCGCCAAATGCATAAATGTCAGTTTCGATTCCCGTTTTTCCTGTATTCTTTTTATACCACTTCTTATCATATATATTGTCATCTATGTCTCAAATATAAACATACAGATAGTAATTCTATACCCGGGAATAATTTCATCAGGTTGGCGAATGACTGAATAGCAGAGACAGTATCTATTAATGAAACAATACTTTACGTTTGGGACTGCATTGTTAGCAGTAACATCTAGCTTCAGTGCATTGTGAACAAGAGTTCTACGACCTCATACCTTCGCGAAATGATTTTGACCTTTATGACTGACGTATTAGGAGTGTTTTTCATCAATCAAAAATCATACCAGTTGATCCTCCTCACCCAAATAACATAAGTTGTCCAAACCTCCTTGTTATGATTATGAGCTTAACAAAGAAGGTTATGCTAAAATTTTTCATCAATAATGCAAATAAGCTCCTTATAAGCATAATTTGATTCAATGGTGTTCACATTCACACAGCTTCTAAATGCAACAAGTATGAAATTGCCGTTATTTACTAGTATGGAATGATAGTAGTTTCTCATGAATTATGCAAATTAGGCCTACATTTGCATAATTTCTATCTATTGACATTCCTCTCTTCCTCAGTTACAAATGTCACATATTTGAATAGTCATATCATGGAACACAGCAGGTTTTTAAAATTGCCTCATTAATTATAATCTGATTTGCATAATTATCATCCAATCATACAAAGCATCACATAAGCTATCTACATACCATCCATCAAGCCCATCTCGAGTTATATTATTTTCTCATTAATTATGTAAATGAGGTTCTCATTTGCATAGCTGATATCTATTAATATTTCTCTCTTCCTCAGTTACATATGTCACATGTTTGCGAGTCCTATCATGGAAATTGATGAATGTATAAACTTTCCTCATTAATTATGCAAATTAGTTACTGATTTGCATAATAAGTATCCAATCATGTACATCATCGCTCAAGCTATGTACATGCAAAAAATCATGACCTTCCATCAAGCCCTTCTTGAGTTATTCCCTTTCAAAGTCTGAAGCAAAACCTACCCCTGCAGTTCCAAAAAAGTTGCTAGGGGGCCCAAACCTATACCACTTACTCTCTGCCCAACGAGCTATCTACCACTCAAAAATCAGTTCCATAGCATGTCCACAACACGAGATATCATAACAGGAAGTTCCGCTTCAGTACCGTTACAAGCCGATAGGGGGCCCAAAATCTAATCATTTTCAGGTTTCATCGAGACCTACCAACATACCAAATACCAAGACAATCCTTCCAAGAATTCTCGACTTATCGTGTTCACTAACAGACACACAGACATGCTGGGTATTCCCATGCTGTGGCACTGCATTAATGACTGTTCTTACTCATATAAGGCCGTGTATATCCAACTTTGGTCAAAATTTGTATGTTTCAGTCTTTTAATTGGTGTAAGGAGATATCTTTGTGGTTTGGTTTCACATGCTCCGAGTGGACTCTTCCAGGCTGGGAGTAGGTCAAAGTTGACGATTGTTTTCGTCTGTCAGCTGTTACGAGAGAACGAGCTGGTCAACTGTCTATTTTCTTTGCATGATTCTAAAGTAGACAGATGTGGCTTTCTGGTGCATAAGAATTTTGGGGGCTTGCAATTAAGGTGAATCCTTTTCTGAGCCCTTGTTTTAGTGCTTTAAAGCATTACTGCCTATATGGGCAAGTCTATCTCTTGTATCTGCCCTACAGCTGGCTGATAGCCAATTTGTCCCTGGCAGTAACTGACGTTTCCTGCCTGCCTCATGACCCCTCATGACCAACTTTGCACCCATTTACCCGTGTCAATATCTCCTGAAACAATACAGCCCACACGTCGCAACCAGAAAGCATAGTATGAGCATACAATCTAACACATTTTTACACTTTTCTCGTTAATTATGCAAAACACTTCGCCCAAAATCTAATCATCTTGAGATTTCCCACATACACACCGACACACCAAATACGACAACAAACCATCCAGGCGTTCTCGACTTATTCTGTTCACTAACAGACACACAGACAAGCATCATCGAATAACCTACTCGACGAAACCATTCGTCGCGAAGGTAACTAGTCAGTATTGCCCTGATGAAGATGGCTGACAGCTGTCAAAACTTCGGCTCTTGTAAAATGCTTGGTTGTGAATAAAAAAACCTTGCTATTCAGTGATTACATAGTAATCCATCAATCACAAGTACGGAAACACAGAAACCAAAAATTAATCATGCAAATTAGGGCCTTATTTACATAATTAGTATATGTTCCACCTGCCACAGATGTCATTGTGTTGAGGAGCAGATTGCAATAATCTCACCAAAGGTACAAACGTGTAGCTATGAACATTTTACAAAATTGATAGAAAACGAAATACCTAAGAGAAAATGGAATCCCCGTGGCTTGTTTCACAACGTATAGAAACATGGCGATGGCCAAAATCAACTATGAAGCAAAAAAAAAGGAAAAAATAATAATTTCTGAAAAGAAAACGCATACCCACGACAGATCTGCTTTAGAATAGTCGCAATCTAAGGGCAAAGTTTGTCGGGACGTACCAAAATGTTTCCATAAACAAAATAAACAGCAAATTAAACCACGGCTGTCATCGAGAATTCAAACATTTGACACTCAAATATCGATTTTTTTGTTGACACTTTTCGAAATATATTTCAATGACTAAAAACACACCATATACAACACGGGATATCATATTCATATACCCCCCTGGCAAGTCCGATGGTATAGACTGGAGTAATTACCCGTATAATAATGATTCATTATTGAGATTTGTCACCCGACAAGGACACAGGGTATCGTCACCACAGCTTAGGGCTCAACCTAAGACAGAACCGGGCGGGATTGACCTTAGCCAAGGCCGCCAGACCGACACAAGGTACGGACACTGGGCCTTTCATTCTATTTTGGGGCATGGAAGTCCGGCTGTGTTGCCATGAATAGAATGTATCATAAACTTGTCCCAAGACTTTAACAATAAGCACGGAACTTTCGGCCGACCTACTACTGAAACATTTTGGCCTATTTGACGTGAGTTGTTGTCATGTATAACTAATCATTTTGGGTTCAGAATATCAGCCGATAATTCCTTGTGCTTATTTGACGAAGTACAACAAATTTTAGCTAGCTATGATTGCATAATAAGAAAGTTTTGTGCATACGATTAAATAGCAGTTCCACACACAACCCCGAAGCCAAGTCTGTGAATGCACGGTGTATGTACAATGTATAACCCATGTCCAATGTGATCGCGTCTCCATCGTAGTTGTATCTGGAATCATTTATTTCACAATTGAAGCCTGTAGTCAGGCTAGAATGAGTTTCACTTGCATGACAGCACATTCTTGGTGATGTCGTCCCATTTTCATCATTCAAATGCACCGTCATATTAACGACCTGTAGTGAGTATAACTTACCCTACCTGGCACCCGTAGTACCACAAGCGGTGGAGACGTCAACTTCTTTCTCCATTTTGTTGGTTGGTGTTCTTGTCTGTCTTTGTAAAATGTTTCAATTGACTGTGGGTAGAGGCGTTTCACGCAACTTGTTTTGAATGTTGAATCTGTATTCTGAATGTAGTCTCTGAACAAATTCCTCCTTGAAAGTATCATTGTACGTCAAGCAAAGTTAAGTTTACTGTAATGGCCATCGACATTCAAATCGTCATACGGTCGTCAAACTAAGTACATTTTGTCGTGTACATGTCATTGATAATTCACTTGTCCTGTTTCGGAAAAGGCCTTGTCAGTGGTTAGCTCTGATAAAATTCTACGACTTCAAAATCTCACATCGGCGAAAATGACCGCAACGTAACCGAATAAACGATGTTTCACAGTGACGTCTAGCTTTCAATTATCTTGGGAATGCCTGTGGATTAAGAAAAAAAGCCACCATTTTCGGGCATGGAATCGTCTTGTTCTATATATATATATATATATATGTACTAATAGCGATTGTGATCTTTTAAGCACCTGGAGGCATGAGGTAAGAGCCAGGCAGTACCAAGTCACATTGCCCCCGAACAAAGAAAACCTGTTGTACGAGCTTACCGTACCCCCCGAGGTGAATCTCTGTGGCGTTTAAATATGGTTCGCGATGACCCTCACGTGTGACCCTAAACGACTCTACTGTCTGTCTGAGACCCACCCAGTAATTTCCACCGACCTTTGGTTTTGTTTGGTTAATGTCATTTTTATTTTATACATTACACTTTAAGTGGCTTAATTTCTGAGGTAGTATCAGATATGATTGATTTTCAACGACTTGCAAGAAACCCACATCGTGAAATTTAAGCAGCTTGGCCATGCAACTTAGTATCCTGACTGAGGATATTAGTCACTAGCTATCATCACATAGATTTCTCTTTTTAGCTGGTAAAAATCAGCGCAATCGTTAGTCTTTAGAGCTCGGAAGAACAGGCATGGTCTAAACTTTTTCATGTCAGTCAAAACAATTTGATATGCTTGTTACTTTTGGTTGGAGTTAGGAGACATGTAATTGGGTCTGGCGTTCACTGTACTGTACTGTAAGAATATCTAATTGAGCATTCTCGGCCATGTTTACATTTCGGCTCAGTTGGGCGTGAAAAGGATAGAGTAAAATCTTTTTTACTTCACTTGTTATCGAATTTTAAAGATTTCATTAAAGTGAAATAGTTTCCCAAGGCCAAGTGTAAGATGTTTGCACCAGGTAATCAACACGATTAACTAAAGGTTCAAACAAGTATTTATCTCATCGAGGTCTTTCGTTTGTTCGTTTTGTCGTACTCTGCTAAAATTTGTCCCAACACGTAAACAATAAGCAAGAAACTTTCGGTCGACCTTCTTCACTAACTGTAGTATTTTTGGCCCATTTGACGTGTGTTCTTGTCATGCAGAACTAGTCAATAGGGTTTATGATATCAGACTTGACCTTCATTGCGTGTATTTTATAAAATGCAACAAATTTCAGCCTCAGAACCTCACGTGTGACCCTTAGTGACTTTGCTCCCTGTCTGAGACACACCTAGTAATTTCCACCGCCCATGGGTTATTGTTTGGTTCATGTTGCTATAAGTTTATATATTACGCGGTATATGACTTAATTCCTGAGCTAGTATCAAGTATGATTAATAATCGAAGAATTGCAGCGAAACCCACCTCATGATATTCAGAGCAAGCAACATGGTTACGCAGCTCAGGATCCTGGCTGAGAAAATTAGTGACTAGCTATGATCACATAGATTTTTACCTTGTAAATATCGGTGCAAACGTTATTCTTTAGGGCTAGAGGGAACAGGGGTGATCTAAACTTTTGCAGGCTGATCAAAATTTGATATGCTTACTACTTTTGGTTGGAGTTAGGAGACATGTGAGTAATTGGGTGTGGCGTTCACTGTGCGCATGGATATCTAGGCATTCTCGGCCATATTTACATTCCGGTTCAGCGTGAAAAGATTACATTAAAGTCTACTTTGCTTCACTTGTTATCAATAAGATTTTTAAAGATATAACTGCAGTGAAGTGGATTTTCAAGGCCAAGTGTAATATGGTTGCACCAGGTAATCCACACAAAAGGTGCAAACAAGCTAACACGTAAACTTTAATCACGGAACTTTCGGCCGACCTTCGACCTTCTTCAATAACTGTAGCATTTTGGGCCCATTTGACGTGTGTTCTTGTCACGTGTAACTAACTAGTCTGTTGGTTAGGATTTCATCCGATCATCCCTTGCGTGTATTTTACGAAATACAACAAATTTCAGTCTCAGAACCTCACGTGTGACCCTTAGTGACTCTGCTGTCTGTCTGAGACACACCCAGTAATTTCCACCGACCGTTGTTTTTTGTTTGGTTCATGTTGCTATAAGTTTACATATTACACTGCATGTGACTTATTTTCTGAGCTAATATCAAGTATTGTTAATTTTCGGCGAAATGCAGAAAACCCACCTCGTGATATTTAGAGCAAGCAACATGGTTACGCAGGTCAGTATCCTGGCTGAGAAAATTAGTGACTAGCTATGATCACATAGATTTTCATCTTGTAAATATCGGTGCAACCGTTAGTCTTTAGAGCTCGGAGGAACAGAGGTGGTCTAAACTTTTCCAGGTCAGTCAAATTTGATACTACTTCCTGTTGGAGTTAGGAGACATGTGAGTAATTGGGCCTGGCGTGCACTGTGCGCATGGATATCTAAGCATTCTTGGTCATGTTTACATTCCGGTTCAGTTAGGCGTGAAAATATTGGAGCTCCAATATCTACTTTTCTTCACTTGAGTTTTTTCAAGGTTTCACTGCTTTTCCAAGGCCAAGTGTAAGATATTTGCAACACGTAATCCACACGATAGGTTCAAATAAGTTTTCATCGCAGCGAAGTCTTTCTTGTGTGCATTTTGTCGTACTTTGCTAAAATTTGTCCCAACACGTAAATAATAAGCACGGAACTTCCGGCCGACCTTCTTCACTAACTGCAGCATTTTTGACCCATTGACATGTGTTCTTGTCATATATGACTATTCTTTTGGATTAGGATATCGGCCGTTCATACATTGCGTGTATTTTACGAAATGCAACAGATTTCAGACTCATAACCTCACGTGTGACCCTTAGTGACTCTGCTGTCTGTCTAAGACCCACCCAGTAATTTCCACCGGCCATGGATTTTTGAATGTTTACACATTACACTTTAAGTGACATTATTTCTGAGTTAGTATAAGATATGATTGATTATCAACGACTTGCAACAAACAAACCACGTGATATTCAGGGAAAGCAACATAGTTCTGCAGCTCAATATACTGGCTGAGGAGATAAGTCCCTATAGCTAGTTGTCATCACATAAACTTCTCTTTTTACCTTGTAAATATCATTGCAATCGTTAATATTCAGGGCTGGAAGGAAAAGGGATGGTCTAAACTTTTACAGGTTGATCGAAATTTACTATGCTTACTTTTTTGGTTGAGGAAATTATACATTAAATAAGTCCCTAGTTATCATGAAATCAACTTCTCTTTTTACCTTATAGATATCAATGTTGTCGTTAGTATTTAGAGCTCGAAGAAACAAAGATGTTCAAAAATTTTGCAATTTGATATGCTTACTACTTTTGGTTGGAGTAAGGAGACATGTGAGCAATTGGGTCTGGCTTTCACTGTGCGCATGGATAGTTTTAAGCATCAGAGGTCATCCTCGGTCTTGTTTACATTTCGTCCCAGTTAGGCGTGAAGGGAAAACAGAAGAGTAAAATCGACTTTCAATCTCTTGTTATCAATTATATTCTTGTGGCTATCCATTGATTTCATTAATATCAATATGATTTTAAGTGTGCAATTAAGAACTTTTTCAAAATCTTTCATTATTTCAAAGAGCTTAGCAAAAGGAGCCAATGATCTGTAGTGTTATCCCATCAAACAAACACATCGAAAACAATCATTGAATTACCAGTTATCATTAATATATTGGTGGAATGGTTTGTGTAGGATTGTGATCTAATCCACAAATTGCACAAGTACTATTAATATGGTCCTGATCAATTCCGTTAATAATAAGTTTATTGCAAGTTCTTGCCCGTAGGCTAATTGCAAGTACATGTAACATGAAAGGACGGATAGACAATTGATAACAATATAGCATGTGACTTTTCTAGTCTAAAAACTAACACTAAATTCTATCTTATTTGGGTTTGACTTCTTTTTCCGAGACAGTGGAAGACGAATGATCCCACTTTTTCTATGATGTGTGGGTTTTGTGATGTTAAGAGGAGAGTAGTTTTCTTTTTGTCTGTTAACTTGAAGAAATTTGGATGGAATTTGGTGGCCTCTTGAAACAGCGCCTTTCTTTCTTGATCGTAGAAGGGGCAACTTGAAATAAAATGTGTTTCGTCTTCCACCGTGCTTGACCTTCAGTATTTACAAGTTCTTTCGCACACAGGTAGCTTTTTGTAGCGCCCCCTCTCTATTTCAAGGGGGTGGGCACTAATTCTAATTTTGCTAATTGCTGAGCGTAAATCAAAATTATCTAGTTCTAGATATTTTTTTCCATGGAATATGATGTTTTGCATGCCTTATAAAACCTTACCTTGCCTGTATCCATACTCAGATTATGACAGGAAGTTTGGGTATGCATATCGGTAATTCTGCACCTTATCGTAGTACAAACTGACTTGATGTCACTGGAAGAATTACAAGAATAGAACAGATAGGAATTTCCACTACAATCTAGTATATCTTTCACACGTTGTAAGAGGATTCTTCTACGGCTATTTGTAATAGAGCTATATTGAAACAGAAGGGCATGAACTTGTAATGGGTGTCTATCGGAGTCTAACTGTAACAAGCGAAGCCAATTAATAATGAATCAAACGAACAGATATATCTAAGTCTAAAGGAAATCGGCCCAGTTCAGCTCTAGATGCTAAATTACTACAATTTCTGAAAACCCCAAGTATATTTTCACAGAAGCGGAGTTGTGAAATTTCGATTGGGGAGCTGTCATTTATGGACTCGCTGCCCCAAATTTCACATCCATATAAAAGAATCGGCTTAATACAGGAGTCAAATATTCTTAGTAAACACCTTGGAGGAACAGGTGAACGAATGAGGGGTTTCAGACTGTACATAGCTTTACGTGCTTTGAGTGAAAGTTGTTTTTTTGCAAGAGAGAAGCTGCCTGATGAGGTTATATTCAGGCCCAAGTAGCAGTAGGAGTGGACTATGTCCACTGTGTTTCGCCCAAAAGAGAATGTTTGTTTTGGGAATGACTGGCCAGATTTATTGAAGATAATAGCTTTCGTTTTCTTTAAGTTGACTTGAAGTTTCCATTTTGTACAAAAGTCTTTTAATTTATCTAGAGCAATTTGCAGTCCTTTGTCGGACTCTGAGAAAATAACAACATCATCTGCGTATAAGAGGCACGATACGAATAAGTTATGTAGGGAGGGCGGTGAGCATTCGGTATTATCAAGTACATGTACAAGGTCATTTATGAAAAGGTTAAACAATGTAGGGCTAAGGTTGCAGCCTTGTTTAACACCCTTCTCGGTTGCAAATGATGGCGTTAAACCGGACGATGTTTTGACGCATGTCTGGGGTTTGGAGTACATGCATTTAATTAACTTATAGAAATGGCCGCCTACTCCCGAATCTAACAATTTGTAACGAAGTCCTTCTCTCCAAACGGAATCGAAGGCTTTTTTGAAGTCAACAAAACGCGAATAAAGACGTCTATTTTCTGAAAGATATTTACTTAAAAGTGTATCTAAGATAAACAAGTTGTCGCTAGTTCTGAAATTGTTTCTAAAACCGGCTAGATTTGGAGATATGAATTTATTTTCATCCAGGAATGCAGTGAGGCGGGAGTTTAGAATTGATGTAAAAAGTTACTGGGATTAATTAACATGCGGGACCAGTAATGCTATGGTCGTGGCCGACATGTGCGTGGCCGGGCCATTTGAGGAAATGGCAATTTAAGTGTATATCAATAAATATACACAAGCTAATACTACTTATAGATGCTTTTGAAAATTTTGTACTTTTGTGCTTTCTGTTGTCTTTTATATATTACTTTTCGATCCTCAAGACTGCCCGGCCGGTCCCAGGATTCGAAATGTGGCCTTAGCATTAATTGATAATGGTGGTATATGTTGGTTAAGGCAAACATTTTTACACCCATTCTATTTCACAAGTCATCGTATGATCATGTGCTGTTATAACAGTTCTAAATAATGTGTATTTCTCGACCATTACCAGTGCGCATCATGTGGACTCTTGTATGGTTTGGTGTGGTTGCCTCCTGCCTGCAGTTTCAAAGTGTGTCATCCCAAACCAGTGCTCCCGTAACCCGTGAGTACTTTTGCTCAATATTTTAAAAACACAATTCGTATTGTTACATCATGGGAACCTTTTCAAACTTTCAATTTTTGTCTAATATTGAGAAATTAGATCTTATTATGCGTCTTGACTATAAAATATCAAACAAGTCCTTCACAACTTGTATTTCTAACATCACAAAGAGACGAGAAGACGCCGAACCTATGAATTAGTGCAGTTTTAGAAACATTGTTTTAGATTAGTATTGGAAATACTGTCAGTGTCATTATATGAACGTTTCCATGTATTTTGTATCCACATGCCTGTACTTAGCCCGTGATAGGGCATGAATGTACAATAAAGGTTAGCATTATTATCATTATTATCATCATTATCATTACGTGGGTATCAATTGACCGCGCATGCAATCTATTATGTTAAAAACTTTTTACTGTTTCTTACGTATGCATAACCAAAGACTTTGCCTGAAATTGACTTTTTTTACGGTCTCTATACACACGTATATCGGAATGGGAAAAAATGATTTTGGCGTTAAATGCGAAGCATTCATAATTTTCAGGTTACATCTTGATGTGCGTTTACGAAAGAACGTCACTATGAAAACGAAAAGAGACGTACTGCCGTCGGTAAAGCCCGCGGTACGCTGGCGGCGTCGCAGCGGCCGATAGAATTGACAAAGCACTCAAAGGATTTCATCAACAAAAAACGAATCTTTTTAAACTTTGTGTGTTTTGTTATCTTTTTGGTCATACTAACGACACATGACGTCATTCTATGACATCATTTTGACGTCAACGTAATCGCCATTGACGTTGTATGCCTTGGCATACCTTAAAATCAATAATACACTCTATTTTGTTTAATACCTTTCAATATTATGGGACTTCCCTATTTAGCCTATAGAATCACATCGATGACGTCATAATTACGTAATATTACGTCATAACGTCACAAAATTTACAGAAATTATAAAACTTTACGTGAACATCACTCCCTGCAAATTTGGTGAGGATACATTATACCGTTTGGAAGTTATGAGGAATTTCTTTCTAATTACGTAATAAACAATGCGAAATTATCTGGGGTCCGTTTGGACCCCAGCGGACAACACGCACACTTTAGAGTATTACTTCCGCAAAAATCGACCAATCCCGGTAAAAATTACTCAGGAGTTGTAAGACATGTACATAAACAAACTCATTGAAGGATTTTTTTCTCCAACTAAAAATGTTGATATGGCACACATTAGAACACGCCTTAGAACACGCCTGGGGTCCAAACCCTCAACCATACGGTCGGATGAGGGTAAATTAATAATATTCTCATTATAAAAATAAATGGTAATAAAGATCCAGTCTAGGACGCAGCGACGCGGCCTGCGTGCCGCGGGTCCAGTGAGAGCGGGCTTAAAAGGCATAACACACGCATACAAATAAGAGTGCCTAGTTGTTACTATCTCTTCTTGGATTTCGTTCCCTTTTCTCTTATTTCACCAGCTTGCCTAACGGAACGCCTAACGGGTGACAATGGGACGTTTACCAGCCCAAACTACCCAAACAACTACCCTGACGATCAGAACTGCCGATACGAGATCTCTGTCTCTCCACCCAAAGTCGTGAGGCTTACTTTCACGGATTTTGACGTAGAACAGGGGTACGATTTTGTGCACGTGTATGTGGGGAACACAACCGATGCAACACAAGAGATAGGTAAGACTTTTTGACAATTATTCCCTCTATGAAATGACATGAAGGTTAGATTTTCAGTAGCGTTTGTCTGCCTGTCTAGACGGATTGATTTCATATTTTGTCTGATGGTAAGGTATGACAAAAGCTGAAAATGGTTTTGATTTTGGACCCCCTAGTGGCGCATGGCTTCCTTGGGACCCTCTCACACTTGTGCGTATATTCAATCAAGTGCGCGTGAGTTGCGCATTAACATTTCTTTTTAAGTAAGGTTTGCGGAGGGTTGTTTTGTACCTTGACCCACCATTGTGCAGCCTAGTGATCGAAACTAAGAAATCATTTATTCGGCTGCAAAGCTAACCTAAACTAAAAACATGTTAATACGCGGATTTGTATATACGCACAAGTGTGACAGGGGCTTTAGGTAATGCAGCGGAGCTTCCACTTTTGATATCTCGTGTTCTGGACATGCTATGGTTACGATCTTTAGGCGGTTGATAGCTCTTGTGCTCGGGAAGACGGCACACAAGTTTGGGCCCTCTAGCGGCTAGTTCAGAAATTGCGGGGCGTTCTTGTCAGTCCCAACCTAGATGTTCCCACGGGACTTGAACTGGGGTCTTTAAGGTACCAAAAAAATGGAAACAGCAGCTCAGCTGTGACGCTTCTACCAGTTGATCCACTTAGGCCCACATTCCACTGGGACTACGGAATTCTACGGAAATGTTTTTAAATGAAAAACGAGCGAGCGATCTCTTCACATATTCCAAGGGGCTTAGAGATGCCATGATTGTGTTGATGGATCGCGCTAGCTTGTCGGTCACAGTCCCAGTTCAGTGTTTTGGCGATTTAAGGTGAGGAGCTTGTCTCTCCCGTCTCTTCCTTCATACTTAGGATGCTGCTAGATATGGCTTTGCCCAAAATAGACTGGAGGGACTTGAACAAATTCTTAGTTGAGCCCTGATTGATTTCATTAGTGTAATGTTTTCGCTTTCTGGAGGCAACCGTTTGTTTGGTGTGATTTCACAGATGCCTGCGGCTGCAGGATGTTTCAACTACTGCAGCAGTAGAAAACAGTGGTCTACTATAGGTCTCCCAATCCTTCTCGTTCCCCGTTCTTTCGGCTGTAGATCTCACTTAGTCACTTAAGGTCATGATCTCCCGAATGATCTAATCAGAATTTATACCAACCATCGGATTACAACATTGCCTTTGCCAATAAGGTTATTATATTCGTTAAGCAAACAAAAAGTGCGTAACGCAATCTGTGATCTATATGCCTTTAACAGGAAAATTTGACGGAACAAACATCCCGAGACCTTTGACGTCACCTGCGAGCTCCATGACTGTTCTATTCTCCTCCGATGAATCAGTGAACAAGAAGGGATTTCAGGCCAACTATGCAGCTGTAGATAAAGGTAATAAGTGTGGCAATTAAAAATTATTGCCATAGCGAAGGTGTCTGGATTGATCTTACTTCACTGTAAGGAAAGTACCAACGTAGCACTCTAGATCTTAGTTCTGCCATAATATTGTGCAAAACGCACTTAGAAATTAGAAAGGCATCTGCCAAGCAGATATAGAAAGGCACCATGTAACTCGAGGAGTTCCTAGCATATGTGGAAAGGCCGGAGTACACTCCCGTTGTAGTGTCTTTTTTCTCTGGCATTGTTGGATAGATTGGGTGAGAAACTAGGCCGGAAGTTTAGAAAATCGGTATGCTGGGGCTCCTATGATCGTTTTGGTTGTTATTCTAGCTCTGTAGGATGTGTTTTCGAGGAGCTACTGTTGTTTTTCCGACACCGCACGCCTCCCCGTAAGGCGTTCAGTGTAGACTGCCCAAGCGGTAACCCAAGTTATTTATCGTTCCGTTTAAAACTTTGCCTTTCTTTATATGCTTGGATCTCGTCAAGTTTTGGTTTTCACAGAGGTTTTTTTGGTGGGAGGCATGATGTTCAGCACGTTCTACTAGATCTGTGATACTAGATCAACTGGGATGCGCAAACCCTTTTCAAAGCTAGAATACTAGATTCGGTGAACTCCCTGACACACTCCGGACAGTACGAAATCGGACACCACGTAAAAGTAGGTCATCTGTCATCGACAGCTGAGTGCCTGGATGCCAGACGTGCTAATGAGGTATCAAGTTTGAAAAAGTGACAGGAGGGCATCCACAGAGTTGGCCGGACGGATTCCTGAAATTCCTGTGGAATTCTGGGAATTCTTGCAAATCGGGCCTAAAATATACTATTAAGCTTGCCCCTCAGGCTTCGCTAAAAAGTACAAGAACTATTCGTTGCCACCGTACATACATTGATGATACATTACGACCGTTGTGTGAAACGACGTATAAAGACGTATGTCTATTTTCAATCAACTCTCCTGTGTGTGCCTTTTGTTCACATACTACATGACGTGTAGTTTGTACTTTTTTTTTACATTTTAGGCCATAACAATTAAATTTGTTGCTTCTCGTAATAGCCTGTCCTTTTCCAATTTTGAAAAAAAAATTCGTCAACTTCCAATTTTACTATTTGTTCAGTTGTAAAACTGAATAGCCACTAAACTTTATTATAAAGGCCTGCCCATACCTAGAAAGTGTGGTCATATTGATCTAAATTATTTCTCAATATCAATCCATATATTACATGGCATATATTACATGGCAAAAGGTAATTTTGTTACTGAAATTATAGTACTAGATCAAAGAAAGAGGTACATTACATAATAATGAGCCATACAAAGCTGAAATATTGAGTAATCCTCTTATTCTTTACGTTATGTAAACCCTTATTTTCACCCCAGACTATATAAAAATAAAAATAAATTAAAATATTTTTTTCCGCCCTGTCGCTCCAATGTTTTTCTGAAAAAATCCGAGAAGCAACAAATTGAATTGGTGTGGCATTTATACAATTAAAATTAGCTAATTTTGTAAAATATGCCTGTCAGACATTCGTTACCATGGCAACACGAAAAACCTGACCTTACAAAGATGATATGAAATTATTGACAACTAAATTTTATGAAAAATTACCAGCTTTGGCGGCTAAGCTGTTCAGAGGTTATGCGGCATGAAAGTTGGCGCAGGACACCCCCCCGATCTGAATAGGGTTAAACATCCTCGAAGCCCACACCTAAACAGATACATGTATATAGCCATTGAATATCTATGTGTATATGGAATGCTGCACTAAGATACAAAACAGAAGTTCAAGCAAAAGTAGAAGATGCCAACGTTTATGTTGTGTTCAAACTGTACAATCGATAATTAATTTTGATTCCCAGAGTTTGCTGATTGTGCGATCGGGCAGTTCCGGTGTGCGGATGGTGTGACCTGTTTACAAGCATGGAAACGGTGTGACGGAAAAAATGACTGCTTAGATGGTAGTGATGAGGATGCAAGCAGTTGTGGTGGGTACTTATTTGACTTAGCAGATGTTGTTTTACAATTACATTTGCATTCTGATGGAAGCTCATCTGTGTTGGTAGTAATTATATTACAGACGAAGCCACTTAATTGCACCTCGGATAAACGCACCCTCCATTTAACTGCACCAAATCCCAAAATCCCAAACCGGTTCCCATTCACTGCATTGTTAGTGACTCCGCATATCTGCACCGCGCATGGTCACCAATGACGGATAACTGCACCATTTTTTTTCAAAAATCCTCGACAAGTTAACTGAAAAGGTGCGCTAAAATCGGCAAACGCGGTACAAATGAGCCGATACCTGCCGGTGTAAAGGCGCAATACCGCCAATATGTTTAAAACTGTTTTGAGTAACAAAAGAAGGCGGTCTTCATTAACAGTTACGTTGATAGGAATCGTATGGGAGGTCCCGGGCGGGTCACCCGTAATCAGTAACCAAGTTTTAGTTTCAATTCCTAGTTTCATGGCGGTACATGATTTACGTAAATCGACAACTGGACTCTACGTAATGTAACACAGAAACTGTTATTCCCATGAGTGGCATGTTTCAGAATGCATCCCCTGTAACATTACGAGTGTTGTAATGCGGTAGATCGCATGGAAAAATGAAAGAATGCAAAATCTTTTAAAACAGGTTCGAAGTCATTTCTTTTTTTCAGCAAAGGGTCAATAAATAAAGTTAATACAGTAACTGAATAATGTCGTCTGTTTTCTTTGTGCTCACCGTGTTGTGCTAGTGTTTCTGACTAACAATACACCCCCTTGCCCATGGTGGTGCGGTCCAGCTGGGCATTTCGCATTATTGCACCAGCCGGATAATTGCACCAAAAACGCTGACAAATGGGTGGTGCAGTTAAGCGGATTCTACTGTACAATGCTAAACGTTCTTCCAACACTAAGGTATACACGGATCAAATTTTCGACGACTATTGCCATCTTCTGACTATTGACAGTGGTCGTCGAAAATTTGATCCGTTTGTTGGAAGAAAGTTAAGCATTGTAATACAGACGAAGCCACTTAATTGCACCTCGGATAAACGCACCTTCCATTTAATTGCACCGTATCCCAAAATCCAAAACCGGTTCCCATTCTGATCTGATCCCTAGGTATTAAAAATGGCCGCCGTCACTGGAATATCTTTGAATGGCGTGTTTTACCTCTTTTGTCCAGTTTGTCAAAATGTCCCACGGTATCTGGAGTCGGGGTTGTGCTCGGCCTCCCGAAAGATGACACTACCCAACCCACTGGACTACACCCTCACCACGGTCACCCAGGTTCAAAACTCTGCAAAATTCGACAGCCTTGTTGGCCTTGCCAGGTCCGAGTGTCACCCCAAAGTTAAAGACCTCGTCTGTCACACCCTTTTTCCGCGCTGCGAGGCCAGGTAAATCATCTCTACATACCTACTAGATGATTGGCAATTGTTCTGGATGTGGCTAACACATGAATGTTTGCTAGTTGAATCCGTTCTGATACTACTTATGCGGGCACGCATTTAACCCTATCTAGACCAGGCTTTTTTGAAGGGTAAAGCCTGTTAATACCTAAAATAATTAAGTTGTCCGCCATCTTGGATTTTGACCGATGACGTCATCAAATTAGCATAATTTATGAATATTCAATTAGGAAAGTTACACAAGATCCTAATAATGTATGAAAACAAATGTGATAGAGCAAGAAAGCCTTGAAACCTTATTGTTTAAACCGAAATTAGAGAATTTTGTAAATTATGCCATGGCAACACATAAATGATAAACTTTAACTAGGTAGTTTGGTAGTCCTAGCACACATTGTTCAGGAGGTATAGGACGTCAAAGTTGGCGCGAGCATTTTTGTATCCCCCCCCCCCCGTCTAGATAGAGTTAAGTGCCATTTTTTTTCCATATAGTAAACAAGCTGCTAAGAGTTACAAACCTACACCACTTATATCAAAAGCTATCTGCCACCAAAAAATTAGTACCAGATTATGTTCAGGTTCTGCTGTAATACCAAGGTCACATACCATGGGGCCCAATGGGGACCTTGACCTTCGTCGCGCCAACAACTTTCCACATATCATAATATTATCACGATCCAACTAGAGGTTCTGAAATTATGCTAATAACAAATATCCTGAAACATAAACACACAAACGTGCGCGCGCGCACACACACACACACACACACACACACACACACACACACACACACACACACAAACAAAAACACACACATGCCCGTGCACACATGCACAAACAGTCGCACCAAAAATAGTTCTTCATTTTTCATGCAGGTAAAAAAGTAAACTATACTTCACTTCATTCCATACAGCCATGCACAATGTATATCAATTATATATACCGTATGATGCTTTTTTAAACATTTTTTGGTCCGAACGGCAGGCGACAGAAGCTGCCCTGTCGGTCTTGGTGTGAAGAAGTGAATTCGGAGACCTCGTGTGGAACGGATGGCAATTGGTCAGCTTTCCCAAACTGTGCAATATTCCCTCATACGAACTGCTACAACATCGGGACTTCAAAGACTTCGGATGGTGGTAAGTCTAAAGATAAATTTCTATGTGCCAGCTGTGCTAATCTTGAGACTAGCTGAGCAGACCAGCATTTGTGTTGGCCTGGAAACCATACCCGCGGGGGGCTCCCCGATATCTCTACGGCGCTGGGAGTGATCCCCGCCCACCCAGACAGCTCAGCCCGCTCGGGGTGTGGGTTTACGGCCTTAGATTAAATTACGTGGCGGTGGAACTCTCTCTGGCAGCTAAGGTAGAAAGGCTGCGAAATTCTATATGGCAGCTTAGTAGACAGGCTAACAGAAACGGTTCGATAAAGCAAACTGGCCCCGGTAAAACACCCCTAAGCCGACGCCAAGAGACCAGGCTACATTTGTGTTCGAAAGAACCTAACTCATTGTTTGACCTTGCAGAGGATTGCTTCGATGGAAAAGGTGAAAATTACAGAGAAAACGAGGCGAAAGATCCGATAGCCGGAGGCGATTGCACACCGTGGGCCGATGACCCAACCTTCATAGCGCCATACCCCTGGGCAAACCTTGTGGACAACAAATGCCGCAACCCTGATGGCGCCTCATTGGGGCCATGGTGCTTCACGTCAAGTGGATTCCAGTACTGTGACCTCATTCCCTGCAACAGTAGGTCGTCAAGTTATTTTTGTGTATCGTAGTGAAGGGATATCTTTGGGTGTGTCTGTGTGTCTAGATCTCTGTGTGTTTGTTAGTTTGTGTTTCCGGATATTGTAGTAAGCATACCTCAATAACCTTTGGATAGATTACAATGATATTTGGTATGTGGGTAGGTCTTGCCCTTCAACAAAGGAACGGCGGATGTGCATGATTCAGTATGCAGGTAGCTTAGACAGAGATGTACATAATGAATCGTAAATCATGCCAAGTGGGACGTTATTTCCATAATTAAGGAGGAAAATCTATATTTGCAGTGTTCTCAAATAAAATGTAACATGTAGTTTATGGCAAGCGGAACATTATCAGATACCATTCATGCAAATAAATTCATCATTTGCATAATCAATTAAAAAATGCCATAATTAATCTAAATGGTAAATGATAAGACTGTCAATCCTACGACATGTGGAAGATAGTTAAAGGTGTTCATGACCAAGCATAATTTATATAAATGTGGAAGTTAAAATGAGAATATTCCATGGAGATATGAGTTCTCCAAACTCTTGTTTCATCTGCATGTAACAGACTCAGACATAAGCCTTATGTCTTTCAGTAGCATGAACAGAACTTATTTGGCATTCCCCACATTGCATAATGTTTCCTACAGGAGTTGGGTGCAAAGATCCGGGGAAACCCTCTTTTGGAAAGAGGAGTCCCGTTCTGAAGTTCTACTGGCCTGGAGACAGAATCACTTACACCTGTGATACAGGGTTCAAGTTCGTGGAAGGCACCCACCCCAATACGGCCCGGTGTGTTAGTGTTAACGCATCGATAGCCGAATGGGAAACACAGAAACCAAAATGTGAAGGTGAGGGTACGGTAACTTTGCAATTTTGCGGATGCTATCGGAAACGTCTGACTGTTTCAAAATCTTATCCAGTTGCTTGAGTAATTATTTTAGCACACTTTGTCGTAAGGTCATTGAATGTGTAATCTCAAACTGATCAAATACGTATTTGAGGGGATAGTTTTGTATGTCATACCTAAAAAAAATCTAGCTGTTTTTTAGGCTTTCATAATATGGCTGACATCCTCTAGGGACCCCAAACTGATGAGAGTGTACGAATAAAAAGTTTGGCCAAAAAATTATTATGAAATCTACGTGGTTAGGAAGGATTAAGAAAACTAACCACACAGTGGAATATATACCGAAATATAGATTCTTCATTTAAGTTATTTCATAACTTCTTTTTGACTTTGGCTTTCCACGACATTACTTTCCGTTTCCTGCAATATTTTTTTGCAAGTTACATAATGTAATGTTTCATTTTTCAGCTGCTTTTACGATACAGTATAGCCAAAAACGTTTTTTTGTTAGAAACAGACGAAGATTGATGCGCGCGCGGATGTCATCCACATAATCAAATCAACATGGCCTCTGGAAAAACTGTCATAGATACATTTTGGCATGCTTGAAACTTTGACCACATCAAAATCGTACGACGCGCGGCAGGCTACGGTATTCTCCATTTACTCTCGTTTCAGGATTATAGAACATAGTGACGCAAACTACCGTATCAATTTCATCATACTTAGGTTAATGTCTAAACAGTAAATACCTTCGTCGGTCAAATAACCTACATGCGTTCTGTTGCAGTCGATCAACACTATAAGATCCGACAAGACCTTCTGAGCCCTACAATCTACGACAAGGAGGCTAATCCAACAACTAGGTTGAAAATAAAAGCATACGTGGTCAACGTTATCGACTTGGTAAGTAATGGTGTGAGACGATTCCGCAACGTAGCTTTGTGGCATCGTGTGGCGCAATCGGTAGGGTGTTTCGCCCACAACTGAGAGGTCCCGGGTTCTTACCCACCGATATGCCCCGATGTTGTGCCCTCGGGAAAGGCACTTTACACGTCTTTCCTCACTTCACTCAGGTGTAAATGAGTACCTAGCTTCGGTTAGGGACGTCCCCCGGATAGGACGTTAAATGGAGGTCCCGTGTTTGAGACAGGCCACACCTCGAGCACGTTAAAGAACCCACTGCACTTAATGACAAGAGTAGGGGGTCCTTCCCGGTGTGAGTGGTTCAAAACCTACAATCCTATGACCGTACATGGGTTCGCCCTTAGCCTCCGGCTAGTTGGGCAACCCTGGCATGTACATGCTGAACCAATAGATAAATAAAGAAAACGTAGCTACAATGTACACTAGCACATAATCAATATTTTCATATGTGTTTATCTGATCCATAAATTCATACGTTGTGTGTAGAAAGTAATTCATGTGAAAGACGAATCTTTGTCGTTGCCAATACTGTAAATGCAGAAATGTTCGCGGTGGTTTTATGTTCGCGGTTTTCGTGGCGAATGTTTCACCGCGAACTTAAGTTAAAACCACCGCGAACACTTTTGTCCAATAATGTAGCAGTATGTGACTATAGCGCTGCCGCAAACTTAAAACCACCGTGAACAGCGCGAAATAAGAACCACACGAACTTAAATGCATTTACAGTATGTTCGTCCCATACATAGCTTAGCACGGTCTGTTTTGCAATAATTCAGTGGCTTAATGGTGTCTGTTTTCTGTTTTCTTTCAGGATGAGAAATCAGAACGGATAGTTACATCCTTCAAAGCAGAATTCGTAAGTTCGGAGTTCCTTTAGCAATGAGTTTGCCGTGTCTGTTCCTTAGGGTTTTCATGACCATTCTTCAACCTTACGATTGAAATATCATTGGACGATAGGTTAGAAATAACAATGTAATATATTTAGATCTAATACAACATGGCAAAGGGAAGGGAATAAATTACAGTAACTGATGTTAACTAGTCCATGCACGATTACATATAGAAATCTTTATTGACACGACAAAAGTACAGCGACTTTCATAAGGTCTTCTACAACTATACATGCAAACGAAACAATGGTATTAGAAATTATTAACCTAAGTACAAGTATATGAATACTTCAACATGTCGAGTTTAACGTATCATTTACACTACTAGTTCTAAGATCTAAACATTCTTTGATATATTTACCTATTTGTACACAGTAAGGGTTGTCTCCTTCTAGAATGTATTTGAATTTATCTATAGACTGGAATGTACCAAATTCTGCTGAACAAGCGGAAAGAAGGTTGAACAGCTTCGAGCGTTTATCATGATATCCTGGATAATCTAGGATAAAGTGTTGTTAAGAAAAGGGGAATTTTATGGTATCTTCCGATTTCCACATTGAATCTATGACTACTTGTTCTAATCTTAGTGATTGCTCTACGTACTTCAAAATTATGTATATCCGATAGGTATTTGTCTTGTCATGCAAAGCCACAATGTAAATAAGGTTCTGTTTGTATCTCACAGTCTTGGAAAGACGATCGGCTGCAATGGGATACGGACAAGTACAAACAGACTGACCATATCTTCGTCCTTGATGAACGGGTCTGGAAACCAACATTGACACTGGAGAGAAAGTAAATGGTTTACTTGTTAAGAATTACCAACGCGTAAGCCACGGCCTAGATACACCCCCCCCCCCTGATGCGATTCTTGGGCGATCTCCATGGGCTGCTCACAATTGGAAAAAGGGGCCCCGCCGGGCAGTTGATGGGCTTTGGGACACTTACTGGCTACCGGGCTACTTTCGGGCACAGCCGGGCCCCAAGATCTTTTTAAACTCGGAGTTAAAATTAACCCCGGACCCGGTAACAAATGGGGTCGCATTGGCACTATTCAAGCAAACGCCGGCCGGATTTGAAATTCTGGGTACCTACTGGCTACCGGGCTAATTTTGGGCACGGTCGGTCCCCGGGATCATTTTAAACTTTGAGTTAAAATCAACCCCGGACCCGGTAACAAGTAGGGTCAGCATTGACACTACTCAAGCAAACGCCGGTTGGATTTGAAGATCCGCCGGAGCTCGCCGAATTTAAGAATAGACCTAGCGTCGACCGTATCTTTTGCCGAAAATCGGCCTCGTCACATATTGTCAAACACTAATCAATATAAATCCTCCATAAGACGGTATCAATTTTCGAAGTTTGAATCGACTTACGTAGTAAAAAGCCTGTACTTTGATCAAGTTTGACTTCTGAGGGCTTGTTTCTATTGTCAAGAGCTTACCTTAAAATACAGATTTCATGCCGTACACCTGCAGGGACATTATTGATCTATTTCTGCCCGCGGTCGAACAAGGGAAATATATGTTAATTACGTAATACTATCCGAAACGTCGCTTGCACGAAGAGCTCTTCTCGTCATGCTTGAATTTAGAGGGGATAACATTCGCTACTGGACGCTTGCAAACTAACTCATGAACGTGAATTTTAGGCGTGTTGCCGGGTTTTTGTCAAATATATTAAAAATTTATGATAACGGCCAAACCTTACCTTGTTGTCGACTGATATTGTTTTAGTCCTTGCTAGTCTTAATGTCACTCAGAGGAAGGCATAAAATTGCTTTTCGCACGGCGAAAATAAGATAAAAGGATTACACAATCAATAAGCTACATGGAAAAATTGCGTTAAAATTTACATCATTTACATCTATTCACAAATCATCATAATGTTTTCATATACCATTCCGGCCTAAGAGAATATCTTGGAAATCACAAAAAATGCTTTTACTTGTTTTACCTAGGGTGGTTTCAAGTTATGCTAGACGTAAGACAAATCTATTTCCTTTCAGTGCGGACACATTCTATAAGGGCGATTTCCCTAAGACCGAGGTGAGAATGGAAAACACTGGTGAAGTGACCTGGCCCGTAGCATCGCTGACTACCACGACGTGTACCCTGGACCCCTTCCTCTTCCCTCAGGACAACATGACATGCGCAGTGTGCTGGAGTGCTGGAGCTGACTACACAATAGGTACAATAGCTTTCGTTACACTTCACCTCCCATTTACATATAGAATACAACACGGAGTATTCCGTATCACCCAAGGTACCAGCCCGACCGCGGGTAGGATCGCCCGACAGCCGTAGGCCGGAGGGCAATCCGACCAAAGGAAGGAAGGGGTGGGTCCGAGGATGATACGGAATACACCGTGTTGTATTTCATTTATGTCATACCCACCCGAGAAAACACACATTTCAATGCAGAACGTGCCAGAAGTTGAGGGAGTTTTGTGTCCTCGAACAAAAAACTGTAACAATATTCCAATTTCCGAATCCGGTATTCGACTTCACGACTGGCGCGCTCGAAATGCATTCGAAATATTCTATGGAAGCCCGTGTGTTACAACTCCCGAACCTTATGTGGTACGGATGGTTATCACACGGTCCGGAACACCCGTATCAGGCCCAGGCATGACATGATTTCAGATATTATATGTTTAGGTACACATTGATAGCTGCATGAACCAAACTGAGTTGAACTTGAGAAACATAACGTGATGAAATAGAGAACATGCAAACGATTGAAAATCCGAAGCGATCCTGTTTTTGCTTATTCAGCTCGTAACTGAAATACACCCGCGCGCGCGGTTTTTAACAAAGCAGAAATTTATTTAGCACAAATAGATAGAGAATATTACCCGAGGGGGAAGGGGGCTAGGACTGACTGGTTTCAATACAATCGCCGCTGTCAAAAATTCGAATGCCTGATTGAAATTGATGTTTTTACAATTTTCTGGTCGAAGACACCAAATTGTCTCAACCTCTGGCAAATTTCGCTTTGGAGTTTGTGTTTTTTTTTATCAAAGCGGGTATGCCATAAATGAAATACATCACGGCACATGCCGCATCACCCTCGGCCCCTGCTCTTCGGCAGGTCGGATCGCCCTCCTTTACATTTTTTTTTGCTTTTCTTTTTCCAAGACTGTTCGAATTCAACAACACACGAGGACCTGAAAGTCAAAGACCGTAACTTCCTGACCTGCGAAAACCATGAGGCCAATATTGTCACAGGAGAGTGGAACGGTAAAACAACACTTTCAGCCATCAGTAACACGGCCTGTCTGATTATGACACTCAAACGAGATCCCACCTATCATTACTCCACAACCATCTCTCCCTGCCTCATCCTTATCATCCTCATGATCATCACCTTCATCATGCCCATCGACAAGGGCGACAGGATCGGGTTCGGCGTCACCGTGCTGCTGTCCATGGTGGTGTCGCTAGTCGTCGTCACAGGCTTCCTGCCTGTGTCAAGTACCCTGCCGTTCATTGGTGAGTTCATTTTCCGAGCTTAAGCTATTTCATACTTTCTTAACGTTGAACGGCATTGGATGATACTTAATGGCATTGCATACAATCCTTCCATCACAGCCAAATGTAGCAATGAACATTCAAATTAGTGATTTCATTCATTGACATGAGATCTATGTTACGGTGTTTTATTATATAGACAGAACTGATTGATCAATTAGGAGTCCACTTTTGATGTAGATAATGAGTTCATGATATCATATTTTTGCAAGTGAATAACGAAGTTCTTTGCACACAACCAGTGGTTCTTCCGCGACCAGGTCTCACCTATACACCATATACACCACCAAGTTATTCTTCCCTCTCTTTCAGCTATGCTGATCATCGTGTGCATGGCTCTGATGGCACTCTTCATGCTGTGGACGGTCGTAATCATCATCATACACGACAAGAAGGGGCCCCTTCCGAAATGGGCACGGACACTCTTCCTGAAGCACGTAGCAAGGTATGGGAAAGATTTTATTGAAACTAGAGTTAAGTATTTGTGCTACATCTACTTCAGGTTTGCTATGCTAGCTTAGCGATAACGGGGTATTTCTATCAGTATGAATTGGTATTGAATTTTCCTTTGTGTTGAATGTGTGATAGTTGTGTGCCGATTTGTTAGAAATAAAGAGAACGCTATCGGCCCAAAAAACACCCCTCCCAATGAAATGGTATGGCTACTTTGCGACGTCACAAAATCAAGATGGCGGCCTCCACACATGCCGACGGATCCAACAAAGGTTTTGCTACGCAAACCTGAAATTTCTGAAATGTAAACTATGATCGTACTCCTATTTCCTCCGGGAAAATTAGGTTTTGAAGTCACTTGGTGTGTGTTTGTGACAGACATGTCTGTCCCCACTTCCGCAGTTATTTGAATTCTAGACACGTCGGGGTCACTAAGGCCACACCATCTTAATTTTTTAGATGACATCCTTTAGAGACACAAAACTAATACTCGCGGGCGAAAAAAAAGAACATGCAAGAAGAAAATTTGTTTTTTTTTAGAACAGGCGAAAATCAATGCGCGCGCGGAAGTCATCCATACAATGAAGATGGTGTGACCCAACAGGAAGCATATTGTAATACGTAATTAATGTGGTGGACGGGAAAATAAAGATATACAGGAGCTTGTATGAACAGCTGGGATTCTGTCTTGGAACGAGATCGCCTACATCATCGTGATTTCTTAATGAGACAAGAGAAAGCACGAAATTTAGAAGAAAAGTTCTTCAAACTCTTGTTTTTCAACATGATGAAATGTTTACTGGACTTCTTGCATTCTAGGGCCCTTTTGATGGGTGACTTGACCAGGAAGCTGAAAAAAGATGAGCCAACAGGAAACAGAGTCGGCGACAAAGTGAACGACATCGAAGGTCATACTAACCGCTCATTCAAGATGGACGCCAACGGCCCATCTGCCGGACCAGTCAACCCACCAATGAACGTGAAGAATGAGGTCGGAGCTACCCTGATTGGATTAAAAGGAAGCGTAGATAAGTTGGATGGCAGTGTTAGGCAATTGTCTAGCAGTATTGATGCTCTGGCACAGGCAAGTGGTGGTGATGACGATGAAGAGGTTACAGAGTACGCTTTGTTGGCTCATGTGCTGGACCGGGTGGGATTGGTCTTCTACATCGTTGCTGTCATTGTGGCTATACCATGTACGCTATTCATTGGTCGCAAACGTGTCTTACCTACCTAGAATCTGATTGATTGATTGGTTGATTGATTGATTCAAAATGTTTCTCTAAGCACGACATTTCTGATTCAATGACGTTTGACTCCCATTTTTCATTGGTAGGCTTTAACGCACCAGGGACGCAAACAATGCAAAAAAATTCTCGTATTTTTGGATTCAAAATATTTAGAATAACATTAGTGAATAAAGGGCTGAAAACCATAGTCGTTTTCCAAAATCACTCATGCATATGATGCTCTCAAAAAATCTTGTTTATCAAAGTCTGCAGGAAAAATTACATTGCAGATACTCATGATCAGATATGCAATTCTAACTCATGACTGATTGATGCACTGAAATGAATTTTGAAATTAGCTTGTTTGAAATGGAAATTATTTCAAAGCCCAGCCGTATGAGCAAGATCCTTAATGCTTGGGTCCATGAAGAAAAAAGTAAATACCAAAAAGGGCCCACAATGGCCAGATGGCCATTAGTAAAGTAAATGGCTATAGAAATAGATTGTTACCAGTATCAGTTTTACTCACTCACTCACTCACTCACTCACTCCGTCGAGCTCGCTAAGTATAAGTTTTATAAGTACATGTATGAGATATAAGTATAAGTTTTATAAGTCTAAGTTTTACTTACATCTTACATACAACGTAGCAAGGATCCGATTTCAAAAATACAACCATGTACTACGATCTGGCATGTTACAAGGATAAAATGCTAAATGAGTACTACTTGATACAGTTCTATGTTATAAGATTGATTTTGGAGCTACATGGCATATATCTGTGTGTTATGGGAGACTGTAAATATACGGCGATTATGGTCAAACGTGTTTACATCTTAGTTGGTATGTTATGCTGCGTCGTTATATTATTGTACAAAACATTATGTTAGCTGATGATTTGTCATGGTATAATATGTTTTGCTACGCTTTAATGTGCTTTACATGAGTGACATTGCATAACAGCATAACGGTGGACAAAGCGATTACATTGAATGAAATTAGACAGTTTAGCATAACATAACATGTAATTCTATGTCACTTTATCTAATTCTTTATGTTTGTTACAGATTTTGTTTGTTTTCAACTTTTAAGCATATTATGTTATATTGTTATATGGTATTGTGATATTTTGTTATGTTATGTATATGTTTACTATTCAGACATGTGGTATTTCTTAAGAGAGTAATGTTGATAGATTAAAAACATGCACATGAAAGCATAATTTGCATAACTACTATCATCTCATTCTGGTAAATGAAGGCAAATTCATACTTTTGGCATTTGTAATGTGAAAGTAAACATCATTGAATTTGATCATTCAAATAAGGACCTCAATTGCATAATTAAAAATGAAATGCTAGAATAGCCTTCTTTGTCAAGATAAGACTGTCCTACTTTGGACAGCTACTGTTATTTGGGTGGAGAAGATGATCAACTGATATCATTTATGTCAATGAGGACCTTAGTTCACAAATCAATTGAAATATCATTCATAAAGGTTAAGATCATTTGGCGAAGGTATGAATTCGTGAAACTTATATATGTTACGCTATGTCTTGCATTATATTGTTAAGTTAGTTAATGTTATTCAGAGGCGTATACAGTATATCAATGATTGTAAAAATATGTATTGATTTGTAATTTATGCATCATAGATTATTTCAAACTAGCTCACTCCTGGAATCTTTGGCTTCAGCAACTTTAGTTTTGCCATGATAATGTTTTTAAGATGTTCAAGACCATTGAAATTATTCGATTGATATTTTTTGGAAGATCGTATGTTAGCAAATGTGTCATCATCCTTGCTCATTTTTCTCTCTCTCTCCTATATCTGTTGATTTTGCTGTACTACTAATAGTTTTTCATAGTTTGTTATATAAATAAATCATGGTGAGAATCGTTAAATTCAGCTGTGTTGTTTTGTTGGTACGCTCAATTAGCTTGTGGGGTCAATCAGGGTCAGGTATTTTCCTAAGCGAGTTAAGCTTAATTTCCATCAGGAAAATATAACACTTCATTCAGCTGTAGGATATGTTGTATTGAAAACTGAGCACAAATCATATTTTCTTGAGGTTATTTTCTATTCAAGGACCAAAGGTGCAAATCACTCAAATAGAGGTAGCATTAACTATCAATGCTCAGTATGCAACTGACAGCCATGCCATACACATAGAATAGCTTAGATAAGAAATTACATTAATGAAATAGCCACTCTTCAAGACATTCTACCATATGGAAACAACAGATAAGACATAAAGGTTTGGCTACACATTACGAAATAATGGCCTGATGACAGATTGAACTATACAACGTGGATAATAGAGTAATACCACACAGGCACATCAAGCCAAGCCTGGTAAAGTGGATGGGTGGCGGTCCTTGTCCTGGTTTCTAGGATTACAAAGTAGATTACCATTTTGCTAGCCCCACAGCTATCAATCGAAAGATAATTCAGCTGTGACTATAGTACCATACTTCTAATTCTAAAATAAAGATAAGAGTTTTTGAGACAAAACTTTAAGCTTCACAGGGTCAGTTGAAATTGGACACTGCCTCAGGTCTTGTGTGCTAACATATTTGCATTGTATTGAGTATTTAATACCTGAGCTGCAGAATACAGGGATCATCATCATTGAGTATTTAGGTAAGCTGCAACTATCTGGTTCTTTTTACTCTGTCTGGCAAAGTTTTGTTCAAAAAGCTAGTTGAGAAGATACATATTTTTTTAGAGGTTTAGACATCAGTTAATAGGCAAATTACTTAAAACCGCCTCTGCTGCAATGCAATGCCATTGTTCTTAGAATGAGTTTCAGGCGGGTTATGATCTATTTACAATGCATATGCTCAGTTGATGTTTGAAGTTAATTCAGCTAGTAGTACGTTTACTAACATCCTGCCAGAAGATGGCGAGTCATCAAAAACATCAAATACAGAGGACGTTCACCTGATCGTCAACCTTTACCACTCTACCACTCCTATATAGCAGGGGAATAGATGATTTCGTTTTGGTATTTTCAAATGCATCTTGGACTTGACTTGCAAAATTGACATTGGCCGCTTCTTAACTTTTCCACAACCCTCTTTAAGAGCTCTGGCTAAATCAATTCAAAAATGCAATACTACAAAATTCTGAGACTTTTCGAAAGAAGAAATTAGACACCTTCGGTTAAAACCGGGCTCATCAATTAATATATTTAACTATGCGTTTATCAACTCATTTAGATAAAGAAGAAGATAAAGATAGATAAAGTGTGCACGTGAAACCCACAACTTACACATCACCTTTACATTCAATCGGTTTGAGAAATTGTCCTCAATTAAAAACTACTCTACAGAGCAGTAGATCGGTTCCTGTCGTCCAATTGCTTCAGCTTGACCCAGATGTCGTAATCGAAGAGTGAGAAGTCATCCCGCCCCTACATGTAAAAACAACACCATAAGTTGATACCATAGTCATCGTTCCGTTTTTTTATTGCTTGTATAATGGCAGCGCAAGTGACCATTAGCGTAATGCAGCAGCAGTTTTAGGTGCGGTACGTGCTAAAATAGGGTAGTGCAGAACCGTAAGTCCTTGTGTATATTAAGTAATGACATCCTGGTTGGAGCGAAAATATGGGTTCCTTGTTCGGGGAAGGTCCATCGAGCATGTTACAAGGCATCACAGCTCAGCAGACTCATTACTCAGATAAATATCTACTGTACTTAATGTAGATAGAATCAGATAAATTACTTTATATAATGGTACTTACCGGAGTTTGTGGGCAGGGCACGAAGCGGTATTTCTGCAGCAAACGGGCCAAGGCAATCTTCGACGTCATCAGGGCCAGACGCATGCCAATACACTTATGTGGTCCCGCTCCAAAGGCGAGGAAGGTGCACGGGTCTCGCTTGGCACGCTCTTCTTTGCTAAATCTGTCAATTTAGGAACAAACATTTACTCCCTCAGATAACTCTTACAGGTAAGCATCATGTCATAATTCTCTGGTACTGCTGGTAGAAATATCATATGATCTTTCATATCATACATCATTGTAATATTTGTTTTACATTTTTCTTAATTTTCAAGAACTTTATTCAGATAGAGAAAACATACAAAACAAAAAACGTAAAAAAAGAAAATACATCATTCTAATTTTTTATAATTTTTTCAAATGTACCACATGACCAAACGACATTCTCAGCATATGAATTCATGTAGTCTTTTCATTCATCCTTATTACTTTAAGCAATACAATACAATATCAAGGTAACATACAGTTCTAGTTATCACAGAAAAGAATGAAAGTTTAAGTTTAATGGTCACTTGTTTAAGAAGTTGACGTCAAACCTTTCCGGGTTGAAGGTCATCGGATCGTTCCAATAGTCAGGGTCCATGTGGAGATCACCAGTGTAGATGACGACTTCTGTACCCGCTGGTACAGTTATCCACTTCATGATCGTGTCTTTGATACAAAGTCTGGGAATCCTATAAGTTGTAAACACAACAACAATCAAGGCAATGTGATCACAATGTGTACTCTGTATACCCAAAAGTATGTAAATCCACCAAACTTCCTAGGCATATGAAATAAAGCATTTCCTTTTAGATGTACAATTTTCAGACAGCCCACTGTAAATAACTAATTGAATATGAGGTAAATGCAGCAAGTATGTAATATATCAATTAGAAGATCCTTGCCCAATAAAACGCAGCAAAAACACAGAACTCGATAACGATAAGAGGCTAGTACCTTATAAATTGGACCATCCTCAGCGTTTCCATCAAGACCATGTCCATGTATTCCAGTCGTTGGATGTCCTCGTGCTGAATCTCGCCCTGTAAACAAACAAAATCATGGGCAATAGGTCTCGGAATTTTTGTAAAGGAAAAAGACCGAATCACCCACGAATTGGAACCCGCCGCGCTTCGGAAATGCCCCGGTCAGCGCTAAAAGATAATTTCCGTCATCAGTCATAGACACGAAAATTTAATTTGTTGGTCATCCGCTAATGATAACGCAAACAGTATGCCTTATTGAGTAAAGGATTTTAAAACTAGTACTCACAACTATAAGTTAAAAGCTATGTGGAGTTTATGTAAGCTAAGACTTACGTAATCCGCTCATCTATATGCTTTAAGATGTACCAAACAACCTTTTTCGATGCTATTTGATATGTATGATTAAATCAACTAATGATGATCTGAACATCTAGGTGTACATGTATATCATAATAAATTAGAACTTTATTTATCAGAGTTGAATCTACAAGAACGTAAAATTTCCTTACAAGAAAAAGATGTGTCTATTTGCTGCTAAATGTAACTGATGAGACGTGTCCTAGGAAGTTGTCTTACCGTTTCCTTTACCACAGAAGCGATCTCATGCTGCAGCTTTTCCATGACGTCCGGATTCTTAGTCAAATACAAAGCAACGTTGGCCAGAAGACCCGAGGAGGTACTGTACCCAGCCACGAAGAAAGCCACGGTTTGTGTGATTATTTCGTCTTGTGACAGGCCTACAATGATACAAACAGGAACGGCTCATACAAATGCAGTCAATGAAGGCAAGACTTACGAATGTTTTAAAATCACAAAACTGTCTTTCACTATTTGTTTATGAGAGTTACGACGCTACTTATAACAAATTGTCGTCTGGCCACATTTCACTTCGTTTAAGATTGTTCGGCTTTTCAAAAGTAGGGGCGGGGGTACATTTTTTGTCGAGTTACTTAGTCGGGTTCCGAACTTGTCACCATGTTCCCTGTAAAATTATGTCACATACAGACTGACAACCGCAGAAACCTCAAGTCCTCAGAATAATTCTCCGATGGTGATATGTTAAAAAGCGTGAGAATTAAAAACTTGGCGCAAAAATACTAATAACTGCTGTTGAATATACTATTAGTCAGATAATGCTGACAGTCTGTTTTTTTGTGTCATGAGAAATTTAAAGCTGTCTTGTTTCTATGTGGTCACATCAACTTGTTTGGTAGATAATACTAGACAAAGCTGGATATCATTAAAATCCAAAACAACATTCTATGAAGGCTGCAGTATTTCATACGATATTGTCTAAATATTTTTAGAAAACAAAATAAAGACATCTACCTCGGATCTTGCTTACGTCGTCTTGGTTGTGGATATTGTCTTCATTTGATCGCGTCATCAACTCAAGTAGGTCGACTCTTCGCTGGATAATTCGTCAATAATTCGTGTTATTTTTGATGAGTCACGATTCTTAAAAGTTCTATTATTGCTAAAAATGGCTTAAAGACAATTTATTTACACGCCTAATCACATTAACGACAATATTTAAAAAAAAATGTTTGTCTTACATATTTACTAGACAAGTTTTTTTACTTTTTCTTTACTTTTCTCATTGGCAAACAAGTCAGTTTGTGAATCTCATACCTATATTTTGCACATACACAAATAGTAGGTATTGCAGAATTGGCGTGACAGCAAGGTCATCAATATAAATGCAACGCGGTGTATTCCGTAGCACCCAAGGTATCAGGACGACCTCGCAGGTAAGATCACCAGACGGCCTTCGTAGTACACCTTGTTGTATTTCATTTATGTCTTACCCACCTATGAAGACACACATTTCGATGCGACATCGGCCAGACATAAAAAAGATAAACTTGTAACAACAATTCAAAATTTTCGACAATGGCGCACTCGGTGCAAGTGAAGCGCGTTCCAATAATAATTCTTGTGATATTGTGATTTAAGTTGAAGCCCATGTGATAACCGAACATATCACCCAGTCCTGAACATCCGTATCAAACGTTATCACGGCCAAGGTATGACATAAATGCTGTCATCACCCCTTTAGATTTGGACGTGGGTCAAGTAATGAAATAAAGTTTCACCTTTATAAATCTAAAATATAAAGAAGACCTTACCTGGTCAGGTGGTAGTTTGCTTCTGTTACAAATGATATCCTTCAATACCCCGCGGAAGAAAGAGACTGAATCGGTAGGAAAGATGGCAAATCCCAACTTTTGCAGAACGTACTTCGGAAGGAATGTAGACAGGATGCCTGAATCAAAATGCAAAGTTGTAGAGATGAGCGTTTAATAATCACCTATACATAATGAAGTGCATGCTATGCAAATTCGGACTTAATTTGAATAATTGATGAGGAAAATCTGTACTTGCAGTGTTTCCATTATATGACTTAAATACACGTAACATAAATAGTTTATGGTAGGTGGTACATTAACAGACACCTATTACGCAAATAGATTATTTATTGAGCCCTTCAATTTTAAAGAATTTAATTTCATATATATATTTAATATTTCATGGAGATATGAGGTCTCCGAACTCTTGTTTAAACTCTTGTGGTTCACCTGCAATGATCACGGAGGGAGGCAAAGCTGTAAACTCGGTGATGTCGACTTTCTTCGCATTCTGCACAAAAGGATCCTGTGGATGCTTGTGAGAATTCACGTCGATTCCAAATGCCGTGCTAGCTATCACGTCCATGCTGAAGCAACCGAAAACCCTCGAGAAAAAAACAAAGGTAATTCATTACTTCAAGCGTGCATTGTAGCTGAAACCCGATTGCTAATTCTATGAGAGATTGCGTTTTGGGTTACCTTTCGACTTGTGCAATCGCAAGCCGATCACATCAATACCATGCAGAAATGTTCGCGGAGGTTTTATGTTCGCGGTTTTCGCCGCGACGTTTCACCGCAAACTTAAAACCACCGTAAACATTTTTGTCCAATACTGTAGCAGTATGTGACTATAGTGCTGCCGCGGACTTAGAACCACCGCGAACACTCCATTTTCGCCTTAGCGCGAAATAAAAACCACGCGAACTTAAATGTATTTACAGTATATCTATGGTGGTTTCGTAGTCGATTTAGAGCTGTGCATATGGATTCATACTCTGTTCATGCATATACAGATCATCATGCACCTTAAAGAGAATATAATATAGATACAGATTGAATTATTGAAAAATAGAGAATTCTGTAGATTTTAATGTAGTAGAATATAAGTTCACTTTGCACTATAGCCATAGGTGTCGGTACTCTCTTATGCGGGCCCAAAAGTAAAGTATTCATATATATAATTGTAATTTTGTACGTAATATGGCGACCAAAAAGATTGTGTTGGAGGAGGCACGATGTTGTGGAAACGTGAAAATGTAAATGCCTTGGCCTATTACCTTTTGGCATCAAATGGTGTTCCCTCTCTGGACATCTTTTCCAGAGTCTCCATGAGATGATCCGCACATCTGTTTACCAGAGGCACCATCTGTACCGATTATAAAATCAACGACAACATTAAATGTGCGAGATTCATACATAACATCTGGATGCATCTAAATATCTGAATGCTTTTCCTCCAACCTTTATTTACCTTGAAAATGAACACAGATATAGCGTTACTTTCTTCGGCCTTGGCCGCTTTTCAAAAGTTCAAGGGAGAATGTTAGGGGTATTCTGAACAACACAATGCGATACAATAATACAAAACGTCAATATACGATAACGTTTTATGCTAGCAAGCTACAGCCAGATCAAATAAGCTTTTAAATCTTAGAGTTTCAGTATGGTTTTTCAGCCAACGCTTTATGTCGCTAAATAAGCACCTGAAGAAATGCAAGAAAAATAAAAATAAATAATCTTACCATTTTCAGTTTCTCCGGACTAAAAGCTGGAGTTAAAACTTTGCGGTGCCGCTTATGGTCGGAAATAGACGAGGCATTCGTCAAGCCTTCAGAAGGGAGTCCCGTGGGTATAGGCAACGGCTACGGGAGGAAACATGGTAAGCATGGTAAACCTTTAGGCCAAAGGTCACGATTACAGTCATGAGGGTCCATTTCATTTCATAGAAATAGCCTTGTATAGCTTTGTTAAAAGTATCTGTAGGACTCCTCTTTGTTGGAAATGTTGGCGTTTATGAGCTGGAATTGACAGGTAAAGGTTGTGGCTATTTCATTTATTTAGAAAAACAGGGTTTTAGCCAGGTTTGAAGTGTCCGGTACACTTTGAAATAAGTGTTGTTTGGATGTGCCCATTTCTTGTGTAGGGGGGGGTCAAAGGTCATCTCGCCATGTTTTGATAGAATTTCACCAGTTTGCGCCGCTGGAAAATCGGCGAAACTCATTAGATTGACACTGCAGAGGTCAGACTACGCTGCCAATGTGAGTTTTCCATTATCTAAACTTCAGGTAGGTGACTTTTGACAGCCTTTTCCTTATTTGTTTACCATTGAAAGTATAGGGGCCTGTGAATGGTGGACTTCAGCCTTTATGTTCAGCCCTACTTTGGTAACTAAAGGCCTAAAGCGATTATCTTACTAGTCTGCACCAATTTTCTAGATTTTCGCAAAGTAGCCAATCAACGAAATATGTCGCAGAAAATTGGGATTTTGTTCAATTGAAAAAAAATCGCAATTCGCAAAATGGCACAAAGCGGCGCAAAACGGCGAATATCTTTTTATCAATGCGAACCAATTTTGATGAATGTCTCATTGGCAACAATGCGATTTCCGATAATATCATTTGCATTGAAACTTAAGATGTGCTATTCCGGGCCAACTAATCTGGATTTTATGCGCAATTGCGTCGCAGTGTGACAATTTGGGCAAGGTGGCTTTCTTCGACCCACACCAACAGGGTATTCCCAACGATCCTGTGTCAATCATCACAAATAGGTAATTACCTTCGCCAAGAAGGTTATATTTTACTGGGCGTGCTTCGTGTGTCTGTTAGTGACCACGATATATAGGTCGAAAACTCATAACTGGATTGTCTTCATATTTGGTATGCCTGTATGTATGTGCCAAACCTCAAGATGTTTAGATTTTGGGCAAACTACTTTGTATAAATAACGAGGAAACTTTAGAAATCTGCTATATTGCATGATTAAGACTCTCATGCACCACTAACACGCATCAATTGTCAAACTGGAACAACTATTCCCTGGGGACAGGCTAGAAGTTTAGTCTGACTAAATCGCTCGGGAGGGGTCATTAACCTCTGCCAGCAAGAGATTGCGCGACGAACCGGCCTTGAATTGTGTGGGAGGAGCAAGGGCATTTATTTCAAACGGTGAGGTTCCTTAGATTGGCTAGACTAAAAGTAATGTAATCTGTGCGACGAACCGGATTTAATTAAATTGCGTGCAAAGATTGTCTACCTAATTTACATGTACATCCGGTCTCCACTCATATGTATAAAGCGTTATGGAAAAGCCATAGCAATATATCCCAAATTCACAAAGCGATCCGACAGGCTTTCGTGTGTTCCATCACATTTCCATTATCGACAAGACCGTGGATGGATGCGATGAAGAAGACAGGCGACACCGGTTATGGAACACCGAAAAATAGGGAAGCCACGCAAGCAGACTTGCATCATCTCCGGGACTCTACCACAACAGAGAAGCCTGTGGACCAAGAGGACAATCAACACCAGCTCCAATGGGTCCAGACCAGTTCAGAGGAAGACCCGTTGCAGGAGGTCCATAGCGAGGCTTCGGCCGAGTCCCCTAACGAGGATGACAGACCTGGTAACAACCCAGACAACCGTGCGGAACGCTCGTCGCTACCGACTATCTGCACTTCGTATATAAACGTCGACAAAACTGAACAGAATCAATCACTTTATGTTGATACTCCACACGTAGAAGCAGAATATCCTTTCCCAAGAGATATCTACCATACCGAAGGCTGTAACGCAAATAACATAGTGCAATTATACCATCTGAAAAATATCCGTCGTGAAGAAACATCAGCTTTGGCTTACAAGAGCAGTAGAGATGTCGATAATACCAGTGTTGACAGGCCAGACACCCAGGTCCATGATGCAAACAACAAAGCAGAAGACTTCGAGCACGATCGTGATGCAACTAGACCAGAGACAGTCATCAAGAAATCGAAGGAAGCTGAAAGCTCTGATCAGGACAAACCAGACACCACAGACGATGTATCTGACGATGAGTGTATCCGTCCGTATGCAGTTGCTTATCGCCGAGAGGGTGTAACAAACGGCGAACCATACGCATATGCCTTTGACGAACGTGATGGAACTCGACCAAAAACTGTCATCAAACAATCGAATGATACTGATAGCTCTGATGAGAAGAAAGCTGAAAACACAGACGATGTATCTGACGATGAGTGTATCCGTCCGTATGCAATTGCTAATCGCCGAGATGGTGTAACAAACGGCGAACCATACGCATATGCCTTTGACGAACGTGATGGAACTCGACCAAAAACTGTCATCAAACAATCGAATGATGCTGATCGCTCTGATGAGAAGAAAGCAGAAAACACAGCCATGTCAAGCGGCACACAGGCAGCACACTATGAGAACCACCCTGTCAACAATTCCCAGAGCGTCTGTGGACTGCCCGACACCAGCTCCGGTAAGTTGAGTTCGTCACAGTTTCATAATTTATTTGGCAATCGCTATCCACTGCTAACGTGTTTTATACGGTCCATAAAACTAATCTAATGATGAATCAGGGATTGTTTCGATGAATGACCAGGGCGTTGTCAAGGCGAATATTTAGATTTATCTTCTGACAGTCTGTAAGTTGAAATATCATCTGCTATTTGTGTCAGGCTATAGAGTAATGTTTCTTTCTTTACTATATATAATTAATATTCAGGTTCATAGAGGTAGCTTGGTCAGAAATGGATGCGTCAAAAGAAACTAGATACAAGACAAATAACCGTAACCGACATGTTATACCTGTGTTCTAATGTCTTCAGAGCCGAGAGGGACAGCGGACGTGGACGGACTACTTCCCAACGCCATGTACGGTGGGAAAGCTCTACGCCCAAACCCCATGTACAGCGGGAACGCGCTACCCCCAAACCCCATGTACAGCGGGAACGCACTACCCCCAAACCCCATGTACGGCGGGAACGCGCTACGCCCAAACCCCATGTACGCCCCGAATGTTGTACAGCCAAGGGCAGCTGAATGTAAGTTGCAGTCCGATGACTTAGGGTCCCACCACTTTGTTAGACTTGCGTTTGTTATCTCCATGAAAAAAAAAAACTTTTTCATTAAGATATTGTTTTAAGTGTCTTTGCGTGTGTCTTTGCGTGCGTGTATGTGTGTGTCTCCGGATGTTTTAAGTCAGCATAACTGAAGAACGTGTAAATGGATTGTGATGATATTAGATATGTGGGTAGGCGTTGGGAGGAGAACGGTCAAGGTCGATTTTGGGCCCCCCTGGTATGTGTCACTGGAACTGCAATGGCGTATTCGTCAAAATCTTCTAAGGAGAGTAACTGAAGAACGGAGGAACAGATTTTCACGTTATTTACTATACAGGTAGCCTAGATAGAGGTGCACACAATGAATTGTAAATTATGCAAATTTGGACTGAATTTGCATATGTAATGAGGATTATCTATATTTCCATTATATGCATGCGTTGACAGGTGTTATCTGTCAGTTTTGAAAGTGGGTCATAATTTCCCCTGTTACCTTTGGCACTGGTGCGATTTGAATGAAGTTGTCTGTCTTACTCCTTTCTTACTTTATAGGTCATAGGTGTGTCACGTCACGACCATGCCTGGTCTGTATCATCACCACGATTGTGGTGGTGGCGGCGCTGATGGTTCTATCAGCCTGCATAATTGTGACATTCATGCCAGGGAAGCAAGACAGCAGCAAACAAACGGCAAGTTGTATATCTTCAAGTTGATAGTCGATATCTATTGTACATACTTAATATTGTATGAAGTACTGTTAGTACAGTTATTGCTCTTCCCCTATGAAGAATAGGAGATATGCATTTATTTAGAAAAGAACTCCCTTCTCATGTACAGGTATCTTGCAGGTGTGTGTCTGTGTTGGGAATTGGGTTTTGGGACACAACTTTGCATAATTAATGAGGACAAGCTATATTTGCAGTGTGTTCCATCATAGGACTCAAATACATGTAACATGTTGTGTATTGAAGGTGAAGTATTAATAGATATCAACTAAATTCCTAATTGCATAATTAATGCAAAAGCGTCATAATTCATCTAAGTGGTAAATAACTGGACTGTCAATATAGCGACATGTGTAAATTAGTTAAAGGCGTACATGACCAAGCATACATTATGTAGATATGTAAGTCATTTGCATTATCAGGATAGTTGTGGCACTAATCTTGAACATTGCCGTTAGTTTGGCCTTACAGGTGGGAATGCGTCTACTGTACGGATTCTAGATCTCTAGAATTTTTCCCTGTATTTTTAATGAACTTGTTTTTTTCCTCCTCAGACATGGACAGAAACCACGTTTACAGATAGAACTACTTTCGAAGCGGACGCAACCCGGCATGTGGACTACACGTCACATTCACCAGTCAGCACTGATGGTACCATACCTGCATGGCTCATATCATATCAACATATATCGCTCGTTCTCATTTGACTGTACACATTTTGTAACTTCCGTTACCGTTAGAGGCAAGACGTCCCTGACATTAAAATTTGCCACATATAAGGTGCCAAACTGTCGTCTTGATGACGACTTAAAACTTTTCTGGCTTTTAAAAACGACAGTTCGGCACCTTATATGTGGCATATCTTAATGTCAGGAACGTCTTACTTCAAACGCTGACGGAAGATACATATATATATATATATATCGACAGCCATGATAAATAGGTTCATGGCCTGTTGTAATATATATCAACACTCTAGACATGTATGTTCCGGACCACCATAACATATATGTGTGTTTTTTTTTTAGTCGTATTCTGTCAAGAGATGTAGAAAAACTAAATATTTCAAGGAGTAGTGAGATCTTAGATCCTTTGTTTTTATTGTCAACCCCAGATATGACCGCCCACTCGTCTACGCATACTCCGTGTGACGTCCAGGCCAACTGTACAGACAATCTCACCCCCGCGCTTTACGCCAACTGCACCTGTGACACCGGATGTGCACGGGACGGGCGGGTTGATGGCACGGGATGTTCAGGTACATGTCCTAGCCTCCATAGCAGGCTCCCTGTGTCTATTTCGGGCTTATAATACGCTTTTTACTTCTTTTTTGTACTGGGTCGTTTGTGCAGCCTTATACCGGTTACGGACTGGCTGCACAATCCATCCACAAAAAGCAGTCATCAACAAAAAGTGTATCATAAGCCGAAAAATGTACAGAGATTCTGGTATAGAGGTTATATATGACGTTTTCAGCCACCCATTAAATGGTAACCACCATACAATCTACGACAGAGTTCATAAGGCACATCGCTCAGGTGACTCATGGCATGATTAAGATTATGATGTTCTTACCTAACCCAAGAAAGTTACATTTTGGACAGCATCTGTGTGTGTGTGTGTGTGTGTGTGTGTGTGTGTGTGTGTGTGTGTGTGTGTGTGTGTGTGTGTTGGTTGGTTGGTTGGTTGGTTGGTTGGTTGGTTGGTTGAGTTGGTTGGTTGGTTGGTTGGTTGGTTGGTTGGTTGGATGGTTGGTTGGTTGGTTGGTTGGTTGGTTGGTTGGTTGGTTGGTTGGATGGTTGGTTGGTTGGTTGGTTGGTTGGTTGGTTGGTTGGTTGGTTGAGTTGGTTGGTTGAGTTGGTTGGTTGGTTGGTTGGTTGAGTTGGTTGGTTGGTTGGTTGGTTGAGTTGGTTGGTTGGTTGGATTGTTGGTTGGTTGGTTGGTTGGTTGGTTGAGTTGGTTGGTTGAGTTGGTTGGTTGGTTGGTTGGTTGGTTGGTTGGATGGTTGGTTGGTTGGTTGGTTGGTTGGTTGGTTGAGTTGGTTGGTTGGTTGGTTGGTTGGTTGGTTGGTTGGTTGAGTTGGTTGGTTGGTTGGTTGGTTGGTTGAGTTGGTTAGTTGGTTGGTTGGTTGGTTGGTTGGTTGGTTGGTTGGATGGTTGGTCATCAAGATAAGCAGTGAAGCTTGCAGTGCCGGTGTTGTGGACATGTTTTGGTCTTGATTTTTGAGTGGTAGATAGTTCTTGGGGCAGAGGTGTAGGCTTGGGCTCCCTAGCGCCTTTTTTTCTATCTAAACTATAAGGGCAGGTGGGATCAGCATTTTTTTTCGGTATCGATAATGGGACGACTTGTTCTTCCTCAGGAAAGGTAAATGAAGACTTCGAACAAACGAGGATTGTCTTCGGTGGAGAAGGTGAGATGGGTCAGATTTCCGGACCAAGTGCTGTTGTCGTATCGCCTAGCAGCGAGATATTTGTGGCCGACAACTTCAACGAGCGAGTTCACGTCTTCAACATGAAGGGAGATTATCTCCGCCATTTTCCGACAATCTTGTCGGGGAAACAGTCCGAAACGATGAAACCCACGGGCATTTCCATCGACGGGAAGGGTCATCTGTGGGTGGTTGGAGAGAAAGTAGATTCTTTTCGATCGACGTCGTTAATTGGTCGGTATACAAAAACGGGAAATCATCTAACAACTCTGCATCCCTCGCTGCGGAGCATTAGGATCTGTGGCATCGCAGTGGACACACGCAGTGATTATGTCGTAATTACGGAGCGACTGAGAGGTTATGGGCAAGTAAAACTACTGCATTTAAACGGTACTGTTTTGCGCAAGTTCCAGGTGCAGAAAGAATTCCACGGACTGGTCGCTGTGGGACGTGAGGGAAGCATTTTTGTGTCCGACAGCTTAACAGAAAATCGCGTTTATGCCTTTAACAAAACCGGACATTACCTCTTCAGTTTTGTTGACGACCAGACAATGATGATTTCAGGAATCTGCACGGACAGTTCGGGAAACGTCCTCGTAGCCAATTGGGATGGCGGGACGGTGGAGATGTTTACAGGGGACGGGCGGCATGTCCGTCGCGTCGCTTCTGGCATGTCAAGCATAGATGGTGTTGCGGTGGGACCGGGTGGACAGTTGGTAGTGATTGAGGATAGAATTGAAAACAGCACCGTCACGATATTCTCACACTATTGATCTTGTATTGTCACACTACCGTGACGCGATTTTATATCCGGATCCAGATGTAGCCGTTCTTCTTTTCACTAGCCATAGCCTTTGGTGTTCGTTATATATATACAATATATATATAGATTTTCCTCTTTAGTTATGCAAATTTAGTCCCAAGTCGCATGATTTGTACTTCATTACGTACATCACTGTCTAAGCTACCTGCATATTTAGTATCATGGAAATCCGTCGTTCCTTTGTTCAGTTATTCTCATTGGAAGATTTTGGCAAAGACGCCAATGCAGTTCCAGACCAAGCTGCTAGGGGGTCCATAGCTACAGCACATCTTCTTTACATCACAAGCTATCTGCCATCCAAAAATAAAGACCAAGATCATGTTCAGGTCAAAATGTGCAAAAAATGGAAGTTCTGTTGCAGTACTAAGGTCACATACCAGGGGGCCCAAAATCGACTTTGTTCTCCCAACACCTAACTACATACTAAATATAATTAAAATCCATTCAGAAGTTCTTGAGTTATCCTGACTACAAGCATCCGCGGACACATACACAAACACGCACGCACGCACACACACACACACACACGCGCGCGCGCGCGCGCAAACACACACACACACATATAGACACGCTCAAAACAATATATCCATTTTTCATGGAGATACTAGGGCAATTAAGAGACCTCTTTGAAATATCATTTGCATTTGCACAAAATTAGTTTGCGAAGGCATCTGGTCGTGGAACTCTAGTTGGAAATACATCAATCCATCAATCATTAAACATAACGTTATGACAAGATTTCATAGTCATTTAATGAGCATTTACCTTCCTGAAAGGAAAACTAGTTGAGTCCTCTACCAGAATCTGTTTCACCATATCACGATCGCTGACAACTAGCTTGGGATTCAGACCCTCAAATATCCTGTAGAAACAAAGTATATTTGTAAACGCCTTGCATCTATGAATAGTAATATCACCATGGACAAAAGGGAACAGACAATATTGTCACATCTTTAGAGGTTCAAACAGATATTCCGTTAGATTCTAATATTAAAACAGAAGAAATCCAATGAAAATCCTGACACAAAATTCTATCATCGTCACCATTACATTGTATACTGTTTTAGCCATTAGAATTCACATTATTAGACCGATTGTTATTCATGATGCAGTTGAGCTCTCTGCAAATGTTAGATATTAGTAATAGTCGATTGTTATTTATGTTTACGAATTCTTGCCATCCATTGTACCATGTTCAATTGTCGTGCAATAAAGTTCTTCTTCGAAAACACTGACATTCTTTTGTTTTATATAGTGGGATGCAGTATCATTTCCTCCGTGAAAATGGATGCGTTGTTCTGGTTGTGTATGTTTGCCTGTGTGTTTGTGAGTTTGATTGCGTTTCCGGATATTTGTGGTCAGCAAAACTTGAGCATCCGTTGATGGATTGTGATGACATTTATTAGGTCATGGAAAAACTTTTGTGGCCTTCTGGTGGCTCTACTTGGTACTGCACTCCTAAAGGATAGGACTTTTATACATAATGTCATGAAGTCTATATATTCTGGGTAAAGAAGGCCATCAATGCAAACAGATATAAATCAAAACTTAATTTAATTGAGTAATGGAAAAAATAACCACATGCGTCTTGACACATGGTGGTAATTTTTCTATATGATTAGTATATCGGAGACAAGTTATGTGTATCATTATGATTACCTTTGTTTATATTCATGTTCAGTTCATTCAATTAAGTTTTAAAAAACTACATCCTTTTCATTTGGTATCACTTCCTGGTTTATTTTCTATACAATGATTCCGTTATTTTATGTTGACCTCTGACCTTTCCGCTCACTTTTAAGCTCGTCAAATTTGATTTTGTATGATTTATTGTCTGACAATTGTTTTCGTTTTTCCTGTATTTTATTCAATTGTACTGTTCCTGTATTGATAAAATCGTATTTAATGTAGGTGGACTCCAGGAAGATAAGTGTATAAATTGTTAAGATTGCACACTAATGGAGATCTGAATAAAACAAACAAACATTTCCATAATCAACGAGACAAGATGAACCAAGCCTTTTATAAAACTCCAAATATTTCACGGAGGTAAGAGGTCTCCGAACTCTTGTTTTGACTATATAAATCATCAGCAGTGAAGGTTAACATGGATTGATTATCTTGGTCTTTATTGGATTGTACCGCTTCTTGTCACAACATGTATAATAAGATTAGACTAATAAGATGACGGAAACAATATCCTACCTTGGCATGTATAAATGGATCAGAGCACAAATATGGATTCAATTGCTGCAAGCCTATTCAAAATTGCACCTCAAAATGTTGTACTAATAAACATGCAATAAAACAATAAATAAAACAAACTAAGACTGACATAATTTGACGTACCTGTATACTCTACCGTACTTTCTGCGCCACTCCGCAAATGCTGCTCTTTGTCCCTACGATCGAAAATGATGATAGTATTAATTGGAAGCTGAGTGACAAAATTTGTGAAAAGCTAATAAGCCTAGACCAGTTACTGTTGAACAACACTGATGTCACCAATTCTCACTAGATAGGGCAATAGCCTGTGTTGTGAGTGTTCTCTCCGTATTGTGTTACTTTTATTTGTTCATTATGCCAAGATTTTCACACCAAGTATGCAATTGTAGAAGATCACAAGCAATGGAGAATCTTTACTGAACGTTATGCTGCTCCTATGGCTGACTAAGCAATGGGAGAGAGTGAGTGAGTGATGCAATTGTCTTCAGCATATTTAAACGGTTGCAATATTCTTGGCGACTCATAACCAATCAATACGCTATGATTATCAATGCATAGTTTCTAAGCTCTAACTTTCTGAACTCACCTTTCTGTAGGTCAGAAGGTTTCCTACGAACGGCAATGGGGTGGGGCCTGACACACCCAGCATTCGCAGGATGGACATGGTGCGATACATGTAACTGTGAACAAAATCCAAAACTTGAGTACAAGACCCTATAACAAATGAAATTTATTTATTATTCAAGCCATAGAGTTTTTATTACTTCCTAACTTACATGTGCTATGAGAATGGTCTATTTCTCATTTTACAGGAACTACCGTTTTGAGAATATTCATCAGCTTAACACAAATTCCATTGTATTCAGCTGTCCCTCTAACATGACTTCTGTGGTATTTTTTTCCGAAAGGAAAATATGAGGTTTCTGCATAAATCATGCGAATGAGGGCTTCATTAGCAAATCACTCATACCGTTGTATTCACCGGGTTATTCGCCTTTCCTACACCTTCAATATGACATCTGAAGCATTAACCGTAAAAACGCGTATCAAATAGAAAGCTAACGTCTGCCAAAATGTTGTTCATTGGCAGTGAATGCAACAGCAACGACGTCAGTAGAAGGTAAAAGAGTGCCAAACTCAAACAAGCTGTTGCCTGTTTCCACGATGTGGCGACGTTCCAGGTCACTGCTAAAAGAATTTGGCATTCATCCCAGAACGTTTCAAGGCAGGCAACGTGCTTTTTCCTACCTGGGCCAAACTGGTGACGAACAACAGATCTAGCAGACTGTATCATATTTCACCACCAAGGCTGCTTTAAAAGACATATTCTTTACCAGTCCCTGTTCCGGGATTTTTCATGATTCTTTAGCGTACACCATACTGAACATTCAGAATTTTTAGTCTAAATATTTTATGTGAGCAGAGCTAGAGCGACACTTACATACAAAACAGGATGACAAGCGACAGGAGCAGTCCGTAGGTGAGAGACAACAGGTTCCATTCGGTCGCCATCTTGCCTTTCTGGTGTGAGTCAACAAACTGGGGTGTTGCGGCAACGACTTGAACTTCGGAGGACCTGGACTCTTGCAAGAAACCTTAACGTAACGTCTCTTACGACGTCGCCAGATCAACTGTGATGGTTAAGACGTAGCGGCGGCGGCAGTGTATCGTTCTACGTACACTATCCGTAGCTGTGACAGAACGTCGTCTCGCCAGCTTAAGGACAGACCTTGACACTTGACCTATTTAAATACAGACAAACGCAGGAACCAGCAGTATTCAGGGGTGGCTCTTACATCTTACGGAGTGGTGTATTTGGATCGAAGACTCTAATCAGAACAGCAAATGTTTATGGATACTTAGCTGACATCAGGTACACAAAGTTTTGATACCTCAATCAAATCACGCTTTATTACCTTCGCTGAGAAGGTTATGTTTTACCGAGCGTTTCTGTGTGCCTCTTAGTGAACACGATAACTCGAGAACGCCTGGATGGATTGTCTTCATATTTGGTGTTGGTAGGTATGTGCAAACCCTCCAGATGAGTGGATTTTGGGGCTCCCAGCGCCTCGTTATTGTACTGCAGCGTAACGAGGAAAAGTGAGATATCAATCGATATCAACTATGCAAATTAAGACCTCATTTGCATAATTAATGAGAAAATTACGATAACTTAAGATGGGGTTAATGGATGGTCATAATTTCTGGTATGTAGATAGCTTACGTGATGCTTTGAATGATTAGACGATGATTCTGCAAATCAGATTCTGATTTACAAAATCAATCAGGCAGTTTTTGAAAAATCCGCTGTGTTCCATGATATGACTATTCAGATATGTTACATTTGTAACTGAGGAAGAGGGGAATGTGTAAATGTAGGCCTAATTTGCATAATCAATGAGAAACTACTATAATTCTATACTGGTAAATGACGGCAGTGTCATACTTGTGGCATTTGAAAGTGTTGTGAATGTGGACATCGTTAACGTTATAACGTTTAATCAAATTATGCTGATAAAAATACGGACCTCGTTTGCATAACTGATGATAGATGTTAGCATAACGGTTACCTTTTGTGTTAAGCTCATACTTTGGACAACTTCTGTTATTTGGGTGGAGAAGACGATCAACTGGTATGATTAATAATCGATGAGAAACACTCTTAATGTATACGTCAGTCATAAAGGTTAAAATCATTTGGCGAAGGTATGAAGTCGTGGAACTCTAGTTTTTACATGTTGTGAGGCCCCATGGCAGAATTTTTCAAGAACTTTGCTTTTAATCTTATAACCTCTTAAAGGAATGGGTTGATAATTGATTGTAATCAAGTACTTGGTAGTTACCTTTTTTTTAAAGATATTCGACAGTCATAAACTCACTTAAAGCATGAGTCAAGTACTCCCGTCACAGTTAATTGTCTCTTCCAGGTGAATTCCCAAAACTTACCTGTAATATAATCATTGAATGACTGTACTTCTACTAAATCTTCAAGAAAGGGATTATGTTTTAAAAACTCTTTAGGTTTGCATTCATGGTATTGAAGTTAGCTTCAATGACCACAGAAATGTTTGCAATGTAATAACGTAATGCTAACGTTACCAGTTATCGAACGCTACCAGTTATCGTCCATGTTGGGTCATGTCCACATGTCGAGGTGTATTTTGTCAACGCCTGTTCTCATGAGCAATAAAGAACGGTAAAATTATGGTCCTTAGTCATGACTCACCTTTATACAAAACAATGAAATAAGTTTACGTCCAGCGACATAACATAATAAACTCCTGAGCCAATAACAACAAGTTGCACGGAAGCGTCATGCATGACGTGTTTCACGTGCAATTCGACACCACGTACTTCGTCATGTTTTTCTGACTTAGACGATAGCTAGTATGTTTTAAAAGTAGCTGACGTTAGGTTTCATACAACCTAGCGACCCCGCTTCGTTGGTACATTTTTGCACGGCGTCACATCATGGCCATGCGTTTATCACGTGAACGCCACGCGCTGGTGATGTCGACGAAATTTCCTGCACAACATTGTTTTCTTTCATCGCGTTAAGCAAGCGGCGGGACAAACATAGTGACTTAACTATCATTTGTCTTTAGACTACTTTGGACAGTTACTGTGCATTTATTTCTGGTCTGTGTCCTTCAAGCATAGTGCTAGAAGGGAAAAGACTGACATGGACGATGATGGGTAGCCCTAGCACAATTATTTATCATATACCTCAGTAGAAATGCATGCTCGCACGGCGTTAAACAGGCGGAGAAAAACTTACAGACCATGCATTTTTCTTTTTAGAAGAGCTGATATTTGTTCCCATGGGTTCAACATTTGGCTCCTTCCGCGCAGTTTTAAGATAAATACGTTTTGAATAAGTTGGACGATGATTAGTCACGCGATAAAAGTAGAAACACCTCCAGCCTCACGATTTGAAGTTCTCTATGTCTAAAAAGATGCACACAGATGTGCCAATGTATGTACACCTCTGTCTCCACCCCGACCAATCGAATCACGTGAATTGCATTGATACTCAGATTCGTATCAGCCATTTCCCGACAAATTCCTTTCTAAGTTGCGTCAACTACTAAATCTGACAAAATAAACTAGCCAGTGAGATGCTGGAAGGTGTCAGCTTCCCAGGGATGTTTTCAGATTGGTAATTTTGGCACTTTGGAAGTAATAGAAAGTGACCGCGATTTAACGTTTACAAAAAAATAGACGTTAAATCGCGTGACCGCAAGACCGTGACCGTTAACGCAAGCTAGAAAGCGATTTGTCGGGAAATAGCTGATACGAATCTGAGTTTCAATGCGATTCACGTGATTCGATTGGTCGGGGTGTGTCTCCCAAGTATCAGATTTTTAACGTGTGTGACGCCGGAGAAGGGGATTGGTTATCTTTAATCCTCTTAAGTTTCGTTTCTGAATGATATGGATGTGATTTGCTCCGTTATAATGGGTTCCACAGTTGTGCTTACTTCTCATCTTGCCGGAAACAAAGGAAGAAAAAAACATCATTAGACCCCCTGTTGTTGTGTTATATCATCACCATCTAGTCGTGAGGGTAGCCTCCGTCGCAGGCCCTCCCACTAGCGTTTTACTAGCGATTTTTTTCTTCATTTTTTTTTGGGGGGGGGGAGCGTATCTGCTTGGGCTCCGTATCTGCTTGGGATCGTGGTAATCGCTGTGTATCACCACGATCCCAAGCAGATACGGGGCCCAAGCAGATACGGGGGCTCAAGAATACGCCGCCCCCCGCCCCCCCAAAAAAAGTATGAAAAAATCTCTAGTAAAACGCTTGTGGGAGGCCTGCAACGGAGGCTATCTTGAGGGGCTCATTGGTTTCCATTACCCTTCTCCTCTATTCCTCCCTATTAACCATTGCACTGGGCCGGTTTTCCAAAGCACAGTTCTCATCCTGACACAGTTGATGAATCAGTAGGTAGTGCATGGTCTGCGTACACGTAGTCTCCAAGCAGACGCAACCGTTGCAAAGACCGTATCCAACTGGCAGAGGGAGTTTTTATTGCAACCCGACGGTGCCTGACAACTTCTCTGGCTGACAAGAGCTTCTCTGGCTAGCTTGTACGATTTTGGCACCGTGGAGATCTGCTTGGAGATTAGCGTACACGTGCATGTTCATGTTTTGATGCCCTTAGAAGAACATAGCTTATGATCTCTCCTGCAGGAGAAGCAAAGCGTAACCTTCTTTAGATCTCACAGATGACTCGTGTTAACGAAGCTTTAAAGGGCCCAAAGATGCTGTTATTCAGATGGGGTTGTCGGTTTTAGTCAACTGGATATGAGTTAACTTATGAAATACAGACCATATGGTTAAAGCAGCCGTTTTGTCGTCAAGGAAGAAGATTAGTAATGCTTCGTGTCTAATCTGATTTAGGCACCAATGTGTAACAAGTGTAATTAGTATAATCTCCAGCTTGGTAGAAGAGTCCCCGTTCGAGATTTAGATCTGCAAATTACCACATGACCTTTATATAGATTTGCAATATCATTTATTTGTAAATTCAGCTTCCACTGCCAGTGGACTAGCCCCCTGCTGCAGTGATTGCACCACAGTGTGGCCCAAGGGCTATGAAACGGATATGGGCACCGCCCTATACATCAATTATGGTGTGGGAGGATTTTAACTAACTTTAACTATACCAGGAATATTATACGAAATCTAGCGATAGGCTAAGGCCACATTTCCAAGCGAAGGACACTGTCATCCAACCAGTGAGCAACCGAAAAAAAGATTCATCATTTAGTTCACTTACAGATGGCTTCACGTTGGGCTTACATGACTGATTACATTAATGTCAATGTCAGCACCTAATTTGAATAATAGAAAATCTTATCATTCCAGTGTCCCTCACAATAGGACTTTAATGCATGTAACATAATTGTATAACAAGAGTTCCACGAACCCATCCCTTCGCCATTCAATAAAAAAAACTTTCAACGACTTGTTTTTCAATGCTGCTGGTGGTGAGAGGTCTTTCAGATAACACATACCCAGTAAAACTCCAAGTCAAACTCCTATTTCAACCAAGTTATATTTAGAGGTTCTAGCTTCCCCCCGTCACTTTGTGTTTGACCACTGTAGAGGTCCTGAGGAGAGGCCATAGCAGCAGATGAAAATTTCCTTCAGCTGCATTTTCGCCTGATTTTTGCCTAATTATGCAACTAAGAGTCTGGTCATGTACACATCAAAGATAATTACGATCCATCAACACCTTTTTCCCAAACTTGTTGTGGCTAAGTCAATAAAACTGCAATGGGAGGCTTTGTGTATATCCATGTCTGCTTATCTTTTGTTTATGAAATATAAATAAATACATACGCTATCTACATACTAACTGTCATGACGATCCTTTAACCCCTTCTTGAGTAATTCTCTTTCAAAGTTTGAAATGAAATCGGCTCCTGCAGTTCCAAAAAAAAAAAACCTACACGACTTACTCTTCCTTCCGAGAGCTATCTGCCACAGTATAAAATCATGACCATAGGATTATCAGAACACGAGATATCAAAACCGGAAGTTCCGCTGTAGTGACATAGCGAGTCGCATGTCCAGGTCTCAAGAAGACCTACTCACTCACATACCAAGCATGAAGACAATCTATCCAGGCATTCTTGAGTTATCGTGTTCACAGACGGAAGGACACATTATTATGAAAACATAACCTTCTCGGCAAAGGTATTAAAAACTAGAGATAAATATTAGCTTGTTCAGCAAATATGAACAGGTTTGCGTTTCAGTGTAACTAATGTGGGGGGAAATGAACAGTAAATGAAAGGTAACAGTTGTAAAGTAAATAGTTAAAACACGTCATATTTCACTTCATCTCTATCCCCTGCAAAATCTTAAAAACTGACTGTTCTGAAATGGAATATTTTTGTAAAACCCACCCCCTTGGGAGAATGTACTTTTCCGGTGGTACCTTCAGTTGAAAAGAACATTTTCACTAAAACCTTTTGCATAATTACCCCACTTTTGAATTTCACGTAAGAAAGAAGTGGGGTAAGTTTCGGTCCCTTAGCAGCTTGCCACGGAACTGCAGGGGTGTTTTTGTTAAGAAATCTTTCAAACAGGATTGCAGAATACAGTAACGATATATTACCATGCACTATGGTGTGCAGGAAGCTTAGACAAAGATGTACATTATTTGAAGAAGCTGTCATCTGCGCTGCATGGTAATTTGTGAAGTGAATCCGTCACTATTGCCCTTAAACCGTTATCATAAACATTAATATGTCAGCAGAGACCCAAGTCTGTCACCCTTGCCCCTTATCTGTCACGAAAGCCTTTAATCCCTCAGCGTTGTCCTTATCCCGTCATCATAGCTCTTAATCTCTCACCATCATCCTTAAACCGTCACCATAGCCCTTAATCCGCGACCTTTGCCCTTAATCCGTCACCACAATCCTTAATCCGTCGCCCTTTTACTTAATCTGTGATCGTTCCTCTTAATCCGTCATCCTTGCCCTTAATCTGTAATCATTTCCCTTAATCCGCCATCCTTACCCTTAATCCGTCACCTTAGTCCTTAATCCGTCACCCTTTCCCTTAATCTGTACTCATTTCCCCTAATCCGCCATCATTACCCTTAATCCGTCGCCTTAGTCCTTAATCCGTTACCCTTCGCCTTGATCTGTAATCATTTCCCTTAATCCGCCATCCTTACCCTTAATTCATCAACCTAGCCCTTAATCTGTTACCCTTTCCCATAATCTGTACTTATTTCCTTTAATCCGCCATTCTTACCCTTAATCTGTCACTTTATTCCTTAATCCGTTACCCTAGCCCTTAATCCGTTGCCCTTGACCTTCATCAGCCATCTTTGCTCTTAATCCGTCACCATCACCCTTAAACCATCATTATAGCCCTTAATCCGCGACCTTTGCCCTTAATCCGTCACCACAATCCTTAATCCGTCACCCTTTCGCTTAATCTGTAATCATTTCCCTTAATCCGTCATCTTTACCCTTAATCCGTCAACTTAGTCCTTAATCCGTTACCTTTCCCTTAAGCTGTAATCATTTCCCCTTATCCGCCATCCTTACCCTCAATCTGTAATCATTTCCCTTAATCCGCCATCCTTTCCCTTAATCCGTCACCCTGGCCCTTAATCCGTTGCCCTTGACCTTCATCATCCATCCTTGCTCTTAATCTGTCTCCATAACCCTTAATTTGTCACGAAAGCCTTGATCCCTCACAGTGGTTGCCCTCAATCAGTCACGTCGGTCGCCATAACCCTTAATCCGTCACCATAGCCGTTAATCTGTCACCCGATAACCTAATCCGTCACCTTTTCCCTTAATCTGTCATCCTTACCCTTAATCCGTCACCATAACCTTAATTAATCCATAACCCTAACCATAATCCGTTACTCTTGCCCTTAATCCATCGTCAATGTTACATCTTGTTATGACCAAATTTTAGGTCTTTTAGGCAATATAGTATATAGATATAGACCACAAATGGTATGACATGTTAGCAAAGTTGGGATGGTGCCAGTGTGATGGAAAATTTGACTGGGTATCAATTTTAAGCCCTGTTTCCGAGTTAATGACTTCTCCAGGCACAGCAACATGGATGCACCCATGGGAGTATCAGTTACAGGGTACTGGTCTGGTAGGCGGACATAAGGACACAGCTGCAGTCACACAGTCTAGTACCGTGGCCACAGTGTCTAGACGTATGAGAACAAAGGGCGTTTCTTGTGTTAGAAAACAACTCATTTCTAGCGATAATATGGAGATTTCTAAACTCTAATCGAAAGTTGTGACAACATGGTGAGCAAGAAGGGATGTATCACCTCCATGTCAGCAGTGGAAACAACAACGGGGAAGCACGGCCAGAAGAGACTGGAAGAATATGGACTGTTTGAAAATAGCAACACCAGACGTTTGTTCATTAATCTCCAAGGCAGGAAAAGTTGTTGCACGTTCCGCAGACAGGACTCGACTATGGAAATTTAGATTCTGAGACTGGAAGGACAAATAACACCAGAGCCGATCTGTACAGAACCGAGGTAAGAGGCGTCTGTTTCTGTTTTTGTGCAAGTAGGTCTTTTCAGTTTTTATGTTAACGTTACGCTTTTGTGGTCATTTCAGATACCTTTCATGGCAAGGTAGAGATTTCGGCAAGTAGCCATTTTCGAAACCATCTCGACGTATGTTTGATATTCAGAATTGCTGTTAAAAGTGTTATTGAAACTTTTTAGGTTTGATGAAATATGAGCAATAACTTAGCAGCCTAGAATTTAGAAATACGTCGCATTCATCCACGTTTCAAAATCATGTGCCATACAAACGTTGAAATTCCAGAACTAATTCTAGTATGTCGCATGTCCACGTATAAGAACTAATTCCAATACAACTTATTTGTACACATTTAAAAATCTACATCCCCGACAAATGTAGACTGTTACAGTAGAAAAACTACAAATGTAGAAAAGAATAATACGTCGCACTCGTCCACGTATGAAAATCATACGCCTGACAGATGTAGAAATTCCAAAACTAATTCCAGTACATCTCACCCCTGACAAATGTAGCATTAACTGAAGACAAAGTACAAATGTACAAAAAAACAGTACGTCCCATCGTCCACGTATGAAAACCATAAATCATATGCCCGAAAAACGTAGAAATGCAATTCTAGTACATCTTTTTGTCAAGTATGAAAATGTGCAAAGCCCCCCCCCCCCGACAAATTAATTTAGAATTAGTTGTGTAGTTAGAAAAAATTATACGTCGCATGTATCATCCACGTATTAAAATTTTACGCCTGACAAACGTAAAAATTCCAAAACTAATTCCAGTACATCTCATTTGTCCACGTTTGAAAACCTCAACCCCCGACAATTGTAGAATTAGCTGAAGATAAATTAAAAATGTAGAAAAATGATACGTCGCATTTGTTCACGTGTAAAAAACATAAAAAACTAGAAAGGCAACATTTGCGGGAGCAAATGCAACTTGTTTCGCCCATTTCCCTCCCCACGCAAAAATCGACTGTGGCATAGAGGCTAACGTTTGTTGTATGTCTGCAATGTTGGTATTTGAATGAATAATTGAATTGAAGACCAGTCAGAAATGGATCTCTCCCAATTTGAAACCCTATGCATGGATGGGCTCTTCCAGGCACCCATATTCATATGCTATTATTTTTTTAGTACAACGCTACGCCACACATTTTGTTTAATGCGCTATCGATCAGCGCCGATATTCAAGACTTCCCCGCGGCCCGATAGTGTAGACATGTAACAGGGGTTTACGTAAGGAGGTTGAAAATTCTTACTGATTTACGTCATTTTTAGCCAAAAACTTTAAACAACTACTCAAAGCAAGCTCAACGTAAATTTTCACGCACTTCACAACTCTCTATTGTTAATGTTAATGTTATTGTCAACGTCCCGACACGGGATGTTTCCTAAGGTGGGAAACGTTGGGTACTTTGTGTGCACTATTGTGCGCACTAGTGTCCAATCTTGGTGACAGAGGGGTAGAAAATTCGTGTACATAGCGAGGAAATGTCAGGTTTTACCATAGTGTCCAAGCTTGCGAACTTGTAGAAATCTTTGTTTCCATGCAGTGTTAAAATAAGAAAAACACCGTGTGTGTCGAAAAATACCACCAGAAAAGTTTTGAACCTTCTCAATTGCACTTACATAACTTCAGTAGGACACAACAATAACTTACAACACAAGGATGTGAGCCAGGGAGTAGTGAAGTTGTGTCTGTACCTGTCAGAGTACTAGTAGTGCCCCTAATTAAATTGACTATTTCAACCAATCAGGTTGAGCTTGATAAATCTGCGCTCTCTCATTGGCTGACCGAATTAGTCAACCCGGCCAGATGAATAAAGATGTGACCTTTAGGTCAGTGACCCCATATGAGGAAAATAGCCGATCTTCTTCCCAAAACACCCTCTAAAATCGCATTTCGAAGTATTGTATGCCAAAAGTGCGATGGGATTCTTTAAATATTTGTTCAATGTACCACCATAGCAAATTTCAGGTCATTTGGATGTATTTCCAGAGCACAGGAGGCCAAAATGTACGTTTTTGGTCAGAAAAACCTCAATAATTTCACGTTCAAGGTCAATATCGAAAAAAATAAAAATAATGCTCCCAGGGTATTTACCCACTCTACATGTATACCAAATTTCAGCTCAGTTGGTGCAGGGACGACCGAGCTGAGTCGATAACAAGATTTGACAGGAGAAAGAAACCATACGAACACAATATATTGCGCCCAACAGTATGTTGGGCTCAACATAATTACAAATGTAGAAAAAAAAGGATACGGCGCATTCGTCCAATTCTTAAAGTATCAGTTATACCCCCATTCCACTTGGACGGCGCTTTCGCCGCGCTCTCACGGCGACATAAGGACCCCATTCCAAGTCACAACACGGTTACGTGGGGCAAATGACCCATATCTTTATATAATTAGTTCGAAATATTTCGAAATATGAAATAAACCTATCTGGCTATCTATATTTCAAATCTATCAAAAAAAATTATCTCTTTTGACAGTCACTTTCGAAATGTTTGCAAATGATCAGAACAACTTCTGAAACATGCATAGTATTCTCGTATTTTCTTTTGTTAGAAACATTTATGAATACTTATAAAGATTTGTAATTAACCCTCATCCGACCGTATGGGGTCCGTTTGGACCCCAGGCATGTTTTAATGTGTGCCATATCAACATTTTTCGTTGGAGAAAAAACTCCTTCCATGAGTTTGTTCATGTACATATCTTACAACTTCTGAGAAATTTTTACCGGGATTGGCCGATTTTTGCGGAAGTTATACTCTAAAGTGTGCGTGTTGTCGGCTGGGGTCCAAACGGATCCCAGATGATTTCGCATTGTTTATTACGTAATTAGAAAGAAATTCCTCATAACTTCCAAACGGTATAATGTATTCTCACCAAATTTGGAGGGAGTGATATTCACGTAAAGTTTTATATTTTCTGTAAATTTTGTGACGTTATGACGTAATATTACGTAATTATGACGTCATCGATGTGATTTTATAGGCTAAATAGGGAAGTCCCATAATATTGAAAGGTATTAAACAAAATTGAGTATATTATTGATTTTAAGGTATGCCAAGGCATACAACGTCAATGGCGATTACGTTGACGTAAAAATGACGTCATAGAATGACGTCATGTGTCGTTAGCGATCCCTGGGATCCGCCATCTTGGATCGGCCATTTTGAAATTTTTGAATTACATTTTTTCCATTTATGACTCCAAATCACAAAAGAGAGAGACCGGTAACGTTAATCTGAATGTTTCTGGTTAAGAAAATACCAGGTAGTGACGGATTTGAAGGCAAAAAGCCTGTTTATACCTAAAATAAACATCTTGTCCGCCATCTTGGATTTTTAGCGATTACGTAATCAAATTAGCATAAATTGTGAATAATAAATCATGAAAGTTACATCTAAATACATATGATGTTATACATGTTGGAAAACTAGTGTGGTTGAGCAAGAAAACCTGAGAAATATCATTGTTTTTAAAAAATTAGTGACTTTTTGTATAAAATGCCTGTCAGAAACCCGTTGCCATGGCAACAGGAAAAATGATAAACTCAAACTATTATCATGGAATTGTCGTAACTTAATTTTAGGAAAAGTCACCAAGTATGGTAGGCTTAGCATACGTCATTCGGCAGTTATACGATGTCAAAGTTGGCGCGGGCCCTTTTTTTGCCCCCCCCAGTCTAGATAGGGTTATAGGAAAATGCGGGTTCTCCTCATTTTCTGCATAAATTATGAAAATGACATTAATCATCAACACCAAAACTTGTCAAAATATTCTCCATAGATTATTGTAACAGGATATGCACAATAACTACAATAAGATCCACCAGAAATATATTTAGGGGGCAAAGCAAAATGGGGTCCGTTTGGACCCCATACGGCCAGATTCGTCGCAAAAATGTGTCGGTCGGATGAGGGTTAATAAAACAATAATTCGAAGATATAATAAATACCATTAAAAAAAAGTAAAATTGACCAGATCGCCGTGAGAGTGCCGACCCAAAATTGTGAAATTGCTTATCAGTTTCACGCATATTTAACTCCAAATGTTGTTTTCCTAGCTAAAGATAAAATTAGTACAATTTTACCTGTACTAAAATGCGAATTTCGAGCCCTATTTTTTTAATCGAACTCCAAAACCTTGAAGTAAGTATAACACGCCATATTCGTAGGTACTAAGAAATATGTCAAACAGCTTATCAGTGTCACATACATTCTAAATTTTGTTTCCCTGTGGCTGTAGGACCTAGCAACTACATGACTAACACGCCACCGCCAACTACTTTGAAAAAGAAAAGCCAATCATGATTTTGGAATAGTCTAATTCAAGTCAATAATTCAAGAGGTTAAATCGACCGAAGCTGTCTACCGTCTTCAGAGACGACAAGAACCAAAGAAGAGAGCATTCAGGTTGATATGTTTCTGTATGTTTTTTTCTTGATCCCTGCACAGGTCACCTATACCGGACTACAAGGTCATCCGGGGCACCCGGTATCCACGTACACTAGGGAGGAACAATCCAGGCCTGGAACAATCTGGCCGTTTCCCACACAGACTCTAACCGCAGCAGGGGAGGTCGCCGGAGACCTTCCACTGCCGGACCAGCATCAAAGCCGTGTTACAATGATTGTGCTGTTATAACCAGACATTACCTGACACGATTTAGAGAATCCACACACTGGCGTGCACATGTTGTCCACTTTATTTGATTCAAACGAATACGTATTGTCTATTTTGTTGTTTATTTTAGTGTGCAACTTTTAGAAGCTGATTTTGCATGTATAACGTTATGAAAGAAAATACAGGTGATTAACCTCGTTAAAATCAAACCGGATGTACGAATGGTAGAAACCCAATACAAATGTGTATGCAACTGCAAGCTGCAGTAACATTTCACTCCGTCACTTACGTCCAAGAAGTTACAGTGCAACTTCTTACCAAACTTGGAACGGTTACTTTAGAATTAGTCTGCTAATTGTTGTGCTATAATTCTTTGACGGTTATTCATTTGTTTAAGTGAACTGTAGCGAAGAGATAAAGTAATCAATGTTGTGTGAGCAGAGTAAGACAGGAGACGAGAGATTTGTAAAACTAGGAAATTAAGGTCAAGAGAGCAATAGAGACATTCAGTAATTAATAAGGATCGTAGTAAGCCAACATTATGAGGTCATAATCAGTCAGTGTTATAACGTTTACGTCTCCCTTGGTAAGTATGCGGGAATCCTTGTCTCTGTGTCATTTCTTTATCCTTGATGTGGTCGTCTTCAAATCGGCATCTAAAAGAAACCGTATTTATACATCGGCCATTCTTTATTGTAAGAAGGAAAGGGTCTTAAGTATTCACCATTTCAAAATTGACTTAATTTTATTCCAAAAGCTAATTGGCCATCTCACCATTAAACAAACTAATCGTTCATTGTTTTTGTGGCTGTCGTCCCTACATCTCTGACAAGACCACAACTGCCATGTTCTTTAAGATCACGTCTCCTACACTTTCTAATTTAACATCACATTAAACAACAAATCTATATTAACCCTCTATCGTTGGGGATCTTGTCGTCCCTTACTTTTCGACAAGATCACAACAACATGATGCTCAGTGGACCTTGCTCGTCCTTTAGTACAGTGGGCCTTGTGTCCATTTGTGCCAACGGCAAGGTCACAACATCACCACACTAATAACTTTCATCTCTTATACCTAACATAAGTGGCAAAAATCACCCCTCCGGTCAAAATGGTCACACCCAACCCAAAACTAGGAAAAATATGGGAAACCAACATTAGGCCACAGCAAGTAATTTTTATGGATGACATCAGCGCGCTCATTAATTTTCGCCTGATTTCGAAATAAAAAAACAAGAAATTTCATTGCCCTCCGACGGTGGTCAACATGCCAAAAATGGGCAAATATGTCGTAAACGTTGAGGTGTTTCATTGCATATGAATACACAGTGTAGCCCATGATGGTATGACAAGCTGTTTTCTGCGTTTGTTCTGGTTAATCGAGCTGCACATCTTCAAGAACAGTTTAATGTTGACGGTCTAAGGTATTTCGTTGCATATGAATACCCAGTGTGGTTCCTGCCCATGATGGTATGATAACAAGCTGTTTTCTGCATTTGTTCTAGCAAGGACATTATGTAAACAATGGGGGGGGGGATTAGTTAATTGAGCTGTATACACAAGGTGTTTCATCGCATATGAATATCCAGTGTAGTTGCTTCAGATGATAGTACAACAAGCTCTTTTCTGCATTTGTTGTTGTTAGTCTATTGAGATGTATACACATCTACAAGGACATGTTTACTGTTGAATCAAGGAGGTTTTATATTATATATGAAACCTCATTGGTTGAATACAGGAATAAAAGACCTGTTGGTCATGATATCATACTAGTATTTCGTCGCCTCAATTCTTGTTTAACAATATTTATGACCTCAAAATTTGAAAATATAGGAATCTTGTTTTTTTTGCCCGCCTTGTTTTTTTTTCGCCCTATCTCATTAATTTTGGAGTCTGCGGAGGATGTCATCCATAAAATTTACTTGCTGTGGCCTTAGCGACAAAAACCAACCCTAATATTATTGATTACAACACTTTCTAATCCAACATCACATTAAATAACAAATCTTTATTAACCCTCTATCGTTTGGGATCTTGTCGTCCCTTACTTTTCGACGAGACCACAACAACATGATGCTCAGTGGACCTTGCTCGTCCTTTAGTACAGTGGGCCTTGTGTCCATTTGTGCCAACGGCAAGGTCACAACACCACCACACTAATAACATTCATCTCTTACACCTAACATTAGTGGCAAAAATCACCCCTGTCAAAATGGTCACATCCAACCCAAAACAAAGCAAAATATAGGGAACCAACATTAGCGACAAAAAAACCCAATATTATTGATTACAACACTTTCTAATCCAACATCACATTAAATAACAAATCTTTATTAACCCTCTATCGTTGGGGATCTTGTCGTCCCTTACTTTTCGACAAGACCACAACAACATGATGCTCAGTGGACCTTGCTCGTCCTTTAGTACAGTGGGCCTTGTGTCCATTTGTGCCAACGGCAAGGTCACAACATTACCACACTAATAACTTTCATCTCTTATACCTAACATTAGTGGCAAAAATCACCCCTCCGGTCAAAATGGTCACACCCAACCCAAAACTAGGAAAAATATAGGAAACCAACATTAGCGACAAAAACCAACCCTAATATTATTGATTACAACACTTTCTAATCCAACATCACATTAAATAACAAATCTATATTAACCCTCTATCGTTGGGGATCTTGTCGTCCCTTACTTTTCGACGAGACCACAACAACATGATGCTCAGTGGACCTTGCTCGTCCTTTAGTACAGTGGGCCTTGTGTCCATTTGTGCCAACGGCAAGGTCACAACACCACCACACTAATAACATTCATCTCTTACACCTAACATTAGTGGCAAAAATCACCCCTGTCAAAATGGTCACACCCAACCCAAAACAAAGCAAAATATAGGGAACCAACATTAGCGACAAAAAAACCCCAATATTATTGATTACAACACTTTCTAATCCAACATCACATTAAATAACAAATCTTTATTAACCCTCTATCGTTGGGGATCTTGTCGTCCCTTGCTTTTCGACAAGACCACAACAACATGATGCCCAGTGGACCTTGCTCGTCCTTTAGTACAGTGGGCCTTGTGTCCATTTGTGCCAACGGCAAGGTCACAACACCACCACACTAATAACATTCATCTCTTACACCTAACATTAGTGGCAAAAACTACCCCTCCGGTCAAAATGGTCACACCCAACCCAAAACTAAGAAAAATATAGGGAACCAACATTAGCGACAAAAAACATCCCCAATATTATTGATTCCAACACTTTCTAATCCAACATCACATTAAATAACAAATCTTTATTAACCCTCTATCGTTGGGGATCTTGTCGTCCCCTACTTTTCGACAAGACCACAACAACATGATGCTCAGTGGACCTTGCTCGTCCTTTAGTACAGTGGGCCTTGTGTCCATTTGTGCCAACGGCAAGGTCACAACACCACCACACTAATAACATTCATCTCTTACACCTTACATAAGTGGCAAGAACCACCCCTCCGGTCAAAATGGTCACACCCAACTCAAAACTAGGAAAAATATAGGGAACCAACATTAGCGACAAAAACCACCCCCAATATTATCGATTTCAACACTTTCTAATCCAACATCACATTAAATAACAAATCTTTATTAACCCTCTATCGTTGGGGATCTTGTCGTCCCCTACTTTTCGACAAGACCTCAACAACATGATGCTCAGTGGACCTTGCTCGTCCTTTAGTACAGTGGGCCTTGTGTCCATTTGTGCCAACGGCAAGGTCACAACACCGCCACACTAATAACTTCCATCTATCACACCCACACATTAGTGAAAACAACATCCCTCCAGTAAAAATGGTCACACCCAACCCAAAGCAAGAAAAAATTAGAAAGAAAACAAAAAAAAGAAAACTAGCAAGAAAAACACCCCTCCGTCAAAATAGTCACACCCAACATTAGCGAAAAGAAACACCCCTCCCAATAAAATGGTCACATCCAACATGGCCGCCCCCATCCTTGGATGCAAAAACAGAACAGGTTTTGCTATCGCAAACCTGTAATAAAAAAGAGCTTCACAGACGGAAGGACACACAATGACGAAAACATAACCTTCTCGGCAAAGGTATTGAAAATAAAAGAGAGCTATCTACCACTCACAAATCATGACATAGCATGTCCAGAATTAGAACGAGATATAAAAAAATACCGCCGCAGTACCTTAGAAAGTTGCTAGGGGGCCAGGATCTAACGGCGTCGATGTCTCATCAAGACCTACCCACATACCAAATATCAAGACAGTCCACCTAGGCATTCTTGAAGTATCGTTTTCACGCACGCACGCACAGACAGACAGATACACACATAAAGACACACGCTTCACAAAAGGTGAAGACAATCTGCCCAGGCATTCTCGACTTATTGTGTTCACACACAAACAGACACATGCTCTCCAAAACATAACCGTCTTGGAGAAGGTCATGAAAGCCCTAAATTTACTTCCTGGTAGGTACAGTCTTAGCCGTAGTCAACTATATAACCATCAGCTCTCTTTTATTTTCAATACCTTTGCAGACCTGTGCTCGAATATGGGCACGTACTACTAGTAGGGTGTAGTAAGGAGCAGGAGAGACAAATCGAAAGAGTACAACGGAGAGCACTCCGTATCGTCTCACTGGGGGGAAGACGAGAGGTGCCTCCTCTGCCGACGCTGAAGGAACGGCGAGAGGTTGCGGCAGTGAAGCTACTGAGGGACATGCTGGACGAGGGTCACCCCCTCCATGACCTGGTGCCGCCGGCCAGGTCTACGGTCACTGGGAGGACTCTTAGAAACGGCACTGCACTTACTGTGCCAGCTGCCAGGACACAGAGACTGAGAAGGTCATTTCTACACCAGGCCATCCGCTTGTATAACGAATCATCTTAATGTCACTTAGTGTGTATGGCATTCCTGTCCTTACTTTCGGCGTTCTCTGTAAGGCATTACGTACAACTTTGTTTTAGGTTTTTCGGTGGCATGTATTGTAATTGTTTATCAATGTTTGTACATATATTTCTGTATTCACAAGTTGTAAAATCAGCGATATCCAGTTTGTTTTTATACCGACTGCGAGCTGACTGCTTTTCTGAATAAACTGAATCAATCAATCAATCAATCAATCAATCAATCAATTAAACTTTATTGCACAACAAATGTAACAGGTAATGGCAAGGTCTTAAAGGGCATAAGACACCAATGACATCAACATTAAGAATTTCCTGAAATTACATAAAACATTATACTATTGTTTAATAACATAGAAATTTTCACAACATATTCACACTTCGGATGTTATTGAACATCGAACCATGAAAACATCATACCCCCAGCTTTTGATTCTTCCCACCAGGTACATGTAACTGCATTAATCAGTGACTTACCTGCTCATGACGTCGCAAAAAAAATAGCAGCCAATTTGTAACTTTGCACAACGGCTCGGAAAGAACGTTGTTTTTACAAGAAAACGAAATAGATATTGTTATGTCCTTTAATTAAATGTGTTATCACGATAATCAGTGTTTGCTCATTAAATAATGTTTTTCGCAAGCCGTTGAGTAAGGTTCCGAACCGGCTGCCGTGTTCATTGTGACGTCATGAGCAGGTATTAGTCACTGATTAATGTAATCACCTGGTGGGAAGATCAGATAAGAATAAATGACAATGACAATGACAATGAACTTTATTGCATATTCATGCCCAGCATGGGCTAAATGCATTAGGTAACATAAAGTAAAAGAAATGGAACATTGTGATCTATTCCATCTAAATCTACAGAGTCTCTTCTCTCTTCTTGAAACATTTGTACACAAATTCACATAGTTTTCCAATTATATCGTCGTTTTTAGATGACATGATACATGTGAATAGCTCGTTATTTTTAAGATGCGTATATTTTTTGTCTAGTCTTATGGGACTTACAAGGGATCTGCGCATGTCTGCGTATAGTGAGCATTCTAAGATAAAATGTATTTCATCTTCTATACAATCGTTGTCACAGAAAGTACACATTCTGTTATTTGGTGGAGTCTGGTTGTACCTACCAACTTCAATTTGCAATGGATGATCGCTGATCCTTAGTTTAGTCATGGCTCGGCGATAGTTAGAATTTTGTATATCTAGATATTTTTCTTTTTCATACGTAATCTTGTATTTTTTGTAAGTTCTCAATTTGTTTCCATTCTTCCCTTTTTCACCATAAGAATTAAGTTGTGAGTAGAAATGTTGAAGAAAGTTGTCTTTCAGCCTCTGTTTTAGTTCAGATTGAGCGGATAGCGTGTTTCGGTCTTTGTTAAGTAAAAGGTAGGCAAAGCCTGACTCCTCCAAGATTTTACTAATATTTGAAAGCCAGCATGGTATCTTTCTCCTATGTAGGTCCTGCTGTACTAAAAAAGCTTCAAATTGTAAGCTATCTTTCGGCATTTCTCTAACTAATCTTTTATAGTATGAATAGATTCTAGTATACACTTCAATCCAGAGGGGATATCTACCAAGCTCTGCTCTTGTGGCAAGGTTGCTGGCATTTTTTCTTACGCCCAGGATTGCTTTAATAAAGAGCTGGATCCATGGAAGTATGGTTTCTGATGGTTAAATGTTAGATAACATCAGAAGGGTGTGTATTTGTTCGAAACGTTTATATTCCTTCAATGATGCTACTCCTATTTCAGATAACAAGAAATTTTTTGTGTCTTTTGCCCTTTAAGCAGTACTAAATATCAAGACATATATGCTTTCCCTATAACAATGTTGACGAGTTTTACAAGACTAAACACTATGCTATCCAATATGCGTGATACAGTGTATGTATTTGGAACATGGATTGCATGATAATACACAGGAAACAAAGTTTACATCAATTGCCTGTGGCTGTGTCAGAGATGATACGATTTCTTTTGAGAAAAGAGGTAGATATATATTGGCCTATGTACAAAGAAATTGCATCCGGACATGACATAAGCCACAACAAATTGAAAGCATTATCGTCATCCACTGGTTTCTGCATCGACAGTCGTGGAAACGTCCTGCGGCTGCATTCAGTCTTTCTTCATCTTCCTCCACTGTGCCTTGTAGTCCAGGAGGAGAATTCTAGAAGAGGCAAAGAAAATGAGAAAAGTTTTCTTAATAAATTCATGGCACAATTACCTAATTTGCATTGCATTTGCATAAAGAGTCCTAGAACCATGTTTCAACGAGACCATATAACAACATACTTAAAATGAAAAAGATACATTAAGCTATCATTCTATGACAGTGGACTAAATATATACAGGGTGCGCTACGAGACCACAAGCATTTTTTTCAGGTTTCTCCTCCTGGACTAATGCATCTTAATTGCATCTTAAAGAACCATACCAAGGTATTCGTGGGCAATTCATGCATCCTTACCCCTAGATCGTTCCAAATTTAAAATGATTGCTAATTGCAAATGGTGTCCATAGCATCAGTCCTGCAGTTTTACATCTGAATTTGGTGTGGTGTTGTTCAGGCACAGTTTAAGGTTGACAGCATGTGTGTTAAGGGGCAGCGTTTTGTAGTCTTCCTGTAGAAGAAAAAGTCACTGGTTATTAAATACTAAATGTTATATAAAACAATTCAAGGGTTGTGTAGTTATCAATATCTTCGAGATGAGGTTAATCCAAAAAACAAACGGTTTATCTACTTCAGCAGGATAAACAGTTGTGTTTTTCAACTTTTTGTGTCTGTGGTGTTCAGCACCAGGGACGGATGTGGTTGTATGTATGACAGATCTGGCGTTCAGTACCAAGGACAGGTATGGTTGTATGTATGACAGATGTTGTGTTCAGTACCAAGTACAGGTGGTTATATGTATGACACATGTGGAGTTCAGCACCAAGGACAGGTGTGTTTTATATATGACAGCTGTGGTGTTCAGCACCAAGGACAGGTGTGGTTGTATGTCTGACAGGTGTGGTGTTCAGGACCAAGGTGGTGTGGTTTATGTCTGACAGCTTTGGTGTTCAGAACCAAGGACAGGTGTGGTTGTATGTCTGACAGCTTTGATGTTCTGCACAAATGACAGGAGTAGTTGCATGTCTGACAGCTGTGGTTTTCAGCACCAAGGACAGGTGTGGTTGTATGTCTGACAGCTTTGGTGTTCAGCACCAAGGACAGGTGTGGATGTATGTTTGACAGATGTGGTGTTCTGCACCAAGGACAGGAGTGGTTGTAGGTCTGACAACTGTGGTGCTCAGCACCGAGGACAGGTGTGGTTGAATGTCTGACAGATGTTGTGTTTAGCACCAAGAGCAGGTGTGGTTGTATGTCTGACAGGTGTGTTATTCAGCACCAAGGACAGGCTAGTTTGGAACTGCAGTGTGTCTTTTTGTTCGAACTTTTGGAAGGAGGTCGAGGGCTTTACACTTTTTTTTCAAACACAAGTACCTTGGATGGTGATTATCATATTGAGATGTTATGAAAATAAGGACCTATTCTACATAATAATTGAATCAGAGGTACAAGTGGTCTACTGCCACTGTGCACACTGTGACATGCAACTTTCAGTTATCATAACAGCCGGGGTACTGGAATTTAGGTTAACATATGTCAAGCAGTGCTAGTGGGTGGTCAATGCAAAACAAGTCTCTGGTTTTGGTTGTTTAGGAATTTAGATAGCTAAAGCGATGATTGAAACAGTAAGATATTAGTTATGAAAATCAGAAGCTAATCTGCATAATCAATGAGGAAATTTCATTAATCCGCCACATACTAAGATAGGATTTTCAAACATAAGGAAAATGTTACTAAGAAAAAGAGGTCTATCGATAGATATCAATCATGCAAATGAATGAATCATTGATAAGAAATTTAAGTTAGTGGTAAATAATAAGAGTTTTATACGTGCATCTGTCGTCTGACTTGGGGTGAGAAGAAGCCTCGACAATTTGCCCTTATCTCATGAACATGCCATTTCTGACGTCTTTCGGGTGTAAGGCAGTAGCGGTGAAACTGGTCCCTTGTTAGCAACGTCTCCCATCTCAGGCGAGACCAATGCCGTCATAGGAAACCAGCCGGTATGCCAGGAGAATCTATGTAAGCTCTGTCGCTTATTTTGCACGTACCGTGCTTTGATCTCCATTTTTCAAGACACCCCTTATATACAGAACAAAAATGAGACATGCCTGACAGAGCATACTGGTCCCAACATACTGTTTTAGAGCATTGGCATGTTCATTATTCTATAAATTATTTCTACTGTTAGTTATAGATTAGACTACTTCTTTGTACTTGTTAACTATTTGCAAAAGTTCAACTTTTATGTGCATACGTTGCCATATATTGTACCAGTTACAACTGTCGCACAATCTCCACCAGCCCGGATTCAAAGACGCCTGCTGCCGAAAGTGTTAATTTCTGCGTGGGGAATGTCGCAGAGTCCGATCCAAGGGGGAAGGAGGTAGGCCCACCTATCTCCACCGGCCCGGATTCAAAGACGCCTGCTGCCGTTAGTGTGTTAGTGTTTCTGAGCGGGAAATGTCGCAGAGTCCGATCCAAGGGGGAAGGAGGTAGGCCCACCTATCTCCACCGGCCCGGATTCAAAGACGCCTGCTGCCGTTAGTGTGTTAGTGTTTCTGCGCGGGGAATGTTGCAGAGTCCGATCCAAGGGGGAAGGAGGTAGGCCCACCTATCTCCACCGGCCCGGATTCAAAGACGCCTGCTGCCATTAGTGTGTTAGTGTTTCTGAGCGGGAAATGTCGCAGAGTCCGATCCAAGGGGGAAGGAGGTAGGCCAACCTATCTCCACCGGCCCGGATTCAAAGACGCCTGCTGCCGTTAGTGTGTTAGTGTTTCTGCGTGGGGAATGTCGCAGAGTCCGATCCAAGGGGGAAGGAGGTAGGCCCACCTATCTCCACCGGCCCGGATTCAAAGACGCCTGCTGCCATTAGTGTGTTAGTGATTCTGCGTGGGGAATGTCGCAGAGTCCGATCCAAGGGGGAAGGAGGTAGGCCCACCTATCTCCACCGGCCCGGATTCAAAGACGCCTGCTGCCGTTAGTGTGTTAGTGTTACTGAGCGGGAAATGTCGCAGAGTCCGATCCAAGGGGGAAGGAGGTAGGCCAACCTATCTCCACCGGCCCGGATTCAAGGACGCCTGCTGCCGTTAGTGTGTTAGTGTTTCTGCGCGGGAAATGTCGCAGAGTCCGATCCAAGGGGGAAGGAGGTAGGCCAACCTATCTCCACCGGCCCGGATTCAAAGACGCCTGCTGCCGTTAGTGTGTTAGTGTTTCTGAGCGGGAAATGTCGCAGAGTCCGCACGGCACGAAATCTGGTATTTAAGCATACTTAAACGCAGCGTAAACGTGACGTTTATTCACTATTTCCGCAACTTAACGACCCCTGTACGTCTGCTTAAATTTTGCATATAAGGTGCCCTTTCCGGAAGTACGTTTAGGTACGTTTCTGCACTTCTTCACGTGTATTTACGCGACTTTTCGACGCGTAAAAGCGTCGTTAAGGACAATTTTTCCGTACGTTCCAACACGGAAAGTGTAAGTTTCTTGATACCTTTCCGTACCCTTTCGTCCATCTTTATCATTCATTTCCGCCACGATTCTCCCTGCGTTTATGTGCCGTTCACACAGCTTGAAAGGTTACTTAAAGGTATACCTTTCCTCGGTATTTCCGTGACCTTTTTGCGACCTTAACGTGCTACAAGCGTGGTATCTGCAAGGCGTAAAGGCGTCGTTATGGACAATCTTTCCGTACGTTCAGGTACGTTTCTGCACTTCTTCACGTGTATTTACGTGACTTTTTGACGCGTAAAGGCGTCGTTAAGGACAATTTTTCCGTACGTTCCAACACGGAAAGTGTAAGTTTCTTGAGACCTTTCCGTACCCTTTCGTCCATCTTTATCACCCATTTCCGTCACGATTCTCCTTACGTTTATGTGCCGTTCACAAAGCTTGAAAGGTTACCTAAAGCTGTACCTTTCCTCGGGCTTTCCGTGACCTTTTTAAGACCTTAACGTGCTACAAACGTTGTATCTGCAAGGCGTAAAGGCGTCGTTATGGACAATCTTTCCGTACCTTTACGGAAGATCCAACACGGAAAGTGTAAGTTTCTTGAGACATTTCCGTAATCTTTCGTCCATCTTTATAATCTATTTCCGTCACGATTTCCTACGTTTATGTGCCGTTCACGCAGCCTAAACGACTACCTAAAGCTACACCTTTCCTGGTGTTTTCTGTAGCCTTTTTATGAGCTTAACGTGCTAAAAACACGAGCCAGGGGTTTTTCTAGAAAAATTTAACAAGAGGGAGCACACACATGCGAGGGAGAGAATTCTATGTATTTATGGATGAATTGATTGCTGAGTGAAGGCTTTATGCTCATATTAAGCTAAAATCTGAATTTGACAAGGGGATGCTGGGCTGAAACAAGAGGGTGCAGCGCCCCTCTTTCCTGATTAAGATGAACCCCTGCGAGCTAAACGTGCTAAAAACATGAGCTTAACGTGCTAAAACGGAGTCTCTACAATAAGTTTCCTTTTCATTACACAGTATCTAATTTAATCCTTTACGACGACTTAACTTGCTACGGATGGCTTAAACATTCCGAACCCTTACATAGACAGGTAAATATGAATATGAAAGGCAACAGGGCCGATAAAAGTTTAGAACAATTTATTTCAAAGATGATAATACTGCACAAAAACTTTTTACGCCATTATAGCGAGACCCCTCCCCACCTTTACAAATATACACATACAAAATGGAATAAATGATTTCTTACATGGACAGCTAGTTTCATTAAAAAAACGTCACCTTATCATTAATAAACTATTCAGGCTATTCCTTACCCCAACTATTAACTATTACAATGCGCTTCCAATTTTTAACACTAGCTAACTATAACATCGACACCAGAACGTAACACCTAACACTAACTAACCTTACGTCTAACTTTTCTTCCCTCTCGTGTCTTATTAGCCTTTACCAGGCTCCGCGGATCGCTAGGAAAATAGTAGAAATGGGCCAAATAGAGTGAATTGTAACAGTACAATCATTCTGGGTTGATAACACTTACTAGGTACTTGCGGTTTCGTCATCGGTCGTCATATTCTAACTTGTACTTGACGCGGTCAACGAGGGATCAATCTCACATTGTCGGTAGATTCTCCCTTCACCATTTTGCGACATTTCCAAGTCCACGATTCCGGTCCCAGTGTTAGGCGAGACGACAGGGATAGTTCCTATCAAGACAGGTAGACAGGTTCCGATTTCACTCACGCTAATCTCCAAACAGATCTATAGGTTTCATCAAGACCGTATCAAACTGGCAGAGAAAGTACTTGGATTTCTATACATACAAGCTCCTTCTTCCAGTTGGATACGGTCTTTGCAATCCATTGGGCCTGGTTGGAGGCTAACTCACGCCGTTGTTTACTTGGTGACCGTTGTCTCCACTGGTACCAGGTGGGTTTGGAGATACAACAAAGTCCCGAATCGCGTGCCCGCATGCTCCGTTCAGCATCTCCACCCTCCTTGGTTTCACCCACGTAGTATAATCCTATGAAACCTCCTTGCAATTGGTTTCACCAAGTTGTACAGACTGGTGTCCTTGTCCCAGCTTTACGTTTTTCCGTCCGGGTTCCGGGTGGTAAGAACAACGTTGTGGCCATAACTTGTGGGTTGAAACGACTGAGTTCAAACTTCCTTCATGAGCTGTCTTCGCTGTAAAAAAAATAACTGTCTCTGGGATATACGGTTAATTTGAAAAAGCCACCCTTTTCTCTGATTGGGTTATGCCCTGTCACATGGCATTCCACTAGTAAATATGGAGATGTTGCATTACCATCTCAACGTACCGCCCCAGCTTGTTTACGACTTCACACTGTATAAATTTGCAATTGAAAAGCAGACGTCCTTGCGTTTCGCTTTTGCCCCGAACACAACAACTGACGCGAGCGACAATAGAAAATACTGTTAGCGGTGATCTTTCTAAATAAATACACAAATCTGCCAAAACGTGCCGGCGGCGCGGTCTCAATCCGGGGACTGAGCCAATTTGTGCGGCGGCCAAAGACAGTATGCCCACCGACCTATAGATTATAATCCGAGGGAGTCGTTAGCTCAATGTTCCGCGTTGTTTTCTAAAACTGAGAGCACAGTCAACCCAGCCTGAACATAACAGAAGGATATCGGGAAGGTTAAAATAACGGCGAAGATAAACGCTCGCTTTCCGACAGCTTTTCTCTAACTAAACATAAGAGTGGGTTATGTAAACTGTGCCTATATGTAACGGAATGATATCGGAAAGATAGAAATAACGGCGAGGGAAAACGCCCGCTTTCCAACAGCTTTTCTCTACCTAAACATAAGAGTGGGTTATGTAAACTGGGCCTATATGTAATGGAAGGATATCGGAAAGGTAGAAATAACTGCGAGGGAAAACGTCCGCTTTCCGACAGCTTTTCTCTACCTAAACATAAAAGGGGGTTACGAAAACCGAGCCTATATGTAACGGAAGAATATCGGACAGGTAAGAAATAACTGCGAGGGAAAACGCCCGCTTTCCGACGGCATTTCTCTACCTAAACATTAAACGGGGGAGGTCCCCCCCCTTCTATGTAGACCAAACCTATATGTAACGGAAGAATATCGGAAAGGTAGAAATAACTGCGAGGGAAAACGCTCGCTTTCAGGCAGCTTTTCTCTACCTAAAGATAAGAGGGGGGAGGTCTCCCCCATTCTATGTAAACCAAGGCTAAAGGTAACGGAATGATATCGGAAAGGTAGAAATTACTGGGAGGATAAGCGCCCGCTTTCCGTCAGCTTTTCTCTACCTAAACATAAAAGGGGGGAGGTCTCCCCCCTTCTATGCAAACCGAGCCTATATGTAGCGGAAGAATATCGGAAAGGTAGAAATAACTGCGAGGGAAAACGCCCGCTTTCCGACAGCATTTCTCTACCTAAACATAAAAGGGGGGAGGTCTCCCCCCTTCTATGTAAACCGAACATATATGTAACGGAAGAATATCGGAAAGGTAGAAATAACTGCGAGGGAAAACGCTCGCTTTCTGGCAGCTTTTCTCTACCTAAACATAAAAGGGGGGAGGTCTCCCCCCTTCTATGTAAACCGAACGTATATGTAACGGAAGGATATCGGAAAGGTAGAAATTACTGCGAGGATAAACGCCCGCTTTCCGTCAGCTTTTCTCTACCTAAACATAAAAGGGGGGAGGTCTCCCCCCTTCTTTGCAAACCGAACCTATATGTAACGGAAGGATATCGGAAAGGTAGAAATAACTGCGAGGGAAAAAGCCCGCTTTCCGACAGCTTTTCTCTACCTAAACATAAAAGGGGGGATGTCTCCCCCCTTCTATGCAAACTGAACATATATGTAACGGAAGGATTTCGGAAAGGTAGAAATTACTGCGAGGGAAAACGCCCGCTTTCCGGCAGCTTTTCTCTACCTAAACATAAGAGTAGGTTACGCAAACCGAACGTTAATGTAGCGGAAGAATATCGGAAAGGTAGAAATAACTGCGAGGGAAAACGCCCGCTTTCCGGTAGTTGTTCTCTACCTAAACATAAGAGTGGGTTACGCAAACCGAGCCTATATGTAGCGGAAGAATATCGGAAAGGTAGAAATAACTGCGAGGGAAAACGCCCGCTTTCCGACAACTTTTCTTCACCTTAACGTAAAAGGGGGGAGGTCTCCCCCTTCTATGTAAACCGAGCCTAAAGGTAACGGAAGGATATTGGAAAGGTAAAAATAACTGCGAGGATAAACGTCCGCTTTCCGACAGCTTTTCTCTACCTAAACATAAAAGGGGGTTACGAAAACCGAGCCTATATGTAACGGAAGAATATCGGAAAGTTAGAAATAACTGCGAGGGAAAACGTCCGCTTTCCGACAGCATTTCTCTACCTAAACATAAAAGGGGGGAGGTCTCCCCCCTTCTATGTAAACCGAACCTATATGTAACGGAAGAAAATCTGAAAGGTAGGAATAACTACGAGGAACAACGCCCGCTTTCCTACAGCTTTTCTCTACCTAAACATAAAAGGGGGGAGGTCTCCCCCCTTCTATGTAAACCGAACGTATATGTAACGGAAGGATATCGGAAAGGTAGAAATAACTGCGAGGGAAAACGCCCGCTTTCAGGCAGCTTTTCTCTACCTAAACATAAGAGTGGGTTATGTAAACCGAGCCTATATGTAACGGAAGGATATCGGAAAGGTAGAAATAACTGCGAGGGAAAACGTCCGCTTTCCGACAGCTTTTCTCTACCTAAACATAAAAGGGGGGAAATACTTAAGAAAATATATGCTGCTGTTTTTTTGTAAGCTGTAGCATAAACACGGATAAAAGAAGATCAACTCCGACGAAGATAGGTATGGATTGTATGTCTAATTTTGCCACAAAGTAGACGTACAATGTGCGTGCACATGCATGGTGCGTTGTTTAAAAAAAAACTGTAATAGAAATGACTTAAGCGGGATCGGTGTTTACTGCAAATGGGTGTATCTTAAAGATTGAAGACCGTTTCGGGTATATCAGCTATTCTCCAAGATTTTGAAAATTGAGGCACTATTAGTCCCCAGGAGAGAATTTATATGCTTGGAGAATATATTGGTTACTCATGTACCATAATGTTTCATCTATACGATGTATATAAGGATGCTTAAAGTCGATGGAAAGATATACTTTGCATTTAATTCATGTTAACGAACGCGGAAAGGTTGCGGAAAGCTCAAATCTTACTTTCAGCGGCATTAACGGCCCCGTAAACTCTGCTGAAATATTTTCCGACCTTTAATTCTTGTTTCCGTCATTCGGAAAGTTTGCTTAAATATTCGATTTCGTGCTGTGCCGATCCAAGGGGGAAGGAGGTAGGCCCACCTATCTCCACCGGCCCGGATTCAAAGACGCCTGCTGCCGTTAGTGTGTTAGTGTTACTGAGCGGGAAATGTCGCAGAGTCCGATCCAAGGGGGAAGGAGGTAGGCCAACCTATCTCCACCGGCCCGGATTCAAGGACGCCTGCTGCCGTTAGTGTGTTAGTGTTTCTGCGCGGGGAATGTTGCAGAGTCCGATCCAAGGGGGAAGGAGGTAGGCCCACCTATCTCCACCGGCCCGGATTCAAAGACGCCTGCTGCCGTTAGTGTGTTAGTGTTTCTGAGCGGGAAATGTCGCAGAGTCCGATCCAAGGGGGAAGGAGGTAGGCCCACCTATCTCCACCGGCCCGGATTCAAAGACGCCTGCTGCCGTTAGTGTGTTAGTGTTTCTGAGCGGGAAATGTCGCAGAGTCCGATCCAAGGGGGAAGGAGGTAGGCCCACCTATCTCCACCGGCCCGGATTCAAAGACGCCTGCTGCCGTTAGTGTGTTAGTGTTACTGAGCGGGAAATGTCGCAGAGTCCGATCCAGGGGGGAAGGAGGTAGGCCCACCTATCTCCACCGGCCCGGATTCAAAGACGCCTGCTGCCATTAGTGTGTTAGTGATTCTGCGTGGGGAATGTCGCAGAGTCCGATCCAAGGGGGAAGGAGGTAGGCCCACCTATCTCCACCGGCCCGGATTCAAAGACGCCTGCTGCCGTTAGTGTGTTAGTGTTTCTGCGTGGGGAATGTCGCAGAGTCCGATCCAAGGGGGAAGGAGGTAGGCCCACCTATCTCCACCGGCCCGGATTCAAAGACGCCTGCTGCCATTAGTGTGTTAGTGTTTCTGCGTGGGGAATGTCGCAGAGTCCGATCCAAGGGGGAAGGAGGTAGGCCCACCTATCTCCACCGGCTCGGATTCAAAGACGCCTGCTGCCATTAGTGTGTTAGTGTTTCTGCGTGGGGAATGTCGCAGAGTCCGATCCAAGGGGGAAGGAGGTAGGCCCACCTATCTCCACCGGCCCGGATTCAAAGACGCCTGCTGCCATTAGTGTGTTAGTTTTTCTGCGTGGGGAATGTCGCAGAGTCCGATCCAAGGGGGAAGGAGGTAGGCCCACCTATCTCCACCGGCCCGGATTCAAGGACGCCTGCTGCCATTAGTGTGTTAGTGTTTCTGCACGGGGAATGTCGCAGAGTCCGATCCAAGGGGGAAGGAGGTAGGCCCACCTATCTCCACCGGCCCGGATTCAAAGACGCCTGCTGCCATTAGTGTGTTAGTGTTTCTGCACGGGGAATGTCGCAGAGTCCGATCCAAGGGGGAAGGAGGTAGGCCCACCTATCTCCACCGGCCCGGATTCAAGGACGCCTGCTGCCATTAGTGTGTTAGTGTTTCTGCACGGGGAATGTCGCAGAGTCCGATCCAAGGGGGAAGGAGGTAGGCCCACCTATCTCCACCGGCCCGGAATCAAAGACACCTGCTGCCGAAAGTGTTAATTTCTGTGCGGAAAATGTCGCAGAGTCCTATCCTAGGGGGAAGGAGGTAGGCAGACCTGACCATTTGACTTGCCATTTCTGACGTCTTTCGGGTGTTAGGTAGTAGCGGTGAAACTGGTTACTTGTTAGCAATGCCTCCCATTTTAGGCGAGACCAATGCCGTCATAGGAGAGAAGCCGGTATGCCTGGAGATTCTATGTAAGCTCATTTGCTTATTTTGCACATACCATGCTTTGATCTCCATATTTTTCAAGACACCCCTTATGAAGTATGGCTAGGGGCGAGAAGAAGCCCCAACACAATTTCAATTGCAATTCTGACGTCTTTCGGGTGTTAGGCAGTAGCGGTGAAACTGGTCCCCTGTTAGCAATGCCTCCCATTTCAGGCGAGACCAATGCCGTCATAGGAAACCAGCCGGTATGCCTGGAGATTCTATGTAAGCTCTTTTGCTTATTTTGCACATACCATGCTTTGATCTCCATATTTTTCAAGACACCCCTTATGAAGTATGGCTAGGGGCGAGAGGAAGCCCCAACACAATTTGAATTGCAATTCTGACGTCTTTTGGGTGTTAGGCAGTAGCGGTGAAACTGGCTCCTTGTTAGCAATATCTTCCATCTTAGGCAAGACCAATGCCGTCATAGGAAACCAGCCGGTACGCCTGGAGAGTCCATGTAAGCTCTTCTGCTTATTTTGCACGTACCATGCTTCGCTCTCCATTTTTCAAGACACACCTTATGAAGTTTAACTAGGGGCGAGAAGAAGCCCCGAGAATTTGACTTGGCAATTCTGACGTCTTTCGGGTGTTAGGCTGTAGCGGTAAAACTGGTCCCTTGTTAGCAATGCCTTCCATCTTAGGCGAGACCAATGCCGTCATAGGAAACCAGCCGGTACGCCTGGAGATTCTATGTAAGCTCTGTCGCTTATTTTGCACGTACCATGCTTTGATCTCCATTTTTTCAAGACACCCCTCATATGAAGTATGGCTAGGGGCGGGAAGAAGCCCCGACAATTTCACTTGCCATTTCTGACGTCTTTCGGGTGTTAGGCAGTAGCGGTGAAACTGGTCCCTTGTTAGCAATGCCTTCCATCTTAGGCAAGACCAATGCCGTCATAGGAAACCAGCCGGTATGCCTGGAGAATCTATAAGCTCTTTTGCTTATTTTGCACGTACCATGCTTTGATCTCCATTTTTCAAGACACCCCATATATGACTTATGACTAGGGGCGAGAAGAAGCCCCGACAATTTCACTTGCCATTTCTGACGTCTTTCGGGTGTTAGGCAGTAGCGGTGAAACTGGTCCCTTGTTAGCAATGCCTCCCATTTTAGGCAAGACCAATGCCGTCATAGGAAACCAGCCGGTACGCCTGGAGAGTCTATGTAAGCTCTGTCGCTTATTTTGCACGTACCATGCTTTGATCTCCATTTCTCAAGACACCCTTTATATGAAGTTTGACTAGGGGCGAGAAGAAGCCCCGACAATTTGACTTGGCATGTCTGACGTCTTTTGGGTGTTAGGCAGTAGCGGTGAAACTGGATCCTTGTTAGCAATGCCTTCCATTTTAGGCAAGACCAATGCCGTCATAGGAAACCAGCCGGTACGCCTGGAGAGTTTATGTAAGCTCTGTCACTTATTTTGCACGTACCATGCTTTGATCTCCATTTTTCAAGACACCCCTTATGAAGTTTGACTAGGGGCGAGAAGGAGCCCCGACAATTTGACTTGGCATGTCTGACGTCTTTTGGGTGTTAGGCAGTAGCGGTAAAACTGGATCCTTGTTAGCAATGCCTTCCATTTTAGGCAAGACCAATGCCGTCATAGGAAACCAGCCGGTACGCCTGGAGAGTTTATGTAAGCTCTGTCGCTTATTTTGCACGTACCATGCTTTGCTCTCCATTTCTCAAGACACCCCTTGTATGAAGTATGGCTAGGGGATAGAAGAAGCCCCGACTTTATCTCATGAACATGCCATTTCTGACGTCTTTCGGGTGTTGACCTTCACAAATTGACGTATGCTGAGGTTTTCTCATTATGTGAATAAGGTCCTCATTTGCATAGATTACATTGGTCAATGGTCTTTTGCGCCCAAATAACACAATGGCCAATTATGCAACTCATATTTCAGCAAACAAAGCTAATTTAGCATCCTTTCATTACATATGTAACTGATTTTTTTGATACATGTCTAATGATGTTCATTTTTACTAATTGTACTCAGAAATGCCGTTGAAATCATTCCCACTATTGGTATCATGACATTTTACATTCATTATGTAAATGAAGTTTTTACTTGCTTGATTGACATATTCGTCTCTTTTTGATCAATGTTCTCTTTTTCACATACATACGTCACATGTTTGTTTCATGAAAGAAAGCAGACTTAATTATGCAAATTAGCATGATTTTGAATAGTTGGCATCTATTATGAATCATCACTTAGGTATCTAAAAAAACAAAACTTTCAAATCATCAATCTCCGTTTAGTCTCAAACAATAGTATCCCCTGCAGTTAATGAAAACCTGCTAGGGGGCCAGAACCAATGTCACTTATTCATGAGCCCAATCATCTACCTTTAAAAAATCATGACCACATCATGTCCAGAACATAGCATATGAAAACTTGTCTACTGCAGTACCATGAAAAGCTGGCAGGGGCCCTGATGATCTAATCGTTACTTCATTTTGCCTACATCTACCAACATACCTAGCATCATAAAGATACATATACATCAATGACTTCTAGAGGTATCCTGTTTACAGACAAAAACAAAACTCCAAAAACATTATATTCTTGATTGTCTCCTATACTAGTACTACTTAAGCCTCCAAAGGTAGGAGCACTGGCGACTGATTGAGTAAAACTATGTTGTAATATATAACATAAGGCATTATATATATATAAGAGGGTCTGCATGCCTTTTTTCGTTAAGCGTTACGAGTGATTTTGATTCGACATTCATCGTTACCGGCCGCCCTGAATTTACCGTTAAGCGTTATCGATATATTTATCATGAAGCATTACTGGTCGTTTTAATTCCTCGTTAAGCGTTATTTGTCATCCTGAATTCAATGTTAAGCATTATTGAGGAATTCCTCGTTACGCAGGAAATAGCGTTTCAATGGGTCAAGATTTCAACATTTTCTCCAGGGAGCACACGGCTCCGGCCAAAATATGTTGGTAGGGTGTCAAGAATTTTCCCCGGGAGCACGTAGCAGCTCCGTCGCAGCCCCTCAAAAATCAAGCTAAAACTCTTCTGTATTTTTTTTTTTCAAATAGAGATGTCATAAAACTTAGCTTACTCTTCAGCAAAATCCTCAGAATGCAGGAAATAGCATTTCAGAGCTCCAGGGTCAAAATTTCAAAACTATCGTCGCGCCTTCGGTGCTCGTCATCGCTATCATGAGCATTTCGTCCCACCAATACAATACGAAATTTCCTGTTGCCGCCGAATTTAAAGGGTTCGGAGCAGGCGTGCAAGAATGTATAGCGTAACAGGTCTCTTGTAGCCTCCACCAGGCCCTCTTACGGGCGTATGAATCGTAGAATTCGGCAGAAAAAGGAATAATTAGCCAGTAGAGTCAGTCCACAGTGAAAATAACATTTGGCCCGTTTAGCCTGCAAGTGAAACCCTGGCGTTGTTAGTCTGGTAGAGACTAGGTCTCTTGCCACAAGATCAGGACGACAAGTGGCAAACAACCCGGTCGTCTTCAGGGGTATCTCATGTTCTAATCTGCTGAATTTACCGTTAAGCGTTATTGGCCGACCTGAATTTACCGTTAAGCGTTATCTGCTGGCCTGAATTTACCGTTAAGCATTGCCAGGACCCCCCCCCCCCCCCCCCCATGCAGACCCTCTTAAAAGATATATGGTTGTCCATATCAGACTCTGTGGCATTCTCTAACAATATTGTTTGTTCTTACCCCTGTGTAATGGTTTATACATTATCCATCCACCAGTTTGATCTGTTCCTGTACAGTCTTATACATGCAGTTACTGTCTTGTTTGCACTTTCCATGTCAAGGGGTTAATAGATCCACTGCATACTAGTCTTAGACCTGGTTGTGATCAGTTGTGGCCGATTGTGGACTGTTTAGGCACACCTGTATGATGTCCACTACAAACGTTTCAAAGTCAATGCTAGAAAATCTTCAGTATCATTTACTGAGCATACAGGGCTCGAAATTCATTTTTGGAAATAGGTGCACTGGTGCACCCAACCAAAAATATTAGGCGCACAGAAAAAAATTTGGGTGCACCACATAAAAAAAAGTTGAATGTCAGCAAAATATAAGTTTGACACTACTGCCTCTCTTATAAGAACCACCTGTAATTCTATCAAGAGTTCAAATTTCAACCAAGCAATACATCAAATAAAGTACAACAAAGGATTATATTGCTTTTTCTGATACTTACATTTCAAGAATATTCTATAGAGTACAAAAATATCTAGGTGCCGCAGTGGACCCACAGTCAAAAATTAGGTGCACAGCTCCAATTTTGGGTGCACACAGGTGCACATGCACCCAGTATTTTGAGCCCTGCATGTACTACATAAACTCATTCATTTGTTGATTCAACAGAAGAATCCATCATCTTCCTAGTATCATAATCATGCTATGAATTAGTACACCATATTGAAATACTTATCCCAAAACATCTCCCTGAAGTATGTGTGTTTCAGCTCCGACACTTGCATGTGCGTTGTCCTTAAAGGGCGCCGGATGTCCTGGTAGAAAATACAGCTGTAGATCAGTGTAGGTTTTCCCTCAGCAGATTTGTGTTCTGTATGGGGAAAGACAGGTATATGTTAGTTAGATGAAGATTGATAAATGCACATCTTTAATTTGTGGCCTACTCTACGTCGCTATGTAATGACGTATTGTATGTATCAACAATGTCAAAACCATCAACCGACCCAATCCCGACCAAATTTCCGCAGCGAGACTGCGATTTTCCGACTAATTCTCAAATAACATTGCCGACGTATTCCTGACCGATTTCCGACCTCACCATGCGCTGTGTCAGTTCTTACATCAATTTAGTCAACGTCTAGATATATCCCTTCCCTCTAAACAAAAATCAACAAACCATGAAATCCTTTTACCTTTTTAGGAACTAGCAACATTGTAACTTACTTTTCTCAGGTCCTGTCTTTGGCCACTGACTTGTCTGGGAACAAATAAGAAACATTACAGTATCTGCCAGTTTTTGTGTTGTAGCGTTCAAGTCACACGAAACTTGGAAAGTGTCTTTCTCACAAATTGTCACAAAAAGTACACATATTCTAAAACTTGACAAATCTTTACACAGCAACTTAAAACATTGAGATGTCAAGCACATATTCCATTTTGAGGGAATTAATAAAAGTAAACCTCACCTCAGTCCCTCAGTCACACGAGGTTGGTCCTGTTGCCTGTATCTGACTCCAAATCTTGCTACATTCCTCATCAAAATTCCTGAGTTTTGCCAATCCATCTTCAGTCCCCGTTCTGGTCACTTTGTGCTTTGTCCTTTCCTCTCATTCTGATAACATTGTCTCGATAGCCTTCCCTCCTGGTGTCTATAGTTCGGACAGTTGTTGTAGCTGCTGGTTCAAGCTCATACAAACAGTTCGGCTGAATCTTAGATCCCGGTAATCTGTCGGTAATGTGTCGGTAACTTCCGTGAAATAATCCCGGAAAACAAGGCACAAATAATACACTTTCTCCTCCATTTTGGCTCCAGATTTTTCGGATATCACAATAGCTATGTATAATGTTTTATATTTTCCAAAAATAACGTTCATCGTGACTTTTGTTCTTCTTCTTTTTTTTTTCTTCCGCAGTGTTGGCTTTCCGGCGAATGATTCCTGTAACTGTGTACTAGTGCGCGATGAGGGTAATGCGGCCTTGTCGCCTGATTGCTCAAATAGTGTGTTCTAAGTTCGCTTGACGTGCACATTGACTGCACTGTTCTCAACTGGTGTCGCCGGTTAGCAAACGGCTTGGAAATGGTCTCAAGTTGGAGACGACTTGAAAACGATCTTGAGACGTGTAATACACTCCCGCCACAGCGATTTTAATGCATTTTGTATTATCTTTCTATCATCGGGCAAGCAGAATCCTTGGTCTCTCGTACTTTCTACTCAACACACATCGGTGGAAAACCCATATTTCTAGAAGCTTTATCTTTTATGTGTATGATATCGATAGGTACGTGTGACTGCTGCTTTAAACAGTCGCCGCTGGTGCAGTGACCGGGGACCGCAGTGATTCGGAGCGCTACGATCATTATCAAAAATTCTCTTCCTCTTATCAAAAAATACAAATGAACATTGAAAACTATGCGTGGCCATAAATAAACACGTAAGGCGATACCAAATTACATAATCGGCAATCCCGGATTAATGCGAATATGTAAAGCTAAGAAAGCCGCATGAGTTAAAAACAAGATGTCTTAATTTTTCAATGTCTTAATCTTTTTTGAAACTTGACTTTGAAAGTATGCATCGCTAATTTTATCTCTGATAAGCAGTATTGCTACACTGATACATTCTTAAAGCTTTCACTTTGTCAACAGAAGTGATCTCATGTGATCATGATCTCATACAGCAACATACAAACGGAGATGCGAATTGTTTAATATTTGACACTCTCGAAAAGAAATGGTTCGTCCCATGTGTTGGATTATGAACAGATCGATGCCCAATAAAAGAAAATAATTCATATTTGGCACATATTCGTTCGTGTTTGTTAATAAGATGATACTAACATTGTTGTTGAAAATTATCTACCACTTGGACTATATAATCAATACCTCTATAAACCACCATTGGATCATAGAGGTATTGATTTCATATACCTCTATAATCCAATGATGGCTAAAACAGTCAGACAGCATATATGGAATGGCATATCGAATCAACACTTACGTGGTGTTGGACGATTGTCAGCATGTTACTGTATTGGGACTGTTAAGGTTAGTTGCAACTATCTCGGTCATTTTTCTCTTTTGTTGAAAGCTGAATTATCAGGGACAATCACAATTGTTATAATTTTCAGCTTGATCTTCCGAACTAATAGCTCTTGTCTGGCTCTCTCGTGCAATGGCTCTTAAAGTAAAGTGCATGATAAATATGACATTTTGTTTCTTTGACATTGGGCAAACGACAGTTGTAACATTTTAAAGTAATGATTAGCATTTACCATCTTGAAACTTGACGGATTGTTTGCAACCACGTGAGTGTATTTTGGCTTATGTCTGAGAAGGGCTGAACCCAAAACGCAAACCAAAATAAAGTTGATTCATTAATATCTCACACCGAGATGATATTATGTGGAAAAAGAAAGCTTTGAAAGTCGAAAGATTTCCTGTAGAGTGTTCTCAGGTCACATTTTAGCAACATGGAGGCGAACACAGCTATTTGTATTTCGGTGAATCGTCGCTCAAGTGTTGTCAGACATCCACCGATCTTCTAGCTCTCACATGTAACCTCTATCAAGAAATTATGGCTCACTGAAGAGATTACCAGAATACATAGAAACTTTAAAGTTGTTGAATGCCGCGTACGATTGAGCTACGATCCATTAAAATGCAAATAAGGGACGCCAACATGGCGGCCAGCACTTGCCTGCTTCATTGATATGGAAAATAGGTAAAAACGCTCTATAAGCGCTTTGGCTCATTCGAGTACGCATGTGCCAAAGGTGAAGGCCCCTGGCTTGTAAACAGTTCTCCTCTCGACCAGTGTATTGATTTGCATAACAATGCCCAGACGGATTTTTTTCTACGTCTTAGGGGCTTTCACCTTTGACACTGCACATGCGTACTCAAATATGTGAAAGTACTTATTCGGCTAGAGTTTATTTTGTTATGCCGGGGAAGAAGTACAACTCCTTTCGCAGACGGTCGATACACTCTGATGCCTGTTTCCCACCGTGGAATGCGGGATCCGTTGTGCTTGCTGTGTTCTCAGAAACGAGACGATTCACCTAGAGACAAAAGATTGATTTTAAGCCAGCAACTCTCAGTACTAGTTACAATAGCAAATTATCAATCATAAGAAATTGGGTATGTTCTTCACAAGTAAGAACATGTGTATACTAGTTGTGGCACCAATTCTAAAGTCATTGTATAGCAATATCTCTTTATGTTCAATTAAGATGGCATAATTCGTAAATGTTTCAAAAGTAAAAAAAATCATGAATCATATTCTAATCTGGCGTCGTGATGTAAACAACGAAACAAAACAAGAGGAACATAATACAGGATTCTTAGCTACACATGTAAAACTAAATTTCATTTTAAAGCTAAGATCCCAGTGTATATATATCGATGAAGCAAGCTAATAAATTTACGAATAGAAAACAATAAGCATTCTCCCACGTAGAGTAGTCCCGCGGCCTTAACTTTAAGTATACATAAGGCCGGTCCGACTATATGAACCAGCCAGAATAAGCTTAAGTGGCCTTTGAGCCAAAGAGCTTGCCATAATACGGTTTGGTACCGGTATACCAAAGGATACTTTCTAGGCAATTCCCTGATTGGCTGACAGCTGGGTAGTAGCAATGGCCCCGAAAGCCACTACGTTTGGCTTAGTCGAAACCGACCATTCTGTATATTTTTAGAGACCGCAAGACGACTCCGAGCAGTGTGTGGGAGAGTGAAAAAATGCTGGTTGACAAATAGTGAAATACCTCTCCCATCATGGACATAATAGTAAACCCTTTTGCTCGTGCCATGAAGACCTTGGTGAGGGCTTGGGTGAACCAGCTGCCACAGGAGGCGTTGCGGAAAGACACGTTTCCTGCGTTGAAAATGAATGAAAAAGCATGAAACGCATATCTATATCATTTATCATAATGTACCATTGCGCCTAGCTTCCAGCTTTATACACGCACATACTTTATCTATCTATCTATCTATCCATCTATCTATCTATCTATCTATCTATCTATCTATCTATCCATCCATCCATCCATCCATCTTTCTATCTACCTAGTATTCGAATCGATCTCTCTCTTTATAGATATCAATCCTTACCGAGCTGCGTTGGATAACATATCAGCATATCTGTAGCGGTTGGCTGATCGAAGGTGACGTCAGGTTCGTCTTGGCCAATGGCACTTCTAAGGAAGTTACTGGGCAACAAAGACTCCGAATCCGGTACGACTTGGCCTGCTGTTCCCTTGTCTACCGTTTCTGCGAAATCAACGGAGGCAGAAATATATCAAAGACGTCCATATGTAAGAAGAAGTAGCCGAGAAAACCTGTATAAAATAGCCATTCCAAATAAAGGAGAAAGGAGTTCGAAGACCTCATATCTTCATTAAATGTATATTATGCAAACTAGGCCCTCATTTGCATAATTTATATTCAACCAAGTTCACCGTCACATAACTTCGAAATGCCACAAGTATGACATTCCAGTAATCTACCAATATGGAATTACAGTATTTTCTCATAAATTATGCAAATCAGGTCGTCACTTGCATAAATTTTATCTATCAATGTCCCTTTATTTCTCAGTTGTATGGAGTGCTTTTGTAAAATTTCCCAATTAATTCTGCAAATTAGATTCTGATTTGCATGATTACCTTTTCATTACATCAAGTAACACTTAAGCTTTCCACATAATAAAAACAAGTATCTCAGGTATGATTGTATATCCCTTTGTGGTTCGATCAGTAGCTGCCGGGCCCCGGGGAATATTTGCCCCAGTTTTGAAACTAACATTTTAAATATCATGGAAATCCGTCGTTCCTTTGTTCAATTATTTTCCTTGGAAGATTTTTTACAAAAACGCCAATGCAGTTCTAGAGCAAGCTGCTAGGTGGCCCAACCCTACAGCACTTTTTTCTTACAACACAATCTATCTGCCATCTAAAAATAAAGACCATAGCATGTTCAGGTCAGAAGGTGCAAAAATTGGAAGGTCTCTTGCAGTACCAGGGTCACAAACCATTGGCCCCAAAATCGACCTTGACCTTTGTTCTTCCAATACCTACCCACATACCAAATATCATTACAATCCATCCAGACGTTCATGAGTTATGCTGACTACAAGCATCCGGACACACACACACACACAAACACGCACACACAGACGCACACACAAACACACAGAGAGACACGCTCAAAACTATATCATCTCCATTTTTCATGGAGATATAAAGCATGCCATAACATGAAGAACAACATATCTCTACATCGTGCATGACTAATAGACCTCATTCCAGATACTGTCGCCATTTTGATTATATTAAATTGTATTCCCGCGAAAGCACATTCTTGGCACGAACGTGCGTGAGTTTGCACCAAAGCGAGGCTGTGTGTGTTTGTGTTTCCGGAATTTCGTACTTAGTATTACTTTCTGTATACTTCTTGGTGTATTGTGATTGTATCTGGTATGTGCGTAGGTGTTGGGAAGACGAAGGCCCCATGCTGTGTGACCTTGGTACTGCAGCAGAACTTTCTTTTTGTGTCTTTTGACGTGGATCTGCCATTGTCTTGATTTTTTGGTGGCAGATAGCTTTAATGTAACGAAGAAATGGTATATTTCATGTTGGCTTCTTTGGAATTGTAGGGTGTTTTGTTAAAATGAATTCATAGTTTGCATAATTGATGCAAAAGTGCCATAATTCATCTAAGTGGTAAGATGTTGACCTGTTACAATTGTGACATGTGTAAGTTAGTCAAAGGTGTACATAACCAAGTAGAGACTAGTCATCTGCATAATCAGAATATTTCATGATAATATGAGGTATCCGAACTCTTTTTTTAAGTGATGGTTTGGAAATCGTTACTTACTTCCACGGCAGGCCTGGAAGAAGAAGAGCTTGGGCTTTTCCCGCAGCGCAGGGCAGTTCTTGTTGTTGAACATCCCGATGATCTTAGGGATGTTGACCCGCTGTCCGTCACGACCGAAGATGTGTTCCGGTTCACCGTGAGACATCATCACCACCACACAGCAGTTGGCGGTCTTGTGAGCTTCTTCCTTTGCGAAAGACTGAATCCCAGTCTCAATTTCCTGTGGATGAAAAAAAATGTCGTTTTATACATTAATCTTGCATATTTGCTGATGGTGAAACTTAGAAAACTTTACTTATCAAAACAAGATTAGTTTATTTTAACTGCTTACATCAGGCTCTGTAACATAACGCAGTTTTGTATGGCTGAACCAACATCACATGGAGAATAGAGTTCCACGACCTCATACCTTCCCCAAATGATGTGAACCTTTTCGAGTGATGTACATATAAGTTCCTCATCTCCATAAATCATATAAATTGATCATCTACTCTGCCAAAATAACACAAGTTGTTCAAAATCTTATATGTATCTTTGATAAAGATGCTTATTGTAGTGCATTTCCACCGAAATTATGTAAATTATGTAGATGTAGATTATGGCCTCATTTGCATGATTTATGTCTAATAATGTCCATATTTACGTAACTTCCAAAAATCAAAACATGGTAATTTCCATCGTTTACAACTATGGAATTATAGTATCGTCAATTAATAATGCAATTAAGGTCTCATTTGCATAATTGATATCGATCGATATTCCTCTCTTTCTCGATTAAATATATCTCGTGTTTGAGAGTCCTATAATGGGATGCAGCGGTTTTCTAAACCTTCTTTACTAATCGTACGCGTTCAAGTTAGCTTCTGATTTGTATTAAAGGCATATGATTATGCAAATAATTACTTATGATATCTACATACCAAAAATCATGACGATCCGTGGACCCCTTCATTAGGTATTCTCTTTCAAACACTGAAACAAAATTGGCCCCTGAAGTTAAGAAAACCTACTCGGCTTACTCTCCCTCAAAAGAACTACATAAAGTTACCACTCAAAATTCATGACCACATTGTCCAGGACGCAAGATAACAAAACCGGACGTTCCTGCAGTACGTAAGTTGAAAGTCGCTAGGGGGCCCAAAATGTAATCATTTTTACGTCTCATCAAGACCTGCCCACATACCCAGGTATTCTTGAGTCATGCCGATCATAAACACACAGACACACACACGCACCCGAAAACACAACCTTCCTTCATGTAACTTTGAAAGTGCATTTAGCCTGCCTAAAGGCGTAACACAGTTAGTTTTACACAGTACTCTAAATCTGATTGATAAGTCTGTCTGATCCATTCAAACTGGGCGACTCTTACTCTTAAGCCCCCCTCTCACTGGACCCGCGGAACGCTGGCGGCTTCACCGCGTCCTAAACTGGATTTGTGTTACCCTTGACTTTATATATCATACAAAAGTATAAGTATGACCAAAAAGACAACAAAACACACAAAGCTTTAAGAGATTCGTTTTTATCTCCATGAAAAAAGGCTTTTTCATGGAGATACTGTTTTGCGTGCGTTTGGTGTTTGTGTGTATGTTTGTGTCACCAGATGCTTAAAGTCAGCATAACTGTAGAACATGTACATGGATTGTAATGATATTTGGTATGTGGGTTGGTGTTAGGAGGAGGAAGGTCAAGGTCGATTTGGGGCCCCCTGGTATGTGTCACTGGAACTGCAATGGCGTATTTGTAAAATTCTTCTAATGGAGAGTAACTGAAAAAAGGATCGACAGATTGTCATGTTATTTGGTACACAGGTAGGTTGGACAGAGATGTACACACTTAAGCGCAAATTATGCAAATGAGACTGAATTTGCATAAGTAAGGAGGAACATCGTTTGTATGTGTGTCGCTGGATGCTTAATGTCAGCATAACTGTAGAACGTGTAGATGGATTGTAATGATATTTGGTATGTGGGTATGAGCTGGGAGGAGAAAGGTCAAGGTCGATTTTGGGCCCCCTGGTATGTGTCACTGGAACTGCAATGGCCTATTTGTAAAAATGTTCTAAAGGAGAATAACTAAAGAAAGGAACAACAGATTTTCATGTTATTTGGTACGCAGGTAGGTTGGACAGAGATGTACATATTGAAGTGCAAATCATGCAAAGTTAGTGTGTTTGCGTGTGTGTGCGCGTGTGTGCATGTTTGTGTCACCGTGTGTGTTTGTTTGTGTCACCGGATGCGTAAAGTCAGCATAACTGTAGAACGTGTGGATGGATTGTAATGATATTTGGTATGTGGGTAGGTGTCGGAAGGAGAAAGGTCAAGGTCGATTTTGGGCCCCCTGGTATGTGTCACTGGAACTGCAATGGCGTATTTGTCAAAATCTTTAAAGGAGAATAACTGAAGAAAGGAGCGACAGATTTTCATGTTATTTACTATGCAGGTAGCTTAGACAGAGTTGTATACAATGAACTGCAAATCATGCAAATTGGACTTAATTTGCATATTAAGTAATGAGGGAAATCTATATTTGCAGTGTTGTCCATTGCATACTGTGGCACCCCCACCTGTCAGTAGCTATTTATAGCGAAAGTGGGTCACTTCTCCCCTTGCCCGACAGTGTGGGTCATACCATTGAACGATATAGAATGGGGGGAACTGGTTTAATAAAAAAACAAAGTTCCATTGAGTTTTTTTTTGTACTTCTACGTTTACCGCCGACAACTACAACAGTCACTGGAATCGAATGACTGTAGAAACAGCATGGAAAAGTCCGCCAACAGTCCCAGATCATCCGCACGCCCCCATGTGACAATGTATACTATTTCTTGATCTTAGTTCGGCCCCCATGCACTACAAAATTTGCCGCGAAACCTGGATCATTGCCTTTCTATCGGCCACACCCACAGCAAAACTTCTAAAGAGATCAAAGGCAGACCGCTGTCCACCACTCCGCTACCATGGTAACCGTGCCGGACTCTGTCGCAACAGCCCAGGATCAGCAGGATGTTTCCTACATTATGAACGCTTTTGCTTTTGAACAATGTGGATGGGGGCACGTGGGAACTAATCAAATGCAGGTTTATCCGACGTGTATCAAGCAAAATTGATAGAACTTACCGTTTTAGAGCCCTCTTTATGTATATACAGGGCGAGAGGTGCTTGCACTGTCTTATCAGATTCCAACCGTGGCCGTGACGCAAAAGGGGGAGGGCGTTCGAAGCCGCGATTATTTCGTTATTTCAAGCCAAGTTTACGATCGCGACGTAAACTATTAAACCAAGACCCATGTTTCTTTGTGTGTGTTATGTATAGCTTTATGTCTAATGTGTAATAGGGTACCTACTGGCTGAGCTTCAATGTGAATAATAAAGGTGAATATAAAACAAGTAAGTTTGCGTGACGATCTTATTTTAGAGATGCCACTACGCAATGGCATTGCATCAAACGAAGCCACAATTTTTAGCGAAGTTTTAGGAGCGAGCTTAATAGTATACTTTACGCCCGATTTGCAAGAATTCCCAGAATTCCACAGGAATTTCTGCAATCAGTCCGCACAAACCCTGGGGACGCCCGCCTGTCACTCTATACCTTGTTAGTAGGTCTGGCATCCCGGCACGCAGGTCGATGACACATGACCTAATTAATTACGTGGTGTCTGATTTCGTACTGGTGGGAGTGTGTCAGTATTCTAGCTTTGAAAAGAGTTTACAACCAACCCCAGATCTATTATCACAAAAACGTGCTGAACATCATGCCTTCCACCAAAAAATCTCTGTGGACACCAACACATGAGGAGTCCCAGGCATATATAGGAAAGGCAAAGTTTTTTTAACAGAACGATAAAGAACTTGGTTACGGCTTGGGCAGTCTACACTTAACGCTTTACGTGGAGGGGTGCGGTGTCGGAAAAACAACAGTAGCTCCTGGAAAACATAACCTACAGAGCTAGAATAACAACCAAAACGATCATAGGAGCCCCAGCAAACCCAATTTCTAAGCTTCTGGCCTAGATTCTCACTCCACCTATCCAAAAATGGCAGGGAAAGACACTACACCGAGAGTGTGCTCCAGTCTTTCGATATCTGCTTGGAACTCATCAAGTTATGGTGCCTAAATTTCTAACGTTATATCTGCTTTGTAGACGCATTTCTGATTTCTAAGTGCATTTTGAACAAATATTATGGCAGAACTTAGATTGCTACGTAGGTACTTTCCTTACAATGAAGTTAAATCAACCCAGACACCTTCGCTATGGCAATAATTTTTAATCGTCACACTTATTGCTTTTGTAATTTAATTTTTCCTTGATCTTTTGGGACTTATTATAGAATATCTTGCCAGTTACATTATTTTTGTTTAGGCCGGCCATTACGTGTTTTGTTTGAGTTTTCGGCCGTCATATTTTTCAAGATGGCGCAAACTTTCAAGCACCGCACGGTACCAGTTTCCTTATTCCTTATTAATAACGTCCATGAATTCTTTGGAACTTTTTGATGGGTGCTGTATGGTCACAGTGTATGATTTAATATTTCCAAAAGTACATTGCTGGACATTGGGCAATCAACCTGACGGAAATATCCCGGGAAGTGGGAACTCTAGTACAGTGGCAAACAAGGTGCGCCGAGCGACTTATCCCCTCAGCGCAGAACGCCGCTCGGCACATGATTCTTAGAGAGTCACAAGCCACGTTTGTCTTACATATTGCAATATATATATAATAGATATATATATATATATCAAAAAGATCTTTCGTTATTATATCTATCCACCATAAATATCAAGATATCTAAATAAGACCACAAAATAACGTGGAATTTTTTATTCTAACGTTACCACAATGTATCTCTTAAACATGCGCTACGAAGCGGCGCGCGCTCCGCTCGTAGCGGGAAACATGGGGTTTTCTGAGTGGCTCGGAGCCCATTTTTAGACATTTAGATATGTGCTTGAAGGTGCTGAAGGGGATCAATTTTTTTCCTAGGCCCTCCCCCTTCCCAATTTTTTTTTTCCTAGGCCCTCCCCCCAGACGACCGGCCCTCCCCCCGGTAAATATCGTTCAGTCCCTAACCATTGAAAAGTTCTTTAGGAAAATATTTGCAAAGTCTGAAATTTGGTAACGGAGAACCAATGTGCTGTGACTGCTAGTGCCAGGTCTCAAAATACTGAAGAAATGACAAGAGTTAAGGGGAGGCGGATCGGAGAGCTTTAATACAGCAACCTATATGTACAATGCTGTTGTCGCATTGAAACGTTTTATGTTGCCGCCCTTCTTTCGGCTGTTTGCACTTATCAGGACAACACTATAAGTCGGCATCCACAATCAATCGCACTTGTACAGGAGTGGCATTTCTTCTAAAGGGTGCATCGCGTTGCGTTGTAATAGCCACACTGATGCTCCAACGTTGTCATGATTGCTTCAAGAGGTTCTCTAGCGTGTCTCATTTTCAGTTCCTACCAATTTCAGAAAAATGTACCTATCACCTCCCGATAATATGCCCCAAATAAAACAACAAACATAAACACAAACGCACTGAAACGATAGTTTTGGTTCAACTTTAGCAAAGAATAAAAAAAGTACAGTCATTTGCTTGACTAGTCATTATCTTTTTCGTAAGATTGTTCTAGATACCAGGAAGCATGGTTCTGAGCAGATCCTGTACAACAAAAGGCACTATTACGTTGATCACATTCCTTTTCAGTACTCTAAATGCAAATGAAGACAAAAAAGTCATTCGTCTGGTAAATAAATCCAGTGAACGTACAGACGCCACCGCAGCCGGCAGTGAGGCACAGAAAATTAATCTTAAGACGGAGAAAATAAGTGCTAAGCTGACCAACAGCTCGTTCTTGATGCTTACACATCTGCGGACCAACTGCTTAAACTGCAGGTAAGTGACAAATTATTCTCGGATAAAAGGTTTGGATACGGATTGACTAGAATGTATGTAAGAGGTGGTGCGAAGGAAAACGCAGCCATGTTGCTCTTGCTTCTTCTGGCAGCTGCTTGTGCAGCCTCCAATGGTCCGGTGTTTCCTCAGTGTAAGAGGGCTGGGTGGCGGGAGTGTGTGCCTAACACAGGTAGGGCGGTGATATTGTATCAGGGGACTTCAAGGGTATGTGTCATGTGTAAGGTCTCCAATGAGGGTGCTGCATCTGGAAGTGCTTTCCCTATTCTTGGTAAGGTCAGTAGTTTGGCAGTAAGAGGATACCCGTTCCATGCCCTGTCGGCAAAGAAGCTCTCACAGCTCGGGCATTTGACGGTCCTTACTTTGGCTCTGATAGATGGAAAGATCACTGATGTGGAGAATAACACATTTTTGGCGTTTTCCAATCTAAACAAACTGTCCCTAGAGTCTAACAGGTTGACAAATGTCAAGCAGACCTGGTTCACTGGCTTGGAGAAGCTCTTGGTGCTGAATTTGTTCAACAACAGCATCAAGAAGATAAAACCACGCACCTTCGTGCACCTAACTCGCCTGAACGTCTTGGATCTAGAGAACAACCTGTTGAAGGTTGTAGACCCTTCCTGGCTCTTTGGACTAAAAGGTAGACTGAGACTAAACTTGAGGTCGAATGCAGTCGATAGCATATCCCCGGGGTCATTCCAACACCTACAGCTGACCTTGTTAGACCTGAGAGGTAATGATCTGTCATGTTTGGATGGAGAGGTGTTGTCGGGACAGTCTTCGTTGTCAATGCTGCATGTCAGCAGTGGTATGTTGTCGTCTGTCCATGATGCAAAGCCAATAGGAATGATGTGGAGCCTAGACCGGTTAGTCCATGTGTTCAGAGGGTCAGTGACAATAGTCATTGAGGTGCCACACTTCCTCTTCTGTGCCAGGCACAATGGTCATGAACTCTCGTTTGGGTGGATGTTTGCTTCATCGAACAATGTGCCTGGTAACAGGGAATTTGGAGCGGTCAACCCTGGCAGATCATGTGGTGATTTGGATACTGTTCTGAGGACGATGTCCATACAGGCCCCAGTTGTTGTCCTGGCTACTAATGGCTCTCTGAAAGACAAACTGGTCCCCAACACGCTCGAGCAGTGCAGGAAGGTTTGGGAATACGATGGGGGTATTACAGTGGGCCTGGTGGAAAACTCAATCTTCCGACTGGTTTCCATGGCCACTGAGAATACAACCTCTGAAGGTGTTGCCATGACATTTTTCCAGACACAATACACGAGCACGCTCACCAGCACAGAGTCTGACAGCAGCCAAAAGCACACACATACCACCCATAGCGAAGCGAATAACATCACCTGCATTATTCTCAACAGAGGTGAACACACGAAGTTGTTTTTCGCCATTACCCCGGTCCAACGTCAGACCAACACAACATCAACTTCTTACAGGACCGATATTGACCCCTCCAGCAGCCTGTCACCCTACTCTGAAACTACACAGAAAGGCCACACATTTTCAACACCGAGGGGCCACTCAACACTTCAGTTGGATAGCTCACCTGAACGAGATCTAGAGGTGCCTCCTGTGGCAGGTCATGTTCTCATAGCAGTTATTGTCTCGGCGGTGGTTGGTCTAGTCGTGTCGTCCCTTGCAGTGTTGATATGGAAGGTATGTGGAGCAAGGCTGTGAAGGCAAAAGAGCCAGCGATGATGCACACATTTGGACAATCCCCCCTGGCGTTGCCTTCCCCGGCTTGCTGAGGTCGGCTTCCCTCCCTGCATGTTCGGGCAGGATGGCGTTGGATGACGCAGCCTCCTGCAGGTCACTGCCTGCAGTCCTTCATTCCATCGATCTTACTTACAGCGAGATCCCAGATGATGTAGCTGATGCCCAGAGACCTCTGCCTAGTCTCCCACACGTATATTCGGAGATCCCGGATAACGTAGCTTCTGCTCAGAGGCCTCTACCTGGCATCCCACACGTATACTGCGAAATCCCAGATAACGTCATCTCCGATGTGGTACGGTCAGCTTCCCTCCCTGCACGCACTCGCGGGGGCGCCTCAGACGATACGGCATCCTGCAGGTCATTGCCAGCTGTTCTTAAGTCCATGGAACCTTCCTACAGTCAGATTCCTGATCACTTGGCAGTTGCCCAGCGCCCCCTGCCTGCTCTCCCTCGCGCTTACTGGGAGTTCCCAGATCACGAAACCACTGTACAGCGCCCTCGTCCTGCCCCACCACACACCTACAGCGAGATCCCAGATGATGAGGATAGCGGACCCATGCCTTTCTATGCTGCTGCTGCAGAGTTTTCGCTGCATGTCGTTAGAAACAGGAGAAAGCATCAACGGGCCTTCCGGGAAAACACCGCTACTTCCAGCACACACCGGTCTGGAAGATCCTTTGCCACATATGGATTGGATGGACAGACTAACGCCCAGAGTAATATCTTCTACAGAAACGCCACCGAGGTCGAAGGAATAAGAGCCCGTAGACAGCTGAGGACAGCTTTGGTATCTCAGCCTGCTAACCAAGGTGTGACGACGTACGTCAACGTCACAGATGTAATTCTTTCCAGAGGTGAAGACGTCACGGGAGCTCATATCGCCTCCCTGACACTGCCTAACACCTACTGGCCATGGGAGATACCAGGGGAAGGAACCCGTAACACACCACGACGTGGGTCCCTCCCCCTCCTCACACTGCCTAACACCTACTGGCCATGGGAGATTCCAGGGGAGGGAACCCGTAACACACCACGGCGTGGGTCCCTTTCCCCACCTCACACTACCTAACACCTACTGGCCATGGGAGATACCAGGGGAAGGAACCCGTAACACACCACGACGTGGGTCCCTCCCCCTCCTCACACCGCCTAACACCTACTGGCCATGGGAGATTCCAGGGGAAAGAAATTGTTACACACCACAGCACGCGTCTCTCTCCACACAACCTTAGCAATTACTGGCCATGGGAGATTCCGGTGAGGGGGACCCGTAACACACCATAGCAAACGGCCCTACACTACCTATCACTTTTAGACCTCTCAGTCTGGTGATAAACTTCACCCATTGATAGTATAGAAATGACAGAATTTTACAATCCCATGCAGTACCTATCACGTAGAATAGTATATAGCCTGGATGCCCGGGGTTTTGTTCACTTTTGTAATGTCAGCATCTTTTTATATTTGCTTTTAAAATCTTTAAAATGTCTTTATCACCACCATGAAAATGGAGGTATTGTTTTTGTGGAGTCTACCTGCATGCATTGCCTGTGATGTGCCTATGTGGTGCATGTGTGTGTGTGTGTGTGTGTGTGTGTGTGTGTGTGTGTGTGTGTGTGTGTGTGTGTGTGTGTGTTTCTGGATATTTGTGGTCAGCTTAACTTCAGACTTAAGAACCTATGGATGGATTGTAGTGAGATTTGGTTTGTTGGTAGGATGAAAAGACAAATGTCAAGGTTGAATATGGGCCTCGTGGCGGCTTTCCTTGGAACTGCAGCAGGACTCTTGATTTTTGGTGGTAGATAGCTTATAATGCCAGGAAAGAGCGGTGTAGCCTTAGGCTTTCAAACAGCTTGTTCTGCATCTGCAGGGGCGCTTTTGTTTACGTTTGTCAAATTGAAGAAAAGAACAATGGACTTTCATGATTTCTGGTATCTGAGTACATTGAACAAAGGTATATACAATGAATAGGACTATATTTGCATAATTAATGAGGAAATATTATCAAAGCATAATTGTCCAAGTGTGTTTTTTTCCTGGACATGCTATAGTTTTGATGTTTGGTTGGCAAGTATAGGTTGTGACGCCAGAAAGAAGTGGTTTACGCTCTGACTTCATACAGGAGTTAATTTTTATAAACTCCATGGACGGTTTTGTTAGAAACTTCCAGAGAGGATAACTCAAATTGCAAATTTAAACATGACCTTCTGTTCATAAGAAATTGCATCAAATCACCTCTGAAACTCATCATTGCCTTTAAGAAAAAATATTATTTCATCATAAGAATATCATTCTTACAAGAAGTTATAGCAAGAAATACTGTGGTCCTGCATTATCATTTAATTTGGTATGACAGTGATGCGTTGACTCTAATAGGTGGAACTTGGAAGTTTAGGCCACTCAATGGCATACGCCAGAAATAATTACTCAAGCAACTGGATAAAATTTTGAAACAGTCAGACGTTTCAGACAGCATCCACTGTCTTTCGTCACTGTTTCGTTATTTTTGCCGTATCTTATTACCTGGATGTCTAACTTTCATCAACGCACTCAATGGCATCACTAGACTACTTTGCAAACGAAGGCTGAAGCAAAAGCACGAACTGACTGTACTTAATGGGTTTCCTTTTTTCGCGTCCCGTCAGGTGTTTGGTAGTACCGGCTATGGCATAACTCACGCCTGCCGCCGATAGCTAAGAGAATTCCTTTGTGCGTGGCAATAATAGCCATTTTGTAGAAGCAATAGCATGGCACGTAGCAACGGAAGCCAGTCCAATGGGAGACAGATAAGCGAATAGATAATTTCATAACCGTTGAAAATTTGTGTGTGTCTCCACAACTAAATACAGGCCAACTGTTGCAACCAACCATTCTCATAGTCCGTTAAACAGCACGCTGCTGTCGCGTCGAAATAGACAGACAGCATCGTTTTGTTTACATAGTCTCTACCAGACTGCCTGGAATGTTGGAAAAAAAGAATAATTTACCAGTGAGTGCAAAATAAAGGTAGGCGGCCAACATGTAACTCTTTGGCCGATTAATTCCATACCTCTGATTACTTAATCACACTATTTGGCCAATTTGTATTATTTTTTCAGTCTGATAGAGACTACTGTACATATAAAACCACATTCTATTACGATATCTAGACTACCGGTTACATTTGCAACACGCGTACATGTTCACGCGCACTCGAGCATCAGATAGTCCAAGTCCCGGGAGTATCTGACCCTCCTAAGATCTGGAGCAACATTCCTGAATGAAGAAAACTTTGAAGACTCTAACCATTTGTTTCTTTCTTTTGGAGATTCATACGATACTTATCACACATTTGTACTAAGTAATTACACTTTTTTATTCAAGGAAACATCAAACTAAAAATAGACGAAGATAGAGTGACGGCGGAATCAAGTTGTACACAACTTATATCCTTGCCGCCACTTTTATGTTGTAGAAAATAGAATATGTAGCAAGACGCTAGAATACGTGTGAATGGTAAATAAACAAATACCTAGTTGAGGCGTAAATCCGACCCCTCCTCCAAGACGAGAAAAAGAAAAAAATTACACAAAGCTAAAAACGTTTTGATGCTGTGATGTAGTCTTGTGTAGCTAACATGATTTTACAGTTAGTATCAGAAGAATAGAGCAGACTAAATTGATAAAATCTGTGAAAACTAAGCATGTCTTAGGGGAATGAGGTTTCATCGATGTGTACATATTTGGTAATTTCTTAGAAACTTATACCTCTCTTGGAAACAGGAAGGACTGTTCATAAGTATTCAGACTGTGTTCACAGATAATCTTTAAAAAGAAACGACAAAAACATTTTTTTGAATATTTCACTTCCGCATCAAAGCTGCTGTTGAACTGAATGCTTACATAACGTTATAATACTTACGCTTACAATAAGCTGTGTGTAAGATGTAAGAACGTGTGACGTCGACAGGTATCCTTTGCTGAGGAGGGGACATGTCAACATGCAAGTGAGTGAGTACCCTAATGGAAAAGCTAATATTTTAGGATTTATTAAAACGATGTTATTTAAATTTAAAAAAGCACATGGTACGTAATCCGCAGAAAAAATGACTAACCATGTGATGTTGATTTTAGCCGCTTGCAGTTTAGATGGATTTTTATATCGTAAGTATTTTAGATGAGTTGAAGTCAAACTGTCCATAGAGAGGAGGGGGGGTGTTGATTCGAACCCTTATTGGGCTTATTTCATAGCCTCCGTAGAAGGCTTCTTTGCTTATTGCGTGCTGTTTTCTGACAGTATATACCATGTTTACAGAGTCTGGGCTTATAATATATGACACCAGGGTGTGTACAATGTCCAATAACTAGGTAGCATTTTGCAAGCAAGCGAAGACCGAAACAGAAGCAGGAATGTAATGTAATCAATGGCATTTTTTTCAAATGTTTGGTGGGTATTACGAGTATAGAAGAAGCCAAAATGTAATTGAATTCCACTGTGCGTAGCAATCGTAAAATGATATATACATATCTAAAAGAAGTAGAATAACACATGACAGCTGCAGTCAGTCCAATGGGTGGGAGTGCAGCTTAAGTGAACCGCTGATAATATCTTTTTAGGAAAGCGTCTCGATGTTTACAATTTTAGAACAGAGAACCAATGAGCTGAGACTGTCAGACCTCAAAATATTGGTGCAAAAGATAAGAAAAACATCAGGTGGGGGAAACTTCATCGAATACAGCAACCTGGGGTAACATCAAATCCTAACTCAACCATCGGCAAACACAGAGTTATCGAACAATGATCATGGACTGATCCCAAATATCCAGTCTGGAACTCGAATCCCGGTCTACCCGTAGAATCTATGACGAAGGACAGGCACATCTTGAAGACGCCACAACGCTTCTGGAAGACAGTGCTCTGTACGCCGTGGTACGCGATGGTAAAAACCCTACCAGTTCCTAACTACAACGAATTGCATTAACGATACATTACAAGACCTGTGAACGGATGATGTGGGGTACACTACATGTATATTCATACTGCATTTTAAGCGATCTACTCTCAAGGACACGTTGATACAAACGTACTTGTAACAAGGTGTGAAACTGCTGCAAAGAGCACATGTACGTAGGACACATGTTCTTGAATCATCGTTAAGCCTCTCAGGCTTCTTAACTGTCAGGTTAAGTCGTAAAATGATGTAGCTCATCACGAATTATAAGGGCTTAAGTACAGAACGTATGTCGCCTCCCAAGCCGACTTGTGTTGTGACTGGCCATAAAGCATTATGCAAGAAGATCATGATGACTTCTTCGTCATTAAAGACACATTAATACCACGACATCAACTGTGTTTACCTCATTTGGCTAATACATCGAACGGGTGATGATTGTGTACATCTATGTTCTAACGTTCACGAATTCAAATCTGAGGGACGACGGCAGCAGCAGACAATGAACGTTCAACTGCAAGACTACACTGTTTACTTCAGCGTACATGTACAATTTGGAAAGAGATTCATGCTTGTTATACCGAGGCTCTGACATATCGCAGCTCATGGTTTTTCCCCAGATATTACCTTTGATTTATTGTTTCAAACCAAATCATACGGGCTTCAAACCAAATCATACGAACATAAACAAACTTAAAATTTACCACCTCCCCCCAAAAAAGTACATATTTACAGAGCTGTTGGGGGTAGGGGTTGAAACGTTTCATGAAGCCGCCCTCCTTTCGCATGACTTCGCTTAAGCTTATTGAAATAACTCTCTACGTCGGCCTCCATTGAACTGACTCCTCTGACGTGTAGTATTGAATACCGAATGCACTCTGGGTGGAAACTGACTCCCAACAACAATATCTCTAGCAGTGTAATTATATCCATTTTTCTTCTCAGAACTAAGTTCTAACTGTATTTCACGTGATGTTCAAGAACGCCTTGCCTTGCGCATATGGTTTTGAATTTGTTTTATTTGTATCTGTATAAATAGAAAAAGTGAACTAGCAAAAAAGAAAAAGAAAACAGCACAGACTATCGATACAATGGTCTTTAGTATCTACCAGATGTACGTTTTGGCGGGAACCTCTGCTGTCCCCATAATGTTGTTGTTCTGCTATAATCAGCTGTTTTTTATATCATATGTACGTATTTCTGATGTATATAACTGTGTATATACTTATGTTATGTATATAGCTGATCCTTATTGATTTTGTTTCAAGTAATACATGTCAACTATTCTTCAAGAATCATATGTAATGTAACAAATCATGCAGTGCCTACAGATACTAGTATATGATTCAATGATTCAATAATATTTACTGTCGACGAATGCGTGAAAATACTTGTATCTGATTCATATTCAACGTATGAATGTAAAGAATGTGCTTGAAGCCATATGCAATTTGGCGCTACCAAAATCTGAACCCACGTTATGAAAGAGTGAATGCTGGAAACGAACACTACTAGGTCATCACTGATCGCCCCACTACTCACTACTCACCACATACTAATCAATTAAATGTTTGCTGATCAACTCTACTATGCACTATATATCCGCAAATGAATTGACACAAATAAATCAATGTTATGATAAAGAAAATGTCGTTGACCTGAATTTGTGGCTTTCTAAGTTTAGTCATGATCAGGATCCCTTAGCATCAAATTCTGTATTGGTCGCATATCGGTGTGGCTCAAGAGCTATATGAAATGAGATGGGCACGGCCAGTTCAACTTCGAAATTAACTTCAATTGCATTTTGATGAAATCTTTTTTTTCATATTCCCTTTTCTAGATTAAAAAAAGAGCAATTTATCCATTCGCCTGTACGCATGTTCATTCAATATTGAACAAGTTGTTCAAAGTATGTTATCTAAGTAAAAAGGCTATTGTAGTATTTCCTCATAAATTGTATAAATGGGGCCCTCATTTGTATGATTTATGTCTTATTATGTCCACATTTACTTAACTCCAAAATGCCACAAGAATTGAAATACTCATCATTTACCATAATGATTATGGAATTGTAGTTTGTTCTCATTAATTATGCAAATTATCATCATCATCTTGTCGTGAGAATCATGAGCAAATTAAGGTCTTCATAATTGATATCTATCTATATTTCTCTTTATATACATTTACAAACTTTCCTAATTAATTATACAAATTAGATAATGCTTTATAAAATCAACATATGATTGAATTAATTATCACTCACTATCTACATACCTTAATAAAATCATGATCCGTCTTCCCCTTCTTGAGTTATTCTCTTTCAAGGCTGAAACAAAGTTGACTATCTACCATTCAAACATCATGGCAAGAGCATATCCAGAACATGAAATATCAAAACCGGTAGTTTCACCGCAGTACCATAACAAGCAGCTGGGGCCAATAAATATAAAAACGTTGAGGTCTCAGCATGGCAAATATTAAGACAATCCAACCAGGCATTCTCGATTTACCGTGTTCACACACATACAGACACATGCCACCGAAAACACATTCTTTATGTTGAATATTCATATAAACTATGCAATACTGGCAGCAGCCCCTCAATTGAGCTCCAGGTTCCAATTAGCTAGTAACTGGTATCCAGGGAAGCGCATCTTGGTTGGGTGGAGTCACCCATCATTCGGTGGAGTTGTAAAATGGGGTCCAGTCTTCTAGGAGGTGTCTCGAGTATATATGTTAAAGGGGAAGGGCTAGCAACCCCTCCCTGTACATGTAAAATATACCGTATTACTGAAATGGCAATGACACTTTCTGCCCTATGTGCTACTAGGTACTACAATGTTTGTGAAAATGAAGACACTGGTGCCCATCTTATTAAAGGGGTACACAAGAGCAGAGGAGAGTGTCATTTTCTTTTAGAACACATCTTTATGAATACAAAATCAACAATGTTTAAAAATTATTCACAGATAAACAAACAAAAAAAGACATGTATAATCAAGGAATAGAATGGTGCCCCTTCATGAAGACCCTTCCGGGTATGATGCATTATGGGAATCATCCCTTAAGTATTGGTTCCTATGGGGTAATTGCTGAAATTCCAGATCAATTTTTGGGTCAACGCAATAGAATAATTATGTTGCAGATAATTAAGTGTCTAAAGCGCCACCTACTCCGGATACTTAAAGCGGCGAGAAGCAGTACTCCAGTCAGAGGCTCTAAAGAAGGTGTCAGACAGACACCGAAACGTCACCAGGTGAGATTTACTGCTTGCGTAAAAAGAATCTCCAATATCCTAAAAAACATATTCTTGTAGCTTCTTTAGATAACACAGAAAAGCAAGAATCAACTTTCTTTACCTTTTTGAAATAGGAAAAGAACAACATTAAGGAATATTGTGCAAGTCATAACTTGCTATACAGTTTCTTGATTTTCTTGTTTTTCTTAATTGTATTTGTTCAAGGATATCCTTGTATTTTCTTGAATATTACTAAAAAGGCAAGAATCATTTTTCTCAGACTTTCTACATTAACAAGAGATATGAAGAATATTTTTCTTAGTGAAACCAAATTCTAAAGAATAATTCATGTATGGCAAGAATAAAAATCTTAAGAGTAAATTATGTAAGATACTTTATTTGACCAAACAAGAAGCAAATATCGTGTGAAGACTATAAAAGAAAGATGAACTTGAATTCTAGAATATTCTTGCAGATGACAATCATACTAGAAATACTTTCTTTACCGAAGAAAAACGAGAATAAAACTCTTTAGGTATGAAATAACATGCAAAGATTTGCGTAAAGTTTCTTGATTATCTCCATGAAAAAAAGGCTTTTTCATGGAGATACTGTTTTGCCTGCGTTTGGTGTTTGTGTGTATGTTTGTGTCACCGGATGCTTAAAGTCAGCATAACTGTAAAACATGTACATGGATTGTAATGATATTTAGTATGTGGGTAGGTGTTAGGAGGAGGAAGGTCAAGGTCGATTTTGGGACCCCTGGTATGTGTCACTGGAACTGCAATGGCGTATTTGTAAAAATCTTCTCAGGAGAGTAACTGAAGAAAGGATCGACAGATTGTCATATTATTTGGTACACAGGTAGGTTGGACAGAGATGTACACACTGAAGTGCAAATTATGCAAATTGGACTTAATTTGCATAAGTAATGAGGAAAATCTATATTTGCAGTGTTGTCCATTGCATATTGTGGCACCCCCACCTGTCAGTAGCTATTCATAGCGAAAGTGGGTCACTTCTCCCCTTGCCTGACAGTGTGGGTTGTACCATTGAGCGATAAAGAATGGGGGGAACTGATTTAATAAAAAAACAAAGTTTCATGGAGATTTTGGGTCCCAAGACTCTTGTTTGTCGATGAAATTCGTTGAGTTCTTTGTCAATTCGATCGGCCGCAGCGACGCCGCCAGCGTGCCGCGGGTCCAGTGAGTGATATACGTGCTTGGTTGCGGCTCTCCTCAAATTGAAGGAAATAGTACAAAATACCCACCGTTGCTGTTTTGTCACAAAGTTCCCTCACTTCAAACCTGAGTTCCCTGAACAGGGCAGTTGTACCGTCACACACCATGCCTGTCACGTTCTATGCTTTCCCAGGCACAGAACGTGACACAGCCCGACCGTCACAGACTGTGCCCGGAAGTGCTGTCAATCGCTGTGACTGACGGGGCAGTGATGCCCGCGTTTCCATATAAGGCAGCGTGTTTTTGTTTACCGCAGTCCCCCCACCCCCCGTCATCTTTATTTTTTGGGGCGCTGAGGTAAGGAGGAACAGCGTAATTCTCGCTCTGTAAAATAATTGAATAACTTAGACCTAGAATTGAAGTGGCACAAAAAGACAGTGTCTATAACAGATGCTAAAAAAAAAACAATTTGTAAGACTAAATATATTCTATCCAGGGAAACCAGATCTAGACTAGGATCAGGCCACTTGCCGATTACTTCGACGTCCCGAGGCAGTCAGCTCGCCCGATCTAGATCAATGCTACGGGAAGTTGTAGCCCCGGGCACTGTCAAGGCACGGTTCGTGACAGTGCCGGAGTGTCGCAAACTGTGCTTTTGCCCCAGGCACGGTTTGTGACACTCAGGCACTGTCACGATCCGTGCCTGGACACAGTTTGTGACAGTGCCCGAGTGTCACAAACCGTGCCTGGGGCAAAAGCACGGTTTGTGACACTCCGGCACTGTCACGAACCGTGCCTCAGGACACAGTCGTGAATGGCAGGGTTCGGGACGGATTTCTGTTGTAGAAATTCGTGATGAGACGTCCGTCTGTTTGTGCCACATCAACTCTAAGTCGAAATCATCCAAGACAAGCGCGAAATGTATTTCAATGAGCGAGAATTACGCTGATTCTTTCTCATCCCAGCGCCTCGAAAAAAACAAAGATGGCGGGCTGCAGGGAAAAAACGCGTTGGGCAGACTCCTCCTCCTCAAAACACTAAGCTCCGCCCAAAAGCACAGTATGGGATAAGACCCCCTGTGTGTCACGAACTGTGCTCGGTTGGGCACCATTCGTGACTGTGTCCGAGTGTCACAAACCGTGCTTTTGTCCCAGGCACGGTTTGTGACACGCGGGCACTGTCACAAACCGTGCCTAGGCACCAAACGTGACAAAGCACCAAACGTGACGCAACAACAGTGATGTTCTCTAGGTCGACTTTTCCTCCATTCCTGTCGTTTAGATTTGCGCTGGCATCAAACGTGGTGTTGCTCACGACACAGGCCAAACCACGGGGATGTTTCACCATGGTGTAACACATCAGCTGAAACAAATAAGGTTGTTCTTGTTAGGCCACAGCGACGAAATTTTATGGATGACATCCTCTGAAGACTGCAAATTTAAATGCCAGGGGGCGAAAAACAAATTGCCAAAAAAAAAGAATAAGATGTCAAATTTGTCAATATAGTCACAACTAGAGTTCCACGATCCCATACCTTCGTCGACTGATGTTAACATTATCCATTTACTATGCAAATAAGGACCTCATTTGCATGAAATGATCAGTCGAACATCTTCTCTGAAAATAAGAATTACACCAAACAAATGAAGACACGCCAATACCAGTAGACTAGCACCTACCTCTGCTGCAGTGACCCTGTGTGGCCCAAGGGCTATAAAATCGGAGATAAGCACTGCCCTGTACATCGAAAGGTGTGGAAAGGATTCTAATTTAATAATACGTTAACAAAGAGTCACAAACTCACCATTTCATCATGTGCTTTATTGTATTTCTGCGTCGTACATTTTTGAAGTGTGAAGGCAAAAGTTATGTTTGTCTCAAAGCAGACGATTAATTAATTATACTGAATCATTAGATAAAACTTACCATTACCAAATTGCCCACCCGTACCACCAATACATTATTAATAACCAAATATTCCATATTCCAAATTAGAACACCATTATATACTTAATGAGGACATTATATGGTTTTTGCCTGTCAAAGGATAAAACATGCTTGCATGCGACATATGTAAATTGAGTATAGTATACCATATTTGGATATGATTATAACATATTGACCCACCCCTCATACTCTTCGCTTACTCGGTGGTTTATTCGGTGGTTAGAGGACAAAGGCAAAACGTCAACACAAATCCGGTCATTAACGTTATTAGCATATAGCGAATTCAAACTCACAATGACATCGTTGAAAAATTGAGATAACGTCATTTCTACAAGTTCGTATTATTGGCAGATTATCAATTCTTCTTCTTTATCATACCTATGACTGTATAACTTAACTGATGGGGATGAAGGCTTGTGATTGGTACACATAGACTGGGTATCAGGTAACCCATCTTTGCAGATTCTGTATATGTTTGCCTATATATAAGAAATTTCCTTCGAACTGGAAAAAAACCAGCAACCTCTCATATGATGGTACACTTGCAAAAAAAGTGTTCCAAGAAAAACAGCGCGAAAAGTGGTCAATGTGAGGTCATTATGACCAGTGGTTATGGCGAAATGGAGCCTTCTGATTGGTCAATCCCTTATGGCTATACGATAAGTTGCAGAAGCCCCTTTCCCCATAGTCACCAAGGTAGCTGTCAGTGACTGCTTGTTGCCTTCATCGCCTGCGGGAATTGAAAAAGAAAATCATGAATGAAAACATGTCAAGTGATGTGTGTTATACTAAATGTCTTAATCGTACCATGAAGTAATCTCTCTTTGCTACTACAGCTCCACCTTTGACACATTACCCACAATACATGTCGCTGCTCATGCGTACTCGGAATTGTGAAGAACCTTATGGTCTCGGTTCGGAGTTTTTTTCTCTCTTTTTTCGATTCGGTGCCGATCTGACTCGTTCCCAGAAAGGCGCTAGCGCTTCTACAAACATCTTTTTCCAGGCAATTCAATTTTTCCGGTGGATAGGGCTGCCTTGCCACTGACCGAGTATTTGCGGACGACGAAAACTACGTCACCGAAAAACTCTACGAAGATCGGGTTTTTCATGAAATATAAAAGATTACACATTCCTATAGAGATAGCCGGCTGAAAAATCTTGGAGACTTTTCAGCCTCTGAAGTCGTCGGTTAGACTGTCTTACCTCTCAGATGTAGATGAGCACTACGTGTCCTTTTCATTTTATTTTTGCGATGCTATTTTATAGGAAAGGATCGCTTCCTCACCGACGGCCTTTGTAACCTTCAACTGCAGGAAACAAAGAAAGTTCTCTAGTATTCATTTGTCATCATAATTACAATCATGTTAAATTTCATTCTATCCTTTTTGTACGATGTTTAATATCCTCCGACCACCATCCTCACCATCATCTTTAATGGTTCTGTGTTTCAGCAGATCAATTGCAAGGGGGGGGGGGGGTAAGAAAAGAAAAGAAACGCATTTTTGTAAGAAATGAGTCAAAATTTGGCACAAATGTAAAGAAACATCTCTTCTTGTGGTGTAGTCATTTCACCTCAGAAAATCAACTCAGTCTCTAGTAAAATCTGTACAACACATTGAGAAACTTCAGTCTCAATATGAGATATTATTTACATTTGTACCAAATTTCAACACATTTTATGCAAAAATGAACCCGCTGTGATACAAAAAGTTTCTTTTTTAACCCCCCTTGTAGACTGGTAGATTTGAATATTCAACAGTCGGCTTCCAAATCGTTTTCAAGCGAAGTAAACACAGACCGTGAGACAAGGTTTGAAGTTGGAAGGCTTACCAAAAGTTCTTTGTCCGCTTCAAAGCAAACTTTTATCTCCTCGCCAAGTTCGCCTTCTGGCAACTTCAGGTCATCTCGCATGTCTCCTTGTTCGTCCATGAGACTCACGCCGCCGTCGCTAGTAATATCAATCAGCTAGAAGGGGATATAGCATATGTCACGTTTAAAACTTGTTTTTGTCTCGGTCGTCAATATTATGTGTGTGTAAAACAGGCATCAACACATTATAATAATTAGCATTATTGTTCATCAGAGATAGTAAAATGCATGGTGGAGAGATCAACTGTTGACGTAATGCACCTGTGACCGTGTGACGTCACTATATTGCTGACGTCACACGTACAGAACGTTGCCAGTCAACAGCAATAGACCTTTCTCACGCGGCGGCCATGATAAAATGAAAACGAGGCGCCGCCCTTGTGGCAAACATTAGACCGATCCTAACTGTCAGTCACAATTATCAGTTTAGCCAATGATTACCTGATAATTAGAGAATCGACCAATGAGGAAGTGGCTGCATGACCGTCAAATATTTGCATTTCTATGTTTTTATTTTGCATTTCTACGTTCTGACAGAAGAGGGCGGAGACTATGGGATCGGTCAACGAAGCTCTAAATTGCTGCATCTTTTTGTACATTACATTAGTTGTAATATTGATACTTGAATATCATATTTTAAAACTTAATTAGGAGGAAAACTAAATCTGTACATTATTTTTGCTTTTTTGCCTCATTGGCCTCGTCTTCATTCTATCATGTACGCCGCGTGAGAAAGGTGTATAAAGAAGACTGGGCGAGTCAGACGAAAATTCCTGTCCGTTCGATTTCTAGTGCTTATTGTTTTTTGTTGTTTAAACGTCTCTTCGCGGCCAGGGGCTGAATTGCGAGAAACGTAGAAATCGCGGGCTGCTGAATTGTGTGGGTCTGAAGCGGCTGCCATTCGTCGGAAACTCGCAATGCGAATATTGAACCAGGTTCGGCTAAATGACTTCAAGGGTATGAACCGCTCACACCATCTGGAAGAACCCCATGTTCATTTTGATTCCTGTATGGGTTGTTAATCGGACCCAAGTTGTGACCTTTCTGAAACACGAGACATCCATTCAACGTCGTGTGTGTGTGTGTGTGTGTATGTGTGTGTGTGTGAGTGTGTGTGTGAGTGTGTGTGTGTGTGTGTGTGTGTGTGTGAGTGTATGTGTGTGTGTGTATTTGTGTGTTCATGTAGGTGTACGTGGAGTTTAGATGTGAGTTTAGTGCTGTGCTTGCAAAGATTATTCTCTATGCATAGACATAATGTATACCTTACCGAATACTCTTTGCGAATGAGATTTGGAACATCCACATTTTCGGTGGGGGGTACCACATCCTCGTGCCGCTGACCAGTGAAGAGATCTTCTCCAACTATGGTAACCTTAAACAAAACAAAGATGATAATTGAAATTTACCATGGTGATGGTTAATGCTCGCCAAACTAGCGTGATTTACGTATGAAGATATCAAAACCACTTCCGTCCTTTGTTTTGTCGGCAAATACGGACATTATTCTTCTTCTTCAACTTCTCCCATTATTCTCTCCCCAAGCACAATTAAAAACAGAGATAACAGACGGACAGACACACCCACAAAAAGACAGAGCCACATACAAATGCCCCAGTAAACATAACCTTCTTAGCCAAAGTGAATAATGTAACACTTCAGAATGCTACCTTGGCATTGCCGTGTTTCCCAGAGACGGATGTGCTTATCTCCACAATCTTACAGGGACGACCCTTCAGCATGATGGGATCGTTTTTACTCAGGTCGGAAGCCCGCATGGTGTAGGTGCCGGTACCGAATGCTTGGTTTTCGCGATTGCCGAGATCCGCCATTGTTTTACTAAGTCAACTGATGGGGAGAAAAAAAAACTTCCGTTACCGTTTGAAAAAAGACGTTCCTGACAATAAGATTTGCCACATATAAGGTGCCAAACTGTCGTTTTTATGACGACTTAAAACTTTTCTGGCTTGTAAAAACGACAGTTTGGCACCTTATATGTGGCATATATTAATGTCAGAAACGTCTTACTTCAAACAGTAACAGATCGAAATTACAAAATGTGTACATTTAAATGAGAACGAGCGCAAGGTGATCTTTTAGTGACAAAGTTTACAAATTCCTCCCGTCATGTCCGAGACAAAGCGTCCGTGTTGCCCTAGGAACTTTGTGGTAAATAGTACCGACATTTGCATAACGATTACTAAGAAGGGCTTCTAGGCTGTCCAGTGTGGTTCTTCTGCATCTTTACTTGATTACCGCAGGCTAGTATAAAACAGGGCGCCTGTTGTTTCCATCCTGGTAAAAATCCCACCGGTAGCTCCCCGGGCACTCCTCGGCACTAAAGGGCTGCCCGCCCGCCCAGGTGTACTAGCATACGCACGGGGAATTTTTACGGCGTGGAATCCGATTCTTTACGATAATCAGAAAATCTGGCTGCCAGAAAGATCGGCTGTCAAAAAAGGCCCATGTTTTATAGCTAGTAGGATTTGGTTAACTAGAACGCCCTGTTTCTGGGCTCGAACGTTAACGGGTGCATGGCTTGTTATCACCAGTGCGTTGGAAATCTTTTGGTGTGTACATCAGCTTAAAAGAAGTGTCTACACCCTCAGTTGATAATTATTTAGTCGCATTTGCCGTCAATGTTAAACACAAATCTGAAATATTTCAAACAACACATACCGTTTGTGAGTTGTTAAGCCGAGAATCTTCTGTGGTTCTGGTGCCAAGATACTGCGATTGAGAACGGGAGATGTTACCGACCCTCCCGACCTGGTGCGTTTGACACAAATCAGGTACCATAGAAAAATGCAGAAAGACCGGATCTAACAGACTAGAACACCCGACCAATCGTTTGTATCCTTCTACCTCACCTAATGTTACTGAGTGCCGTCTGCAAATAAATGATCACAACGATTTGAAACTTGGTAGACATACATAAAAGACTTCATACTAAATAATTATCTACCAAAATTTGAGCTGTGCACCTTATTTCTGGGTGAGGCCGAGGACTTATTGATCACCCCTCGTATTTCAACAAAATATATTGTACTTCAAACTACGTCATAGTAGACAAGCACGACATACTGAACACCCAAATACGTCTATGGTTTTCTTTTCCGGTCAAAACTGAAATACGTCGTATTTTAGCCAACCGCGAAGTATTTCAGCAAGCCTGCCAAGGGGACACTTTGGAAACTTCTTAAGAGCAAAGGATTTGTGGAGACTGACTGGTGAAGAGCAACCTTTATAGAAAGTAGATAAAAATGAAATTGTTTCAGTAGTTTCTTTCAAGATCCTTTGTTCTTTAGAAAAACGTAAATACATGGCCTACTGCGAGGGGCCGTCATTCGACTTATAAAATGCCCTGTTTCTGGAGGGAACAACGTAGCTAGAGAAAAAAAAAAACTTTTATGCAATTGAAGCAGGACCTGAATCTAAATTGGTCAAGCGGTATAAACCCCATTTGGCATAACACACCCTGACTGAAACATAGTAGAAATTGTCAAAATTATGGGAAATATTAAGTTTGCGGTGAAAGGTCACCGCGAAAACCGCAAACATAAAAACACCGTGAACATTTCTATATTTTGCAGTATTTGGGTCACCCTGATACCTGCGTCAATACGACTTGATTTACCACTCCAGCTATCCATTACTGAGAAACTGGCCGTTTATTGCCGGAGGCAATCCAAGCTGATATGTGGGTCACCATATATGATAGCCGGAGCTAATGATAGCTATTATGACCCATATGGATGAATAAAACCTAAATTTTCCCATTGTCAGATAAAATATACCACCACGATAACAATCTTTCGTTTTAAAAAGTGAGAATTGATTGGTCAAGAGCAACTTTTATAGGTAGTGACTAAAACATAACATCGTTTCACTAGTTTCTTTCAAGATCCTTAGCATACATATCTGGCCTACTGTGGGGGTCGCCCTTCTACTTATAAAGTTTCCTGCTTCTGGAGAGAACAACGTAGCTAGAATAAACCTTTGTGAAACATTTGATGCAGAATCTGAATTTAGATTGGTCACGACACGAGGTATAACCACCATTCGGCGTAACACACCAGGACTGAAAAATTGTAGAAATTGACCAAAATAGGGGGAATATTTCGTCAGAGGACTTGGGGAGTCATTGTAGTACATATTTGGTTACAAATGACAAATCCGTCCAGCCTTTGCCAAATTATTCAACCTATCTTTTTGGCAACTTACAGAATCGATAATAGACAATAAATCTTCCGCATCAAACCTATCTTTGGACAACTTTCCATTCAGTCAACCCTCCATTAACTAAAGAGCAACAAAAAATCTCAGAACCTACTTCTATTCCGCCTTTTCGGAGAGGAACAGGAATTGTCGACACTGGCGGTTCTCGAATGGTCTCAAATCAGGGTTAATAGCGGAGGGGAAAGAACAGGTCCTTCCAGTCAACGAGAGAACTACATTTAGGGCCCATTGGCTCCGGATCATTATATGTTTTATCTACTCTATTCTGGAAGAAGGTTCAATTCATACATTGACTGAACATCCTTGCTACATGTTGGTCTGCAGCTAGCTATCTGCTGTCATCATTACCATCATCAGGCTTCAATCCCTTGCTCTTAAGGAGGTCCCCCAGGTGTCCCCTTGCCAGGCCTGCGTGATTTGCAACGTCGTTTCAGACATGTCATACTCCGCCCAAAAGCACGTTGTAGTTGGGGGAGAACTGCATCGCCTCCATTTTCCAAGCGACTCTCCCGCGCGCAAGTGTCAAACTTCTATAAACAACCAGGTCAAGGATGTTAAACTATCTTAACCTCCTTGCTATTACACACGATTTTGGGAACGAGTTCGGTGGATTGTTCCGTCGTGTAGAAGGGGAGGACAGCAAAACAAAACAGACTGCACACTCGTTTGTGACTTAGAGCAAGGTTGGAAAAGTTTGACAACGCTTTACGCACAATTCATCAACTACGTTTTACCCTAAATTCCAGGTAGCTACTACGCATTACGTAGAATTAAAGTGGTCAATAACGTTCGACGCAAAATACACAGATTACACTCTACGTTTAATTGGAGTGGTCGGCAACGCTCTACGTAAAATTAAAACAGCTCATAACGCTCTAGGTAAAAGGGCATGCAGGACCCCATTATGTTGTCAAGAAAACCGCGCTGGTCCGTTCGGGCAAGCTAAGTTTGGATGTGGGGATTGCCCCCCAGGGCATATTGAAAAACGCCATCACAGGCGATATGCTACCCCTGGATAAATGAAAATAATCAAACAAACAAACAAACAAAAATGTACAGGAGGACGTCCACTTGTCCGATCTGCGGTTTAACTTGCCCGAGGCAATTGGGCCGATGGACTAGTCCAATCTGCGGTGTACAGCAGCAGTTAGGGCATGATTGTTAGGGGTGTCGTAAAAAATTTACTCGTCTTTTGCGCGCGGAAAAGCGTACGCATTCATGTTCACGGTCGGCCATAAACTATTGTCGACCCTCGGGTCTATCATAACATAACATAATATCCGAATGTCTAAAAACGTTAAGAATCTTGCGGTGCGTGTAACCTCACCTTTAGAGACAATGCTATAGTCCACTGACCCTTAATTGAGCAACGTCTTCCTCGTGTAAAATCTCCCTGTCATCATCATACAGGACCTCTATCACCCTCTCGATTTCTAAGTTTTCTAGAAGGAACATGTGGTTGTTCTTAAGTAGCTTTCTGTCTCCCTTATTCATTTTCAGGGAAGACACCTGAGTTACAGGTTACAACTTTTCGAGTTTGTAGGTTTCGAAAGCACACCTGAACTTCCGGCTTGTCAAAGGTGAACTAAATGCAGTTCAGTTAGAAGTCTCAAGGTGGCGTGATTAGGGTGTAGTACGTCAGATTTCTTGTGTACTAGTACGGTACGTATCTATTTTTCGTGTTAATATAAATGATGCACGTACGAAACACTGTCGTTTATTGAAGTTCAACTTTATTTTCTCGCGTCAACATTCTTATCTAAACGCTATATGGATGAATCGGTGCTATACGACGGTCCCCTCGTCCGTGTTCCGGCTGGTTTCAGCTTCTGTTCCAATTTGTCGGCACAGTGACCTCAAACAAAGTACGCACCCCCGCTTTGGCGATATTCTGAGACACTTTTTGGATTTTGAAAAGTTTCAAAAGTGCGTACTTTAATCGAGAAAATGCGGCAGTATCGTTCAGTGCTGCTTCTGGACCAAGAGGTTGGGAGTTCGAATACTTCCTGCTGTTACCCACCCGACATGCACGCTACTGTAAAAGGCTGCAGTCCTCAGGACGGGACGTTAAGCCGTGGTCCACTTTTCATTGTACTTGTCGAATTATAAAAGAGCTAGGGGAATTTCTTCGGTACAATGAACCTGTAAATACTGTAAACAGCATCTGTCTTCTCTGTCACGACCGGTGGAAGAAAATCTGCTATAATTGCAAATGACGGGAACATATGCATGGCATGATACTCTCATAACCAATAAATTTGTCTGTTTTTCCATCACAAACTGCTAGGGGGCACTTCAAAACAACACCAATGCACCAAGATGGTACAAAATGTGCAGGACAGATGAACACCTTGATTAGAGAACTGTAGATTTATCTCAATTACTAATTTTGACGCTTGACCAAATCTGCTTTATATACGTATATTCAAGAATAGAGTTAGCTTATTTTGATGACTTTTGGCAGTCTTCTGTCACAACCAGTAGAAGAATAGCTCTACAGTGAGCTCCACCACTGGTCCGAGATTACTAACTTGAAGATATTTCTAGATATGCACATGTAGTGCTGATGTGACCTGAGTGACTTTTGTTCTGCAAAGGATACACACACAAACACACTTTTGTTCTGCAAAGGATACGCACACACACACAGGTCGAAAACTATACAGAAAAGGTACATAGGTACATGTATGCTCGACACTCTGGGCTATACTGTTTTATCTCTTTATTCTCATAATTTGGAGTCACAATTAAAACTGTACAAAATGTTAAGAATACTTGTGTGACTGCCTGTCTGCAAATAATACACACTTTCTTAAAGTTTACATCCATATACAAGACACGGCTGAAAACAAATCAGAAATATTCTGCTGCTGCCTAATTCTCAAAGTTTGACCGATCCAATATTCAATTGCTATCTGCTACATGTATAATCTATTCCTCCATATATGCACTGTATACACTTTTGCCAGCTAACAGGATATATTCAAAGGTACTGTTATGGCTTATCTTTATATTTTGTGTGGCAATGACTAAAACAATGTGAATGTAACAAAAGCAGAGGTCAATTTGAAGCTTTGCTAAGTACTTGACAAGAGCAAGTCCAGTAACTGAAGAAAGTAAGTAGTTTTTACTGACCGAGTCTTGATTGGAAGTACATTAAATTTCAAGGACAGGGATTCAAATGTAAGAAGACATATGGAACAGAAGCTATAATGAGGTCTAACTCTAAGACTATGCAGATATTCGTAGCTGTTGCTAGGCTAAGTGCAAATACACATGCATAGTCAAAGACGACATTATACAACAGCAACTCTATGGTGTACACATGTACATAAAAGCTTTGCACATTTCAGCAATCACATGTATAATATTGTAAAGTCGCAAAATAAAGGAAACACTGAATAATTTGGTAAGTCAAAACCTTCAGAAAAGTGACTAAAATCAGCATTTACGTATTTCATGTGATAATCACTTCAAGGGTACATGTAATGTGCTAGCGTTGTACCGTATGTTTAACATCAACGGCACAACTCAAATGGGAAAAGAAACTATGTAACCAATAACTTCACTTTTTTTCTCGACATTTTAACACTAAACAGTCACACGGCTAAAACACTTTAAAAACGTCTTTTTATGTGCACAAGTTTTCGCTACAATCACACTAGAACTGTGTGGGGAAAGCTATTGCGTCACAATTCATACTACGTACTGTGTATTAAGGTGGGGAAAGGATACAAAAGGGCAATGTTGCTTCAGATAAAAGAAGTAAGAATGTGAATGTATAAATGCTCTACACTGCCATAGTGACAGAACTGTGTATAGATTGTGTATTGTTGAGAAGCCTATAGAGCATTTTCCAGTTCACAAACATCTTATGCAGAAGTTCACAATGCCTAGATACTAGGCTCCATTTCTATCGTGGATTATCTGTGATGTTTTTGTCAATGTTAACACCAGGGGGAAAAGATGTGGGGCACAATCTGCTATAATTGCAAATGTAGGGAACATATGGCAAGATTCTCTCATAATCACTAAATTGAGACGTGTTTTTCCATCACAAACTGATAGGGGGCACTTCAAAACAACCGTACACCAATGCACCAAGATGGTACAAAATGTACAGTACTAGATAAACACCTTGATTAGAGAACTGTACATTTATCTCAATTGCTAATTTTAATGCTTGACCAAATTTACTTCATATACAAGTCAAAAGTTTGTACTTTCAATATTATTCAAGACCTTGGAAAGCTGGTATTTTGAGTAAGTTCCTTGAAGTTAACATTGACAAATTCATTTTCAGACAAGATTGAATACAGCACCCCTGCGAAAGACTGGAAGAACAGAGAGGTACCTACAGAGAGAAGGGTTCATTTGTACAGTTCTGCAACAACACAACCTTCCTATCATGGAAAATTGCTCCATCCGAAGTTTTTATACACTGGTTACATGTTGCACTGAATCATTAAATCATCCTAGACATAAATACATATCAATTACATCTGCTATCATATAGAACTTCATGGTACTGGCAATGGAAAACATGACTTATCTACGTTATCCCCTAAATCTCACTACTTTCAATAGAACAGACAGCAAACACTATAAGATGCTATCCTCACATTATGAAATACAGAATTTTATCGGCATTTCTGTCCATGATTATGCCCTTCTACAATCAATATGAAATTATAATCCGACTTGCAATAAGAATCACGATAATCGTAATACAAAACCGATAAAAGCTAGACAACTCATTCTGATGCTAAAGTTTAAAAACATCAAATTTCCTAGTAATATACATGACAATAGCCTAACGTTCTGATGGACTTCTTTACATAGTAATCTAGTCATAGTTAATAGATGCACAGTGTTCACTTTATACTACATAGCAGATAACAACCTGTCCACATAGACTGCACGAGGGACGGCACATCCACATATATCTGGGATTATTTCTTTTTCTAATACAATGGCGGAGATTTCGAGCAGATACGCCATCCTTTAATATGACGTCTTCACTATTCACATTGCAGAGCCCGCTTCTCTTATAAGATACCATACGAGTCAAGCATGTCTTGAAGGAAGATAATGTGTAAGTGTAATTTTATGTATTACACGCACATAAGCATGCGAGAGCAATATATTAAAACTGATCTGAAAGGTCCGTACAGTAAAATATAAATCACCTTTTCTCCTAGACCACAAAATATATCCATGAACGGTTACAATGGACACAACCCAGGTAGATTGGCATGGCTCTCCGCATAGCAATTTTGTTTCTAACACGACACCACAGGTGAAAATGCTCTCCTTTACAAGTCCGAATATCCAGGTGAGGCTCGATTCTTGGTTCTTTGATCCTTTTCTGTACACAATCTAAGAACAATAAGATGTGTCTTTTGTCATGTCCACAAAAAGCTCTCTCCTTCCTTCATTGAATATTTTTTTTCACCAATGTGCAGTCGTTGTCCTGTACACACCAGAGGCAGATGATATAATTCCTCCACCTTCTTGCAGCTCTGTTTCCGCAATAACTTTTGATGATTTTTTGTTTAGATAGATCTGTCATAACGTCTACTGGAATAAAACTCAAATCCATGGAATCTGTTGTGGCTGCAAGCCTGCCTCGATGTTGTGTCATACCTCCAGGTACTTGGGCAAAGTCGGCGCCAGGAAGGGCTCATTCCACATTCGTTTCAAATCACCCTGGTGGAGGGAGAAAAGTGAGTGTAAGTTACAAACTACAGAAAAGAAAGCTACAATGATGCAGCACCATCACTGTGACACTACTTCATACATACATACATGTAATTGTTAATAAATCATTTACTGTTTGACACAAGTCATTCACGCAAAGTTTTGTAAAAAAAAAAAAGGCAAGCCAATTGCTTAGGATATATCTCAAAGTTTACTAACGCGTACCTGCTTTTATAGATTTAAACTTTTGAATTCTATTCTAACAATTACGTTAGAATAACCAAACGTTGCTGTGACCATGATACCTCTCTTATAACAAAAGAACCATTTTCAAAACTTTAAATCTACTACATCGAAAACTATAATCAACTACTTTTTATTTTTACTGAAATGATACAGTTGTGCCAAACAAAGTAGAATTTGTGGATCAAATTTCATCAAAACATTGCAATTATAGATTCCAACAAGCCACTAGGGGACCCAAAATCTAACTATTTCCAGGTCTCATCAAGACCTTCCTACCCAACTACCAAATATCAAGACAAACCTTCTTGAGTTATGCTGGTCATTACACACACACATACACACACACACAAACGCAACCTCCTTGCCCATGCATAACCTTCTCGGCGAAGGTAATAATAGCGCAAGCTAGAACAAAAATTCAAATGCAGTAGCTTATTTCCTTACTTTTAGGTACGCCATGGTGAGAAGGGGGAGTAGTGTGAATGGTACCAGGTACAGGAGAGCCGGCTGTGCTGCACGGTACACCTCTGATGCTATTGTCGCCGTCAGTAACCCTGCGTACAAGTAAGAAATTACAATTTAGTATCAGCTGAGTATACACCTTAAAACAGGACTCTACGGTACCAGTGGAACAAGTAATAGAAGCTTGCAGGTTGGAGATGGTTGGGTCACATATGCCATTGGAAAAACCTGGCAAGTGTTGCATTAGGAAAGATGCCACAGGGAAAAGATCTTCTGACCATCTCACACAACCACTATCAAATGTCTACTGCTGACAGAAGAGAGAACATAAAGAACTAGAGTTCCACGACCTCATACCTTCGCCAAATGATTTTAACCCTTTATGACTGACGTATTAGGAGTGTCACTCGTCAATTATAAATCATACTAGTTGATCGTCTTCACCCAAATAACAGACGCTGTCCAAAGTATAAGCTTAACAAAGAAAGGTATGCTAACATCATCAATTATGCAAATGAGGTCCTCAGCATAATTTGATTCAACTATGTTCACCTTCACATAACATCCAAATGCCACAACTATGAAATTGCCATCATTTACCTGTATGGAATTAACGTAGTTACTCATTAATCATGCAATTGCATATTTTCTATCTATCAACATCCCTCTCTTCCTCAGTTATGAATGTCACATATTTGAATAGTCATATCATGGAACACAGCAGGTTTTTAAATTGCCTTATCAATTATGCAAATTAGAATCTGATTTGCATAATCATCGTCCAATCATACAAAGTATCACGTCAGCTATCTACATATACCAAAATTCATGACCATCCATAGAGCCCATCTTGAGTTAAAGTATTTTCTCATTAATTATGCAAATGAGGTCCTCATTTGCATAGTTGATATCTATTAACATTTCTCTCTTCCTCAGATACATATGTCACATGTTTGAGAGTCCTACCATGGAATTTGGCGGCTGTATAAACTTTCCTCATTAATTATGCAAATTAGATATTGATTTGCATAATAAGTATCTAATCATGTATATCATCACTCAAGCTATCTACTTACCAAAATTCATGACCATCCATCAAGCCCTTCTTGAGTTATTCCCTTTCAAAGTCTGAACCAAAACCTGCTCCTGCAGTTCCAAAAAAGCCGCTAGGAGGCCAAAACCTATACCATTTACTTTCTGTCCAAAGAGCTATCTACCACAAAAAATCAGTTCCATAGCTTGTTCAGAACATGAGATATCAAAACAGGAAGTTCCGCTGCAGTACCTTAACAAGCCGCTAGGGGACCCAAAATCTAATCATTTCCAAGTCTCATCAAGACCTACCCACCTACCAAATATCAAGACAATCCATCCAAGCCTTCTTGAGTTACGCTGGTGGTTACAAACATACATACATACAAACGCTACCCTCTGCATAACCTTCTCGGCGAAGGTAATTATACTTGATAAAACCTTGCTAATAAAACTAAGAAAACGATGTGTATGCTTGAGCTATGATCCATGATCTATGATCGGAATGCAAATGAAGGACACCAAAATGGCAGTCAACGCATACTTTTGATATAGAAACTTTCAAAGTGAGTGAAAACACTTTGAGGCTTTTAGCTAGGCTAATGCGCTCATGCATCTTTTGGACGCGCTACACTAAAAAACAGAGAAATTAGACGCCCTCTTTTTGCAGCTGGACCCGTTTCTGTGTTACAGTGTTACTGTTGTTTTTTCATGCTACCAGACATTGGCCAGCATGAAAATTTTATTGACTTGCAAAGCTACCAGGTAATTGACAATCCATAGAGCCCATTGGGAGACAGAGATAGAAAAGCAAGCCAAGTTGAATAGTTGACTAAACAGTTTGAGTTGTAGTCAATGCCTAAAAAAACAGCAGTTTTTAGGGCTTAAAATGCTCATCTACCAAAAGGGCAATGAGTTTCCCCGGCACATCATCCACCCCCCCTCCCCCCAAATGTTTGAAGCCCGTCTGTAAATCCTAGCTAAAAGCCTGCTCTATACTTACCTATGAAGTATCCTATAAGAGAGCAGTGAAAGTACGTCAGCTTGTGTACCACGGTCAGGTTGGGGACCAGGGGTTTGGGGGGCTGCTCCTGAACACCATGCTTCTTCTTCCAGTGGTCATACCGCATCACGAAGCACAGCAACAGGCCGGGCATCACCTGCAAGGGACACACAAACATGTATTCTTTATTATTTTATTTTATTTTATCTTATTGGAATTGCAAAGGTGCAATACATGTGGGACACAGGCAGCTATTGCTGATGTCATGACCCACACACATACATGTAATGTAGCTGTTTTTTCCATTTTCGCGCTGATCGCGAAAATGGATATTGAGACGGGATCATATGATGAATGCGTAAACCGACCAACCATGGTACCATGGTACGATCTTGATTAACCCTGCAGCCATGTACTACGTAATAAAATCGTAAGGTGTCGCTTTTGATAGAGTTGTGATACAGTATCGAAAATTACATGCGATCCATGGATCTTGGAAGGTAGTACATTACATCCATTTTTTTATACATGGCCATATTACATCTATACCACAAAACTGAACAAGAAGAAACTAGTTTTGTCAAGAAAATGACAAAAAATTTTACCATGCATAGAGGTTTTACCATTATATACCTATAACGTAGTGTGCCACTATGGCATGTACCACTAGCTCCTCGTGGAAGGTCGTGACGTGTGGATTCGAAGATTGTCGGTTCGAATCCGTCAGGGGAAGTTTTTTTTTTACTTTTTTTTTTCTTTTCAAACATCCGTCTGATGTATACAACGTCTTTATATTATGATCTTAGATCCAAACCATGTCTAATTTTTTTTTTATTGTTCATTATAACGGAAAACACCATTCAATGGATGCTTCTACGTATGGTTGGTTGGTTGGTTGCTTGGTAAATGTACAGCCATAATTTGGACCCGTGCCATGTCATTTATACCTCATGTATGTCATTTCTGCCTTCATTTTCCAAAGGTGTACTATACGTTATAATAAGAATTAAGGGCTAGGGTGATTGAGATCAAGGGTTATAATGACAGATTAAGGGAAAGGGCAACGGATTAGGGGCTGTGGTGATGGATTAATGGATATGCTGACGGATCAAGTGCAAGGCTGACGGATTAAGAGCTATGTTGACAGATTAAGGGTTATATTGACGGATTAAAGGTCATGGTGATGGATTAAGGGTAAGGTGGACGCATTAAGTGAAAGGGTAACGAATTAGGGTCTCTGGTGATGGATTAAGATTTATGATGTCGGATTAAAGTTTATAACCACGGATGTAGGGTGAAGGTGACGGATTAAGAGCTAAAGGGACGGATTAAGGGCTATGGTGACATATCATAGGCAATGCTGAGGGATTAAAGGCTTTCGTGACGGATTAAGGGCAAGGGTGACGGATTAAGGGTTATCCTGTGGGATTTAAGTTTATGTTAACGGATTAAGGGCTAGGGTGACGGATTAAGAATATCACATCCCGTTATAATATACTCCTCAACTAACCACGTGTACATAATCATGTTCATTGAGCGAAAATGGCAGCTTTTTGCAAAAGCACTTGTTTTACTCTTGGCTGGATTGGGGAAAGTTGTGTTAAGTGCCTTTTACTCAATTTGCAAGGACACAAGATTTGTGGCATCAGGGGATTCGAACCAGAGTCCCATGGGTTCTGCCGGGTCTTCTGGGCCGAAAACCCTGCCGTTACGCCACACGACCCCAGGTGTATTCGTTTTCGTTTCATGGCATCCTCATTTGAGGTAAAGCATGATGCTTTTACAAGTAGCTAGTGGTAGTGCAATGCGGCTCCGCTACAGCTCGCGTTTTTGGCCAAGCACACCGGGTCCCCCCCTACTCTTCTCGATAAGTGTGTTGGGTTCTTTTACGTGCAGAGGTTTGACGCTTGAAGCTAATGCCTGAAGCTCCCTCATCCACGGGGCCGCCAGCTTTACGTCACCGTCCAAAATGACGAATGCAATCCCTTACAACATGTCCCAGCTGGAGTTGACCCCTAGGATCGAACTTGGGCCCTAGGATCCACGGAATTTGATCCGAACTTCTGACGATTTTCAGAAGACAGGAAGGAGAAATGCTCTAAGCATTATATTCTTAAAAAACAATTATAAGTATTGACATTATCAGCCACCAATTTTTTGGGTCATATCTTTAAGTTAGTAAAAAAGTAGGGAAATGCTCTAAACAAGATAAGAAGATATAGTCCAATTTAGTTTTTAATCAAAAAGTGCAGAAGAACCTCTTACAATGTCGCCGAGTCCCAACATCGAGAAGTGTCCGTTGTTGTGGTAACTGGAAAAAGAGAAAAGAAAACGTCATATTCTGGTGAGTTATACATTGTACATGTACTCCAAGACTGCGGCAATGAGGAAGCTGCAAATAGGATCAACTTGCTAAAGGCTTAAATATCAGATTAAGTTTTAACCCTCAATTTAATATAGCTTTAGTTAGAACTGTCTACATAAACATCTACATTAGGCCACAACATTTTAATTTCTTGGTTTAACCTTTAAAAAAATGCTAGATTGGAAAATCAACAGGAAAACAGAATCTCAGAGGAGAGTTTGTACTTTGGTGCACACAATTTCAGGGAGTGAACAGGATCAGGTGCAAGTTTTCACCCCAGCCTAGTTCTGTTTCCATGATTTTTTTTGCTTAAATTTTAAAAAAAATCTGTAAACCCAGAAATCAAATTGGTGTGGCCTTAAGTCTAAATGTATGAATCATAGACACTGTATTCATATTTCTCTAGCTGTTGATTCATAATTTTCTTTTCTTTGCATTCATTATAATGCTTGAAGGTGAGTCCCAAGTTCCGACCATTAGAATTCAATTCCCTGTCCACACATGTACAATGTATAACACTAGTCATTTTGTTTGACTCAGACTTACTCATGTTTCAATATGCAAATGGTTCTGTGAATAGACATATTCTGGAGATAATCAAAATAATGGCTTCACTGGAGACATATACACATCATGACCAACAACATTCAAACAAGTTCTCACAAGCTGATATAGAATACAATGTAATGCCATATCGTCCGACGGTCGAAGAAAAAATTGTAACAGCATCGATTCCATCGTCCAAATTCCGTATTTCATTTATACAAGGCACATTCAAAATCATTCGATGGAAGCCTGTGCAATACAACTTCGAAGCCTGGGCAATACGGTAAAATATAGACCGGTCCAGAACGCCTGTATTGAACATTATCCTGGCCCAGGTATGTATATAATTTTTATCTAGCCATGGAGTGTTTGAATGTAAGACATGTTAAGTTGTTAAAACATTGTTGGAGAATATATCATATGTCCCCTTGACACACACACAGTGTGGTGATCTGTAAAATTGAGTACTCGTCTACTCAGACAATGTCTATCCTATCATACAAAAGGAACATTCAAAACTTAACACAGACAAAATACTGCACACACACACCTTGGGAACACTAGTTTTCCAGGTAAGGACAGTTGAGGAGCATCCTTGACAGCCCGAGGCAGGTTCAACTTCTGTGCAACAATTCCAACCTGGAAAAAGATCAAAAGAAGTCAAGTTACATTCCACTTACTGTAAGTGTAAGTATTGGAATTTTCACAGTGGTCAATGTTCATGTTTTTTGCGGTAACCTTGTGAACAAAAAACCACTGCAAAAATGCTTGTTCCGTCTTTTCCTTGCCTACCCATTTGTTTCAGTAGCAAACTTCCACAAACACTACAATTTCTTCCTACCATGAAATGATCGATCAAAACCCTGCAAACTCAAACTCAAATCACAGCCATTTATACAGTACTCCACATCTCCATTAGCTTCAGTCAAAACTTAACAATGGTACATTTACTTACATATACAACCAAATAGTTTTGAAACTTCCTCTATGTGTGAGTGTTCAACACAGATATAGGACCACAATATGAAGTAGAATATACTCTTTCCTGTACGAAAGACTGTATGTAAATTCCTATAAAGTGTTTTAATGATTCAATCAGAAACAGAAGACTATCGGACTTTACCGGATTATCTGCGGGTCTTGTTGCCACCTTTACCATCACGTTGGCATTAAAGATGTATGTAGAGAAAAATACCTGCAAGAACAAATGCATATTAAAACAAACATTCTTTAAGCACCTTCATTTCAACATCTATGCTACCTTCATTGCCTAAGAATCTTACAAATCCACAATTTCCCAAATAATAAAAAGGTTATGACGAAATATCTTCAAGAATTGGTAGACATGCCTCAATTTCTTTCTCAATAATGCATTTTTCCCCATTTTGCACACATAATGTAACCAAGCTGTTGAAGTGAATGCTGACAGACTCACCCAAAAGACATCATAAATAAGCAGTCCCGACAACAGCAGAGTGGACACCTTCAGGCTGGGAAGACGGACAAATGCTATCATGGCCACGCACAGGCCCATAGCCAGGGCTGTAAAACAAACAAACAAACAAACAAACAAACAACAACATTAATACAAAAGTACAGTCAAACCTGGATTCGGCAACCAGAAAAATGGGTCTGAGGACAGGGTGGGGTTAGCTACGTAAAAATAAACGGGACTGTTTCAATGTGGCTTGTTGCCCGACCAGACTTGAATGTACTATCAGGTGGCATGACTACATATACAAAGGACATTAGCACTAAAAAAAAATGACATCAACAAAAACAGTACTATCAGGTGTAGTACTGACCCTGTTATATGCAAGCACGAGATAGGTAATTTACAACAATGCATAAAACAGCAGCATCAAAAAGTTACTTCTTGTTGAGCTACTAGTATGATTTTGCAAACATGTAAACTAAGTTTTTACACAACATGCATTTTGACTACCACTCATTTACCTCGACCAACATAAGAAGACACTTAAACATCACGTCAGAACAACACACAAATTATGGATTTTGTGGTACCTTCTGTGGCATAAGTGGACTTTTTATTTACATGCTCCACCATTTTATGCTTCTTTCTGAGCTAAAACTAAATATGAACATTACTTCTGAATCAAAATATTCAACAATTTACCAAACATACTCGTAATCAATTATCCATTAATTGATGGCTGCACCAGAAAATGCTTTTCATGCAGAGAAAAAATGCTTCTGTCCAAGAGGTATTGCTAAAAGAAAAAAGCGAGGACCTACCATCCATAAGTAGCCAATGTCCAGTGAAGATCCATATAAATACTATCCCCATGGAAATGGCAAACGACATCAGTTCTGCGGCCGTGAATCTGCCACAGCATCCAAACGATATCCTGAATAAAGAAAATACATTTTATTCGAATGTCAAACATTTGGATTCTGGGCTGTTCCATTTCAAGATCTCAGGAGGGGTGTTCAGGTCCTTTTTTTTGTCATGCATCATTTTCAATTTTCAATCTCATAATGCATCAAACAGTTGTTTGTGGCCTATGACTGAGTAGAAAAGAAATCATCTTTCTTTCACAAAAACTAATACAAGTATCAGTAAATACATAATGAGGATATTTGCTCTAGAATCAAATGCAAAGACTGCAAAATTAAGGGAAAAGTTGTACTCACTTGGTTCCACTTGAGCAGGGGCGTATGAGGTACTGACACATGGGAAGGAGCAGGAATGCAAATGCCACTGTGGCTAAAACTGGAACAAACAAAAACAAACATATTAGGGGTGGATACCGGTTCACTGGACCTCATTCGGACCTTTATAACATCCAAGAACCGAGTCCAAAAAACCTGAAAGCCTAAAACCTGAGTCCAAAAAAAACCCTGAACAAAGTACAAATACATGTATATGTTTCTATTTTGTTTGATAAAAAGTGTTTTGAGTCTCCCCTCTGACAAAAAAGGCATTTAAGATTAGTGTAACATTCAAATCTCAAACACTGGTTTATCTTGAAAGTCTTCTGACCAAGAAACTTTTTTAGTCGTGCGTGTCAGTATTCATTCTCTATGCTTAATACTGGTCTAATTAAACAAAACATCAACTGGACAGGATCAGGTCCAGGTTCAGGTCCGGACCTGAACCTAAATCTCTGGACCTAAACCTGGACTTGGACCTTATTAAGCCAAACCGGTATCCACCCCTTATTATTATTATCATTATCTCTACCTCATCATCACCTCTTCGCATATACAAGACTCTAACCTACATGTAAGTATCGTCAGCAAAACTGAATGATTAAACCTGGAAGCTACCAGGAAAATGTGAAGTTGAATGAGTTATTACAGACATGTTATTATGTCATTAATGCAAATTCATAGCCCTGGCTCTTCCTGGTTCAACTAACCAGTATGACTATGAATCATGATGTCATCTACAAAGTTGAAACACATGATTTTGTTTAACAAAGTGTGAAATGTACCCCGTTACTGAAGCAAGCAGAACACAGTATTTCGTTTTAAGAGATTTACATGGCTACGAAAAGATCCTTACACCATTACATTCATCTGTTTTTCTAACAAAAGAATAAAGGTCTGGGACAAGAGAACTCACCGGCTGTACATAGTGCAAAGACCACCTGCATGGAGTCGAAGAAGAAGAACATGACGAGGAGAGACACGGAGGCTCCGATGGGCAGGAACATGGCCTGGGTGGAGTCGATGGTCTGCACGCCTGAAATCGAGAACGGACCTTAATCCGTTAGGGACCAGTTTAGTCTGGTTTACAAGTCCCACCCCACAATAAGAAATACAAACACACTAATTTACATCCGAAAATAATTTCATCAGGTTGGTAGAACATAGGATATTGGAGTATACATTTTACACAACCTGTGACAGACACCGAAATGTCAGCAGGTAAGAAGTCACTGGTTGTGTGAAAAGAAAACTCCAATATCCTACACTGATTTACAACATAACCAGTGTTCTTGCCAGGCCTTTTCAGCATAGTGGCCCCCGATGCTGTGATCTGGACACCCGATGCTGTGATCTGACCCCGATGCTGTGTTTCAATGAGCATAGGGGTGTTTCTTTCTGGGAAGAACCTTCATAAGTCTTATAAAAAGTTCATATTTGGCTTTAGAATGATGATATGACCGAGGAAAAACTTAACTTCACAAAATTTATCCCTCAAAATGCAGGAAATAGTGTATTATTTGGATATGAATTTCAAAATTTTGTGCGGTAAGATGCCAGACTCCCAACCGTTATCACGTCATTGGCAATCTGCGAGTGACTTGCGCCGTGCAAAGTTGGCCTTCTGTACCTGACCCCTACGCTGTGAAAAGATACTGGTGAGAACACTGATAACTCTCTCTCTCTCTCTATCCAATTTAACGTCTTTTGTTCCCCATCATCTGGGGGTTAGACGTGCTTGCACATTGATGGGAAAGCCCGAGAACTCCTCATCAAGTGCAAGTCCTTTTTTGTAGCAAGAGTTTTTACGGCTGGATGCCCTTCCTAACGCCAACCCAAACCCTACTGCTGGGCTTAGGACATGGGAAATGTATGTTAAGTGCCTTTCCCAACGGCACAACGTCTGGGTGCATGTCCGGACATGTCTGGGTACTCCACTGGGGATTGAACCTGGGTCTTATTGGTTCATAGCCGGATGCTCTGCCACTGTGCTACACAGACGCCACACTGATAACATTCATGAAATTGATAAAAATGCATTTTTCGTATTAGTTTAACATTTCAAAATTGACAATGGAAACTAACAACATGTGCTCCCAAACCATGAGTGGGACAAAAGCTGGAGACATCCCTGGTACTGAAACAACAATGTTTCTAACAAGGAACTAAAAAAAAAAGTCAGAGAATTTAAGGAACATACCATTTTCATTTTGTTTATTGGCAGGTGTTGTCCCTGTGGAAAGAAGACCATCCTGGTCTTTTTCTTGGTTCTCTTCCTGGTCCATGTTCAGAGACCTGTGTGTCAATCAATCAAATCAAATAAGATAAGACTTTACATAAAGTTACATGTAGATAGAAGGTGTTTACACTAAGGCCACACCAATTTAGTTTCTTGGTTAACAGATTTTAAAAAAAACGCTAGATTGGAAAATCAACATGAAACAGAATCTCAGAGGAAAGTTTGTACTTTGGTGCCCAGAATTTCAGTGAGTGAACATGGTCAGGTGCAAGTTTTCACCCCAGCCTTCTGTTTTCATGATTTTTGTTGTTGCTAGAATTGAAAAAAAAAATCTGTTAACCAAGAAACTAAATTGATGTGGACTAATGGCAGTAATGCGACTATGATGTGAGTATTCTCTGTGCCATGCTGAATCAGTGCTCAAAATACTTTTACTTCTATGTTCTGCAGCATCTGACTTTGTGGCATTGAATGCATGGCAAGTGGAAGTCCCCAAGGTCTGTCCACCATAGCTACATGTAGAGTTAAAACTGAAGGATTTTTCGGCAACATCTGGACTACCATCAGAATCAATACTTAAAATTTGTATCATATCATAAGACTAGTTTGGGAAAATATTTGGTGCCTCATAATGTGTACAGACAAAAAAACAACAATTTGAAACCTAATGCTGAAAGTGTATATAGACACAATGGCATGGAGAGTTACGCTATATACTATAATATGTCCACTTCATACCAAGCCCCGCAGTATTTGCAGGTCACAAATTAAACAGCCAGCAAACAAGGTCATATAACAATACTATTAACCCTGGGTAGTGTATTGAATGTGCACTGCAATGACACAGGGAACACAATGACACTGGAAATGGCATCTTAGTAAACAAAATTATTTGGACAACAGCTTGTGAAAAATCAATTTTATGCAAATTTCTGAAAGATATTTCTTACTGAAGTAAAACTTAAACTTCTCCCTGCTGCCAAACCAATAAGGGTGTGGGCGCCAAATGGCTACTTCAGAGTGCTAAGGTAAAGAAGATCCTGCACAATTTCAATTTGTTCAATACATGTATCTTAACTTGCAATCTTCAATTTTTTTCCGCACTTTGGAATTTGGAGGAAGGTATATAGAGCCCTGCTATAACTCAAGACACGATAAGAAAAGTATGATCAAGAAATTATGATGGAGGTCTGACCTGAAGCTGCCGTAGACGATGAGAAGTATGGAGATGAGAAAGGTGGACACCCGCGATGAGTCCACCAGCGAGTACGCCCTGTAATAATGATAAAAAACACATTTGTCATATGCAGATAATAGTTCAAGACTTAGTAAACATGATACATAATAAGGCCATCCTATCTCCATAATTCATTAATTTATTACAATAACAGAATTTGTACACGCTAGGTAAAAAAACTCCCCGTAAAAACATTTACCTGAGCAATGTAATAGTTTGTATTGTATATCGTCGAGTTAACCCTTTATTATAGCCTCCGGCTAGTTGGGTAGCCCTTGCTGTATGTCTTTTCATTCAGCATAATAAATCAAATCAGATCAATAGAGATGGTACAGGGCAGGATACAATGTTGCAACCCAAAACTGGCTGTTTTCATTGGCTAGTACATGCAAATGAGATAACCTGATTAAATCTAAAAGGCAAGTGAGCTAAAGAACAAAAAAAAACATTCATGGTAGAAAGGATATTTGGAGTTAGTGTTAAAAGTTAGTGTTAAAAGAAACTCCAAATATCCTATGTTCTTAACTAATCTGGTGAAATTGATCATGAGAAAATGTCAAGAAAATTAAGAATACTAGAGTTCCACGAACACATTATCTTCGCCAAATAATCAAGGCTTATTATGGATAGCGATTAGTATTTACATGCTTATCACCCCCTGCAAATTTGATCATGCACCGTACCATTTGGAAGTTATGATGGGGCGAATGAGTCCAGTCTAGATATCATTTGATGGTACAGGACTAGTGTATGTGTCTAGTGTGCTGATATGTGTTATAACAGGTTATGAAAAAATATGAGTATGTTGATATTATATGGGCCACAAAGGTTCAATATTGCAGTGTTGCAAGTTGAAAGTGATAATGAAATGGTACAGGCAATACAGATGAATCAATTAATCTTTATTCCATATCATACACATTTTGAAAGGCTTAGTACGTGTGACATTTCTAGCTAGCAGTGGTGCAGTTTTGGTGCAGTGTACTCTCCAAGCAGAGGAGTGGGTCTGGCTGTTTTTTGATGTGTTTTTTGGTAAAAAAAACAGCTAAACCCACACACGTTAAAAACCAGCTGGACCCACACCTCTGCTTGGAGAATAGTGGGTGTCCCATTTGTTTATTTTTCTGACCTACATGTACGTTTATGCAAGGCCATCTGACCTGACACTGCCCCATGTCCCATTATGAAATACAGCGGGTCAACAAAGTTTCCTTACTAATTATGCAAATTAGCTACTGATTTGCATAATCAGTCATTGATTATGTAAAGTACCATCTCAGCTCTCTACATACCAAACATCACGACATTCTGTCGACCCTTTCTCAAGTTATACATGCCCGAATGTTAAAACAAAAACACCCACTTCAGTTCTAAACAAGCCGCTAGGGGGCCCAAATTTACAGAACTTACTTCCTGCGGCATGAAGTATCTACCATACAAAAATCATAACCATAGCACTTTCAGAAAATATGCCCCAAAATTTGAAGCTCCGCTACAGTACCTTAGGTAACCGCTAGAAGGCCCATTATCGAACTTGACCTTCCTTTCTGTAAACCCTACCCATCCACTAAATATCATACAGATCTATCAACAGCTTCTCGAGTTATGCTGGCGACATACAAATACACATCCACACAAAGCCTGCTGCAATACCGACGGAAAATGCCAGGGGAACCATTTTTGAACTTGACCTCCGTTTCCACAACATCTACACACCTACAAAAAATCATGAAGATCCATCAACGTTTCCGTCACTTTTTTTGCCTACATACAATCACAAAAAAGTTAAAAGGCCGCTGCAGTACTGTTAAATAACGCAAGGTGAACCATTTTCGAACTTGACCTTCCTTTGCACAGCCACTACACACTTATCAAAAATCATAAAGATTCATTGAAGCTTTCTTGAGTTATGCTCCTGACATACATACAGACCCACCTAACAGATTTTTCAACCGAAAACATAATCTTCTCCGAGTACAAGTACTCGGCGAAGATAATTAGAATTAAGGTCTCTCTATTGTGCATGAACAATTTATGCACAATAGAAATACCTTAATTCTTATTCTTAATTTGCTGGAGATATTTTCTCATGATCAGTTGAGTACAGCATTTATGTTGCATGCTGAGATATCGATGTAGAATTAGATTTTTGTTTGGCCCCGAATGGCAGTGGTTTTACTCGCCAAACCTTGCATTTCTTATGACCAATTTATTTAATAAGATAATGTTCCAACATAATTGTTTCAAAATACAGTAACTCATACTAATATAGCTATTTGTCTGGCATTCATCTAGTAACAATATGATTCCAGTAGCACCTTTCCAATTTCTATCTCTTTTCAAGTAGTTCTATAACCCTGAACTACAAACAGACCCATCACAAGACACTGAAAGTGAAAATCTGTTCTAACTTTGCTTTGTCCATACTTTTGTGAGAGGACACCAATTTTTTCTAGCTCTCCCCTTTTCCTTTTTTTATGTTATGCCTATTTCATAATATATAATGATGCATGCACATATCATATGCATTTCCAATCCCATTACAAAACACCACATGGGCCCAACTGAAAGTAATACATAATGTTTTCCAGCTGAGGGAAGCTTTGGTCTGACCTAAATCTATGATTATACCACAGCGTACTATTTTCTACATCTTCAACTTTCTCTGCAGCTAGAAAACCGCATGTGGCAACTAAAGCATGAATGTTAAGAAATTGTTTTATGAATTGTGGAACTAGGGTTATACAAAATATTAAATTCAAACCTTTAAAATCTTTCCTTAAAAAGTGAGTCACTCTCTTAAAGGTCAAAAGCTAACCTACAAGAAGTCAGAGTTCAGTTGACTGGGTATCCACACAGTGAATATTAGTTTAATCATTCCTATCTAAAGTAAACAACTAGGGATACAGGGAAATCATGTTTAATGAGTGACAAAACTTCCTGGGGAGACTGTACAGACAAGAGAATGTGTGTGACACCACGTACCAACTCTACGGTTGGTCTCGAGACATGAAGTTACATGTAGATGCAGAGTCTTACAGTAACTCAGTCCAACCACTCAACTAATTCTAGACACCAAAGCAAACAGTCTAAAGTCAAACCTCAAGACTTTGCTGGTATGACTTAATTCAAATTACTGTAAATGCATTTAAGTTTGCATGGTTTTCATTTCGCGCCAAGCGAAAATGGAGTGTTCAGGGTGGTTTTAAGTTCGCGGCAGCGTTACAGTCACATACCACTACAGTATCAGACAAAAATGTTTGCGGGGGTGAAACCGCGGTGAAACGGTCGCCGCGAAAACCGTGAACATAAAACCACCTGGAACATTTCTGCATTTACAGTATTTGATTGATTGTTTGGATGGTAACTACACTGTATCAGAAAAGCCAATCGCAACTCAAGAAGTGTGTGGTGCCAATACTACTACTAGTACCAGGCGTTTGGCACTGGATTGAGACTGAGAGGGCACAGGTTTGATTTTAAGTATTCTTGGCCAGACATTGTGTCCTTGGGAAAGGCACTCAAAAGTTGAATGACCTTCCTTTCCTCTGGGAGGTATAAAGGTGCATGTGGGAAAGGGGCTTTTAATATTGAATATGGTATGCCTGTAACTTGTAACTGCTCCTTCGTCCTCAAAAATGCTACATTTAGGACCTTTAGCATGTTTCCTTTTACCCTTCGTTTCATTTCAAGGCATCCTCATCCTCTTTATTTTATGAAAGTCAAAAGAAACAAATGAAGATTAAACTTCTTTTTTTTCTAAAGCCAGGAAGTATTGAAGTCAAGCACTAACTGTTCATGTTTATGTACATAGCATGTTTTGTATATGGAAAAATAGTGACTACTTAATTTAAGAATTGTCCTATTGCTAAATATGATATGCATTATTATTGAGAACCCTGTCCATAAATTACCCCAAGGCCATACATGTATTTTACACTTTTTAAAAGACCATTGTCACGTTACATTATTCACCATATAATATAATATAATATAATATCAGGTGTATTTGCAGCCAGTGCCACAGGCCGGTACCCAATGTGTAGGGTAATGAGGCTGTTTAACGTGTTCTATGGACACAATAAATTATGTAAATAAAATGTATGTGCACAATCATAAATGCTGAACCTCAAAGGTTTTTTTCCAGTAAAAGAAAACTGATCCAAACTTAGAAGTTTAGCTGTAGGCCTTCACTAAGCCCATTTACGACTGTATATTCATTCTCGATTCTCATTTGCATACGATCAGTTACATTGTTTAAGTCTGGTAATATTATGACAACATAATTGCTTGGGTATCCGGTGGCTTTCAGACATGTGAAAAAAAGATTCTGGAGTGCTCTAAACCCACAACAAATAGTGAAATGGGTTATGCTAAATGTGTTACATCAACCCAAAATTTACTCTAACAGCATTACCTTGAAATGCAATCAGTGGTTTTCTTTCTGCGTTTTTCGCAGTGAACTATCCACCCCGAAATATATGTTATCATGTATATCATGACACTGTGAAAATGTAATTTGTAATGATTTTGTTTCCAAGTGTTACTGAAAACTTCAGAACTGTTTGAAAATCAAACTTAAACACATCGAAAATCTCCTTTCCTGACACAAACTCGTTGCCAAAATAAACGAATTGACAGTATACTGGAAGAGGACTACATTTAGTAATTTAGTATCTTAACATTTGTCTCTCGTGGGTAGCAAAATCTACCGAATTGGTCACAAAAACATGCATGGTGTTTTTCATTAGCTACTACTACTACCTAGTAAGTTATAATGCGGCTTCACTATTGCTCGCGTATTCAACCAAGCACACCGGGTCACCCTTACTCTTCTTAATCAGTGTGTTGGGTTCTTTTATGTGCTGAGATTTGATGCTTGGGGCTAACACCTTAAGCCCCCTCATAGTCATACACGGAGCCACAGGCTTTACGTCCCCATCCGATAGAACAATGCGACTTTTTTCCAGTCGTGTCCAGACCCAGGCACGAACCCAGGCTGTTAGCCAAACAGAATTTGAACCAATTTGGCTAGCGGACAAAAAGAAAACCTGACAAAATAAATAAGTACGATAAAAACATGTAAAAAACATCCAAAACCAGCTGGAGCCTTAACCTAGATGCTTGAAGAATATGAAATGGCTACACTGTGACGAAGCAACAGTTAAAGTTCAACAATGGTACATGCATTATGGTAGAGTTTGTTATTTTGTACAAATTGCCTACAAACTGTGAAGTAATATGGTATGTGATAGCACAAATCAATTTGATTTTCTGGTAGAAATAATTAATACCCACGGGACATAGCCTCTTCCACAAATAATCCTTCCTAAATCTTCCTAGACCACCATGAAAATCTTGATATCACAAAAACTATCCTCCCGGGACGCCACTTATACAGACAAAACAGCATCTATCTTTTCAATTAAACTACCATGGAAGCTTTTCTTAATATCATCAGTCTACAATCCTTAACAATTATTGAATCTCATTTTTTATTCAAAATATGCAGCTGTTACAAGCTACATAATATACATTTGTATGTATGACTCTGAACTGCTCAGTTGTAAAATTTGATGAATATTTTACTTCATGATGGTACATGTAGGAAGTATCCGGGCATTTAGTTATAGCATAGATTTTGTACTAGAGCTAGTATATTTTGGATACAGTATGTCATGGATATTACACAGCAACGTTTAAGGAAGTAAAGAAAAACACAATTGTGACACTTACTTAATGATTAAATAGCACCATGACTTTTAAATGAATAAATGGATATGTAATGTATGCAAGTACAATATACTATTTCCATCGCAAACTTCACGATCTATGGAAGGTTTTAGATGTTTTAGAACAAAAAGGAGAATATAAGCAAGATATATGTTTTTGGAGTCAGGAACTGATTCCCGACGTTTAGGCTTTTGTGGACTTGAACCCAAATGCTTTTACAAGTACACTTCAGGTCTAGTGAATATGCAGCACTACCCACACATCATGCTGATTAGGACTGTAGTATGTGCGAGATCAGAACTGTTGATGGTATGAATATGATACGAAGTTTGAACACATTACATGTTAACAATAAATTTTACACATCCATTCACATTCAATGTCAACCCATGGCGCGTACTTGCCAGGGCTCGAAATTCTTTTTTGGCAATAGGTGCACTGGTGCACTCAACCAAAAAAATTTGGTTCACAGAAACATTTTTGGGTGCACCACATAAAATGATGTTGAATATCAACAAAACATAAGTTTGACGCTACTGCCTCTCTTAAGAACTTAATCTGTAATTCTATCCATATTTCAAATTTCAACCGAGCAATACATCAAGTAAAGTACAACAAAATGTTATATTGCTTTTTGTAATACTTATATTTCAAGAATATTCTGTATGCTAGTGTACAAGAGAACTGTGACCCTATAGAGTACAAAAGGTATGTAAGTGCACCAGTGCACCCACAGTCAAATATTAGGTGCACAGCTCCAATTTTGGGTGCACACAGGTGCACATGCACCCACCATTTCGAGCCCTGCTTGCAAACACCATGCCATGAGTTTACAGCAGCTACATGTACAGTGCCGTACATACAGTTATTTTTATTCCTCCTTCTGTAAAGCTCTAATACAATCATCATAACAAAGGTTTTGATAATCAGTTTATCCATAAGGTGCTTATCCCATAGGAGGCCCCTCTGTGTTATTTGATGGAGCCAAACAGATTATAAGGGGAACAAAAGGTGATGTATTATCATATGTAGCAGCTGCAGTCTGTGTACTCAGAGGAACAAAGACCATGTCCTTCCCTTACCGTTATTCAACTCATGTGTTTTTCTGGGGGACAGATGGAAAATACAACAAAGGAATTTTTGACCACTCATCATTCAAGTCAATAGACCAAATGCATATCTTAAACATTTTACATGTAAATGAAAAGATGGGAGAAAATGAGAAATAAATGTTACTGAGGTGATCTGAGGATAAGAAAATATGAAAAATACCCACAATCTTAAAATCTGATACTGATATTGAACAACGGAATAAACCCAAAGATTTGGAGTTGAACGCAACAAGACCGAACCGACGCTACATGTATTCTTCCTTATATCGTTGACCAGCGCAATGGTATGAAAACTTAAAAATATTTGTTTGTGAAATGTTTGTTTTGGTCTTAACTACAGTGGCCCTAGGGCAAATGAATTGGAGGGGAACAAGGTCAGAACAAGTTGTGTGAGGGTCTAGATAAATGTCCAACTCCAAGGACTCATTTCACTCAAGGAGATCTCAAGATTTTCTACCATATTTTAACCAGTATAGAAAGATTCTGATATATCACAAAACCTACACATTAGAAAAAAGTGGGACTTTTTGTCTTTCACTGTCTTGGAAAAAGAAGTCGAATCAAACAATTTTTTAAAAAGAATCTAGAGTCAATATTTAGACTAGAGTAGTCACATGATACCCTGTCTGTCCATTTCATGTACTTGAAATAATCTTCAGGCCAGATTTTTCAATTAATTCATCATTTTTGATAAATTTTGGATACTTCAGAGGTACACAAAATTGTCATGCAACTGTGGATTAAGGTTGTGCAAATGAAAAGTGCCCAATCAAAGATTTGAACAACCATCTTTAAAGCTGCAACAAATACCTTATAGCAACCTCTAAAAACATGGTGGAAAGTACATACATTTGAAATTTACAATAAAACTTTCTGAAAAGTATCAAACCTGACCATGAAAGTCCATGAAGAATGAAAAAAAAAATATTTGAGTTTTCTTTTTTCTAGTGACTAATGACTTATCTAACAAAATTTGAATACTAGAGGATTTATTGAAATTATATTATCACATGCGGAGGGAACCATTTGCACATAATATTCTATTGCTGACAGAAAAACATTTAAGATTGATCCTTCCTGACAGCAAGAAGAGATAACTTAATTTTCATACAGATAACCTACTTTCACTACCATAATGATCATAGTGATTGTGTCTGTGAAGACAGAAAATATCATTTTCAATAAAAGTCTCTTCTCTTTAATATGTTTACACAGTCTGAAAGACAAACTCCTGTGAAACTGAACGCTCAATGAGAAATTAATTTGCACATTTAAAAGGCATGTAAACAAAACACACATACACCCAAGAAAACACTTGAATAAACATTGGCCGCTGCAAATGCATATTCCAACTCCTTTTATGGTAAATCATGGTTTTGTGGTTATAAAAAACTGTCACAAGTGAAAGATATCTGGATAAGGGGTTGATATTAAGCTAATTTTGGTGTTAATATATACAAAGAGATTTGAACATACATGCAACGTTATATATGACGATCTCTGTATTGTTAAATAAGGCAGGTACTTACCAGTCATAATTCGTATCCGACATCTTCCCTATCTATACAGTTCCTCACAGAATGGGTTGTAAGAGTTTTGGCCGCTATAAAACCGTGGTCATCTGCTCATGTGGAGGTTCCGAGACACAAAGTCGGGACAAAATGTCACGGAAAAAAAATGGCCGGACCTTCCCTTCGTCCCCGGCCTCTCTATCGTCTGCAGAATTCGCGGATTTTCCGAGTCGAATCTCTGCACCAAGAACCTCGTTAGAGCTATTTTTCTCCTCTAAATCGACGGATGAACTTCTGTGGCATCTTCTGCAGCTGTCCAGTTACATGATTTGTGCAAAATACAACGCAAAAATCTCTCTTTTTACGTCAGGGTTCAGACCAGAATCAGATCTCGGAGCACCGCTTTGTTTTTGTCAGCCATGGAACCTGCTCACGTGATCATCCGCACAGAAAGTAGTTCCACAATTTCAACCATGTGTATCACGTATCTTTCCGTCCAACCTCCCCCAAAAAACCCAATTCTTTATTTAGATATGCATTTAAATTTATATTTCCAATAAACATGTCCGATTATTGCTTGAAATTAAAATAAAGGCACATATTAGGGTGAAAGGTCATAGAATGTCAGAGGTTACCGCAGGCGCATTACATCTCGCAAGGGTATAAATAAAGATGCCTGATTTGCATATATAATGAGATGACGTCGCCTTATTTGCATATTAAATTCCGCAATGGGGAGTCCGTCTCCGGGCAAAGCCCACGTGTGACGTCAGGAGTAAACTTTCCTGGTCTGGCGCGCTCAGCTGATGACTGTTCGGGTAGTGTACACAAAAATGTGAGTCCCGCTCTTAACAACATGGTTCCCGACTTGTCTCCCTTGCAGAAAGAACTTCTCCAAGCTCTGCTAAACTCCGGGCTAACTAAAGAAGAGTTGATCCAATGGCTCCAATCCACGCAAGTAGAGAAGGAGAACCTGGAGCAAGGAGAAGAGGTGTTACGTGTCTCGAAGCTGGAGGTAGACGAAGAAGAAGAAGATGATGAAGCGATTGAGGAAGCGAGTAGAAACCACCGCCAGGCCGATCGCGTTCCCCCGGGACGCTCCAGAACCGGCTCCGAGAAAGAAAACGAGCGCGCGTTTCACGCCAAATTTGCTCACCTGAAATCTAACGGTCAACCTGGCAGCCTGGTGGAACACCTGTTACGGTAAGAGCCTTGACTTTTACCTGCACGAATATGGTGCAGAAACACCTGTTGAATCCGTGAACTCTACCTGACCTTTTCCAAGTTTGTAGAACGGATGGCCAACGCGGCATGCACATGTTGTTAATCGCTTCTGCATGTTTGAACCGCTTCTCTGCTTGGCTGTATAAACGGTTACTTTTGTACTCCTTTTTCTAAGTAATTCCTGAATTTCATACATTAGACCTTTAAGTAAAAATTCCTACCATTAATAGAGGCCAGGCTTTTAGAAATGCGGAATTTAATAATCGCGCTTATTTCGATCTGCGTTTTCTTCTGTGTTCCATCTAAAAGGTATTTTCCTTCCTTCAGCCACGTAAAAACAATCATAAATCAACTCCCAAAAACTGGGTCAGACCAGGCCATTCCCCCTGCCAGAAGTTTTAAATCTGGCGTGACTGACAACAAATAACAAATATCGCTAATCATCAACACGGCTTGGTTACTGATATACGACTCAATACTATAACGTTTCAAAGTGTAGTTTTTCTGAGCGCTAGTAGTACTGTTCTAGACATGCGTTTTGTCCAGGCCCAAAGATCGAAATGGATAAAAAGTTTTCAATTTGTTGGGGCTAATTAGTTCCATGTAGCCATGTAAAGCTGGTCCTAATTATTTCCCCCTGAGCCAGAAAAAAAAAAATAAGATAGCAGAAAAATGTAAGGACAAAGATATAAACATATGCCATTTTGTATCCAGTTGTTTACTAGCCATATTTACATCTTTTCACCATTTTTCACTCCTTCATTTCTTACGGTAACGTTGGGTAACCTAAATTCGTGGGGTACTTAAAGTCGGGATTTTTCGAAAACGGGGTATTTAGGGATATGTGCTACATGCAAAATCAGTTATAACGCCAGCAATGCAAAGCAGATAGACTAACGTATTCAGAACACTGGCTGAAAAGCTTCGATAACCATGCATTAGAAGTTGGCGACGTCAAAAACTCTCCGTCCCTTATTGACAGAGTCTGGGGGCTTCGTGGGAGAATCACCCAGCACGGTTGTTCGCTGGTTTATAAGACAAATGTCACATCTCCTGCCTGCTAAACACAATTATTTATAAGACAACTTATTACAATCTCTTTTGCTAACCTGCAACTATATTCTAAGTGTGATCAATCATCAAAACTCCTCTCTGTTGCTACAACCTACGGCACGTGTATTTTCCCGCCGCCATATTTTTAACCAGAATCCTGTTGTCAAGCAGACGACAAAGGTTTGTGAGGAACACTTTTTTGTCTAAATGCTGCGTGTGATAGTGGACTGAGGAAGATATTTTCCTCAAAGTTTGCTCCTAACACAACAAGGAACACATGGACATAGTAGTATTACCATTGCTACGGCATCCAGCTAACTTCCCATGAATAATGTAACGTTACACGTTGCCCGATGATGACGATGGGCCGACTTTGAGTGAAGTTCTACCGACTCAACACACGGGTTGTTCCCGAACTGGCCTGATGTGTGCGGTACGGCCGTTTCTTCGTGTATTTTTTTTACTTGGACACGTCTATATCCATAGCACTCTCCTCAAGCCAAGGATAGAACGAATAGCTGCTGTATAAAATGTGATTAGCGGTAAGATATTCAAGACGAATCTTCTCTCCCGAATTAATGTGCCCCCCTGTCCGACAGCACCACAATTGTGCGTGCGGCGCACGGTAGTTTCAAGTTGAAATATTATGGTGTCAGCACGACTAGAGACAAAATCTACCATATATATGATTAGTGCAAAGATAGTACATGATACTGACAGAATAATAGAGAAAAAGGATGGTTTATTGTTCTGCTAGATTGATTTCAGTCAACCATTATCGGAAAAATCCCGAATTTAGGTTACCCAACGTTACATACATTCAGTTATACATGCTTCTGTGACAATTTCCTATCTTCTAGTATATAATAACCTAAAATTAATGTTAAATCTTGTTTGTCTTTGAAATTCTGTAGCTTCTACTTTTCTCTCACCCTCTCTTCTATACTTTCTGAGTTTCTCATTTTCTTGATTCACTTTCCGTATGCCTGAAATCTAGAAGAGAAGGTGTAATAAATTTTTGCCAGAATCTTTTTGAATTAAAGCTTATATGTTCCAGAAAACAAGTTGAGATTTGTTTCTGAGCTTGGTAATTCACATACTTTCTAGCATGAAATGTTCGGTTTGAAAGAAATATTGCATTCCTATAAATGCACATTTCCTAAAGTCTACGGAAGTACATGCTTGTGGAACAAAAAGTTGATTATCTTACAGAAAAAAACTTCATTCTCTTGCTGAGCTGTTTTGCACGCCTTCTCTCATTTGTTTTCAATTCTACCTTTATCAATGACTAGGCAGTCTATTTGGCAGGATAAAGGAGTTCCCTTGAATCAAATAGTTCAAGACTAGGAAATAAATGGCTTAAAGTGGTGACAGGGGTTAACTGTAGTAGATGCCAGGCATCCCTTACAACAGGATGTAAACCAGCAGGCCTATAGGCTCTAATTTGTTGGTTCTCTGGTTAAACTGGTAGGGTTGTCTCCAGGACCCGTCCCTCTGTCCTGTGTCTGAAATTTGCTTTTTGGGATGGGAAAACATTTCACCCCTTTCTTCGAAAAAATTTGAACTTTGTGACTTGAAACTGATGAAAATTACCGATTTAACTACGGACATGGGCTCCCAACATGAGTGGGATGGAAACGAATTTGAAGCTAGAGACTGCCCTGGTTCAAAGAAAGCTGATCTCAAAGCGGAGAGGGAAGTTTGGGCATTGGGCCAAGTTTCAGGGTATGAAAATTTAGCCAACTAGCCTTCCGAAGATGTTAGGGATAATAGAATTCATAAAAATTGGGTGAATATTTGGCCGGGAGCTTGAGATTGAGCCTACTGTCAGAATAACAGCCCTTGGAAGAGTGGGCAAATGTTACATATGGTGGGTGGCCAAACTCCCTTGGCAAATTATTCTCTCTATTCGTTTGGCTACATTTCTGCTGGTGTTGTTAATCTGGTAGACACTATTATGATCTATTAAGTACTGTAAATGCAGAAATGTTCGCGGTAGTTTTATATTCGCAATTTTCACGGTGAACTCTTTACCGCAAACTTAAAACCACCGCAAAAAGCCGTTCCATTGTGTGACTGTAGCACTGCTATTAATGTTTCAAACGCAAACTCAAAACCGCTGCGAACACTCCATTTTCTCCCTACCGCGAAATCAAATCCTTGCCAACATTTCTGCTTTTACAGTAAGGGAATACCGTTTGCAGGTCCAAGTTTTCCTCACAGCCCAGCTGTTTTACATGCAGCTGCCATTTTAGATTGTTACTTCAAAATGTCTGACAACCCAGTAGATAAATTGATGTGGCCTCACTCAGATGAAGTCCAGAACTGTAAAAGACATGATAGATTACCTTGTCACCACCTCTTGCCTGTTAGAAACAGAACCCACCAGGCCACATACAACACAATTACAAGGACAAGTGGTGTTGTCAACAATCTTATTGTTTCCTTCTCACCACCTATTGTTCTCTTAACAAAGACTATTACACGCACCATTGAGTCTTCATGCCCAATTTGAGATGAAACCTATTCTTGGGAACATGACACCATGGGGCACACTTTACTCTGGATCAATTCTAGGTTGACAGACATGTGTCAAAGGATCAGGATTTGGGGACTTCCTACCTTGTATTATAAACTTTTAAGAGAAAGGTTGCAGAAATAGATTTTCCTCTTCTTTTCTGATTTGCTCATTTCTTTGTCTGGGCTGAGAGGTTTTTTTTGTTTGACTAAGTCTTGTTTTGCTGTCAGTATTCTGATATCTTTATTCTAAATGTCTGGGTCTAAATAACTAATTCTACCAGAAGACATGTTATTCTGTGCTCCATCTCCATCATAAGTGTAAAAAGAAAAGAAAATTGACTCAAGACCGATGGCAATCAATTTTAAAGTGATGGGTACTGCAGCTGAAAAAGTGCTTTTTGAGGATGCAAATCTTGCCAACCCTTAAAGTTTAAGGTAGAATTGCAATGGAAGAGCATTCAAGTTATTCTAACTAGACTTTTGAGGTCACAGAAATGAACTTTGTCAGATTTCTTTTACTGGTAGCTGTCACATTGTATGTATCAGTTCACTGTCCTTAGAATGGCATATACATAATACAGTATAACAGAAAAGAAACCTGTATATAAATTTAGCAAAAGCTGGTTATTGGCTAGACAGCCAAAATATTTTTGAGGAAGTTATTTAGCCTGAATATATCATGAAGATCTTCTAGGATGTAATTTTATTTTTCCTGCATTGAAGACTCTATGTCAAATTGATATTGAGCTTTTTCTAGCAAACTTTAGAAAAAAAATGTACTTGTGTCTATATTTTTGCCTCTATTGTAAGAGTAGAACATAAAATTTCTCATTTACAGTTTCAAAATCCTCAAACTAGAAATCAGAACATAGAAAAAAAGGAGAAACTGTGAACATAATGCTACACCTCAGAACAGAATGCATAGCTCGCGACGTAGATGATACAGTATTGTGAAAATTTGTCACCTTCTGCAAAAAAGTCACTTTCTCACCTGGATACGCATCACCTTTTCCTGACCTTTTACCGGTCGTCACCTGGTACTGACCCCACGCACGCCAGGCTTCGCAAGCAAGTCCTCAGTAAACACCATTGTACTGCATTACTTTATGACCTGCTCTGTGCACATATTTTCCTCAGAAACAATCTCCCCAAATAGACCACCATTCCTCCAAATCCAAGGCCCATTTTCTGCGAAAGGTTTCATTTTTGTGTTCGGAACTGCACAATCTTTCGGATAGTTTGGAAAAGGGAAGTATAGCCGATAAAAAGGAGGACAACGGTTGGAAGTAACTGATTGGTTGCTAGATAAGCAGCTGGACATTGTTCGGTTACTAATACCCGTATTTGCACTGGCTACAGGTAGTTACAGGATTTTGCATGCAAGATTTGCCGCAAATGCGCGAGACAAGGGGTTGGCACCGGGCGGAGACGTAAACAATGTTCAATTTCCGCGGGGGAAACCTCCCAGTCTAATCTGAACTTGTATTCACATATTAACAACAATCATCAACTAAGAATTATGGTACAATGTGGTTAGATAGCTGACTTATAAAGAGCGTCCACCGCAACAATTGGCCCACTGGGACAGAGACACAACACTCATTTACGAACGCTCTGTAAAACTGTAATTGCTGTAAAAATCTGACTGTTAATAATTGAGCAGGTTTTCAAGGAGTGAAAGTTTCACATAAAGTCTGCCATGTTGCTTCTCTGCCTCGGTGGTGGATTAATCCAGCTTCGTTTCTGGGCACTTGGACTTTGCTCAGGTTGTTTTCAAGAGTTTTACTTGAATACAGGGCTGGTTGGTCCAATTTTCCTTGGGTAAATAAGCTAAAGCGTCCTATTGTTCGGTGAGGGGTTGATTTGGAACACAGCGCGTGTTTGCCCTACTCGACACCACAGTGGTAGCTAGGTATTTTTGCTGCCCTGCCCAGTTGTTTTGCAGGAACTGGCCCAGGGAACCATGGATGTCAAAGGAATGTTGAAAGTCGAAATCAGCATTATGATTGATGTGTTCTAGATTTTTCTTTCTCATATAAGTATATCATATATCCACTAAGGAAAATGAATCCTTCATCGTTTCGTATTGATTTTCTACAAAGAACACACAAATTCTATGGGTTTTTTTTGCTGTTTTTTTTTTTTTTCTCAATGGAACTCTAACTTGTCTAAGCCAGGCGGAAGGTCAAGGTTGTAGGGAACAAATTAAAACAGCTAGGAAACTTCTAAACTTTTTTTTTCTGTCTCGCGTTTGGAAAAGATGATGATTTGCCGGTGATTCTTCTTTTGCTAAAATTATAATTAATAACAATTTTGCTGGTATGTCAATCATTGTTTAATTGGGCTTGCATCATGTCACACTTTATAGGCTGAAATCTTGCAGATGTGTAGCCGGTGAGCCTACATGTGGTTTAGGATTAAGAAATTAGTAGTAAGTGACAGTCTAAGACATGCATGATTGTGTAAGACGACTGTTAACAATGTTCTTATCTCAGTTGTTGAGTTGAGAAGTCTCAGCCAGGTTTATGGTCAGGGCTGAGTTGACCTGAGTGTTGGGGCGGAGTTGGTCTAATTAGCGACCAGGGCCAAGAGAGTAAAGCCCCCCTGTCACTGGACCCGCGGAACGCTGGCATCTTCGCTGTGGCCGATCGAATTGACAAAGCAGTACAACGAATTTCATCATTTTTTTAAAGCTTTGTGTGTTTTGTTGTATTTTTGGTCATACTTGTATGTTTTGAATGATGTTCCCATAATAAAGTCAATGGCATTAAACAAATCCAGTCTAGGACGCAGCAACGCCACCAGTGTGCTGCGGGTCCAGTGAGAGGGGGGCTTATTAAAGGGCCAAGGCATCCACATCTCTCTTGAAGACCCCAGTTCCATTTCAATTAATGAATTAGTGGGTTGACTGAGGGTGAATTTAACTTAGCTCTGATATACATTGTCAGGTGTGTGACAAGATGTCATACTTTCAATGATGCAAGATTTAAAGAAAAATGTTTTTATTACATAGGTCCACACCAATTCTATTTGTTGATTCTCAGATTTTTTCAGTAAAAAATTGGAGCGACAGGGCGAAACATTTTTTTCTTACAAATAGACTGGGGTGGAGATAAGGGCTTACATTACATAAAGAATGAGAGGATTTAATTCAAGTTTCAGCTTTGTATGGCTCATTTTATGCAATGAACCCCTTTCTTTGATCTAAAGCTATAATTTCAGTAACATAATTACCTTTTGCTATGTAATATAAGGATTGGCATTGAGGATTAGTTTTAATAAAGGAAAAATTATAACTTAATATGATAAATGTGACCACACTTTTTAGGTATGCGCAGACCTTTATAATCTATTTCGGTGGCTATTGAGTTGAACAACTGAACAAATGGTAAAATCGTGAGTAAAAAATTGTGAATGGGAATAGTGACCCAATTTTTTGGGGAAAAACAGCAGAGACAATTTCAAGAAGCAACAAAAAAAACTGGTGTGGCATAATCTGTGTGAAACATAACACTGGGTCAGGGCAAAACAATGTCTGACCTCTAAGTGACCTCCTCACCCTCAGGTAGACCCTGGTCAGTCTTCTACACTGTCTTATCTCACTACAAACAAGCCCTGATGGACAAATAAGATAATCTCCTAGAGTAAAGGAACACAGCTTCTACTCAGCACCTAATTAAAAATCATCTGTTATATCACAGCAGTGCCAATGGCTCCTTTTGGCTTCAAACAGCGAAATAGGGACACATTTTGGACCTGAAAATCAACTTCCAATTTTTTTCCTGTAAAGTCGCGGATTTCAAGTGGAAATGATGCAAAACAACTCATTAACATGTTCTACAATGTAAGTCAAAAACAATTGATTACAATTGGTTTGGCAGTGCTGAGTTTACATACTGTAGGCCTGTTAACCTGTTTTTTTGTTATACTTTGTGTTCTTAGACCCGATCATTGTGACATTTACGTACAGGGTATGATGAGGCTCGGAGCTTGAAATATACTCAATTTTCAAAAGCAAATATACTCAATTTTCAAAAGCAAGTTAGCAGTTACTCAAGCAACTGGATCATCACAGTAGATTTTTGAAACGGCCAGACATTTCAGGTAGACCTTTGCTTACTATATATATAAAGCAATTTTGAAATTGCAGTGAAAAATACAGACAAATTGCAATTTGATAAGTTAAAGAATACATGATTAAGACACTTAAATAATTTTGAATGATATATACTGATTTAGCAGAAAACAGACAAAGGTACTTAAATGAGACCTGAAAAGTAATTAAACATTAGACCAATCCCACGCAAGTTAAAAAGAGACTGTCACTGTATTTGACCACCAATGCCTGATATTCATTAGATTCTGCTAGCAATTATAGACACACACAAACATATGGAAGACATCCTCAAACAGTAATACAGACGTTTGTCCGTGCATGGCCAACTTTTTTAACATTGCTGATTCAGCAGTTCTTTAAGTGAGTAGTACACCATCGACCCAAAGAGAGAGCAATTTTGCCTTAAGGAGGCTTTTTGTGTGATAATAGTGGTCAAAACCTGTCAACTTATTTTCCTGTCACCATTTTGATATGATATGAACCCATTGTTTTCGTTATCATCTTTGGATCAGGTCATCATATTTTTGTTTGAGTTCTCAATTTTTACCCTAGGCTTCTTCATTTATTTTGGTCTGTTGGTAAATATGTTGACTGCGTATAAGGCTGCCTCGTGTCAAATGAACAAATTTGATTCAAAATCAAACAAAGGATCATAATAGGGTTAACAAAAGTGTTTTAACATGGCAAATTAACTATTAGATTGTCAAAGCATTATGTTGAAACGTCAGGTTATTTGCACATGCCAGCAGTGTGTTTGGAAGGGCCCAGATGTTCTATAATGTAGAAGCCCATCCTTGACATTTTGATTGACAGCACTTAGGGTCAATCTAATTGGTCTGTGACACCTGTGGTCAAAGTTTGCACCATTGTTTTTCTCATTAGGCCAGGTTGATTTGATTATATGGATGACATCCTCTGGGAATGCCCAAACTGATGCGAGGGTGCAAATAAAAAAAGTTTTAAAAAATGCCTTTCCTTTGAAATGTAGGTGGTCAGGAAGCTTGGACAAATGACTAAATACACAGAGGATGGTATACCAAAGAACGGATTCTTCATTCTTGGTCTTTCACATCTTCTTCTTTGAGCCTGGCATTCTAGACATTAGTATCCGTTTTCCGAAATATCTTTTTTGCAATTTACAGCATATGTATACTCATTTCATAGCTGCTTTGCACGATTTACAGTATGGTAGAAAACGTTTTTTTGGTGCAAATGGACGAGAATGCATGCGCACGCGGATGTCATCCATATATTTTAAATCAACACGGCCTTACTGGAAAAGTGCACACAAAAGAATATTTAATGAAATTAGAAAAGCTTGAGTATAAATGTTTCCAAATTAAAGTAAACAATGATTATAAGGTTTTGTTTTCTCACAATCTATTTCTGCATTTTTACCACTTTTCAACATTGTACTATAATCATAATTTTTTAGATTTTCCTTGCATGTTTATCAAGTGCATTGTTATTTTATTAAAAGAGGGGAAAGCAGTAAAGAGTTAGTTTGAAAGTTCATCTGTGTAAGTATAAAAATCATTCTAAAGAAAAGTTCAAGATCAATTTGCATAACAATGGGAAAGTTGGACTTATGCTATTTTTCAACTGACAAACGTAGATGAGCTCCAGAGTTTGGGAATACAGTCAGGGTGGAAAGTATTTTTCGAATGAGATTCAAAACCGAAAGTTCCACTGGAGTACAATAGAAAGCCGCTAGGGGGCCTTATCATTTCTAGGTCTCATCAAGACCTACCCACCTACCAAATATCAAGACAACTCCAGGTATTCTTGAGTTATTGTGTTGACAGACAGACAAACAGACACACACAGAGGCAGATAGACACACTAGAACTCAAACAAAAACATTACCTTATGATAATAATAACGGTTTATCCAGTTCAAATACAGCTCATCCCATATCGCAGGCAAATACTGAATTGCATGGGGAAACTTTACATATTATTAGGTAACATCTTGCACTAAAACAGTAACTACTGTGCCGATGGCCAATGAATAACATATATTGGACGTACATAGATGAAATAAAAGTCACCGGTCGCTAAGGGTATGAAAACATTGCAGATTCAACAGATTTACGACATATGTAAGTCTCATCTATATATAAAATATCTCAAGATGTTTCGGACTAAGCAAGCTCTTAAAAGTTCCAGCTGTCACTTTGGTACAAGGTAATTTTAACAAGTAATAAAGGGCAATTACAAGTTCAGCAATTGAATAAGATTGATAAATGAATTGCATGAATAAGAAACTTCTTGGCAAAGGTAACAAGTAGTGCTGCGTACCTGTACTGTAAAAATTGATTAGGTACAGGTCCAATATACCAGATCATGAAGTACCAGTACTGTAGCGATATAAATCTACTACAAGTATGTGCTTATTTTGTGACTGATCTCCTGACCTCATGCAACACCAAACATGACCAAAGTGATACCTTGGAACAGCATAACTAATATGCAACAGATCATTCAGGCAGGCCAGAGTTTTGATAGCATTAGGCCAAAGGAAGTTTGGTAGTAGGAAACCTAGTTTTGTTCTTTGAATACTGACAAGTTGAAAACAGTTTATGTTTTTTTAATTGAAGAAGTTCAGAAAAACACTTGTTAATTTTTCAGAATTTGTCCGGACCTGTACCTAAACCTCTGTACATGTACCTGATGTTATGTTTAGGTACGCAGCACTAAGAACAAGCATTTCTCTTCCCTGCACTAGGGAGGATCCATGGAAGGCAGCAAAGATTATCAAGTCTTACATGCAGCAGCACAACATCCCCCAGCGGGAGGTGGTGGACGCCACGGGCCTGAACCAGAGCCACCTGTCACAGCACCTCAACAAGGGCACTCCCATGAAGAACCAGAAGAGGGCGCTGCTGTACAGCTGGTTCGACAGGAAACAGAGAGAGGTGCAACAACGTGAGTTTGAAATACTGAATGAGTTTTATACAGATATCAGAGAACAGATAACATGACTTTTTAGACAAAACAGCAAATTTTGATTTTTTTTCAAAATTTTGTAAAAGTCAATTAAACTTTAAGGATATCTTGTAACTTTAGACAAGACAGAAAACAGAAAGAGGTGCAACAACGTGAGTTTGAAATACTGAATGAAGTTGTAACATATTTTATACAGATATCAGAGAACAGGTGCATGACATTGTAGACAAAATAGCAAATTTGGACTTTTTTCTTGCTCAAAATTGGGCGAGGTATCGTCAACAAGAGTTAAGCTAAAAGTTAAAATCCTTCCACACCATAAGGTGTATAGGGCAGTGCCCATCACCGTTTCATAGCCCTGGGCCACACTGCGGTGCAATCACTGCAGCAGGGGGCTAGTCCACTGACAGTGGAGTGTGTTTAACTTCCATACTGTTTCATAAGTATGTACCATTTTTATGAAGTCTTTGGTATGACTCAATGCGCCTCTTGTCCAGAGGTGTCCTACCCGGGCAGCAAAAGTCAATTCAAACTTAAAGGATATCTTGTAACTTTATACATCACCAAATAGAATGATAAAGGATAGTAACATTATCACCAAGTGCATAAAGGTGTTATGCAAGAGAAATGATACTTATGATACAAGAGAAAATTGATTTCTTTTAGATGATACCAATCATGCTGTCTCTTCCAATACACCGGTGTCTTTCTGTGACACTACGGTAAACTTCTTTATACCTTAAAGGCAACGAAAGCAAATATAAGGGCCCTGAAATCGGCTTTGAAAGTTAATTTTCTTTAATCATTTCTAATACACGATTAGTTCAAACAACACTATGACAATGTATAGCAATGTCCATGATGCAAAAATATGACTTTGTTGTAGTGTGAAAACTCAATGAAAATCGTCGCCAGGGTGTTTGTAGGCTTGTGAAACTAAGGGGATCATCGTATGGCTCGTTTTTGCACGGTTTTAAAATGCTTTAAGTATGAAGTTATTATGTGCTAGACAGTGTTAGTAACTGTCGCAACAATGAAAATTTCAGCATTTTTCTTATGTCCATTTTTTGGTCCCTAACATTGCTTTGGTTGCCTTTAAAATTGTCATCATCATCATCTTAACAGATCACTATTTCATATATCATCAATAATAACGACCCCCTCCTTCTTCTATCCTCCCCTGTTCATGATCTAACAAACACAAATCACTGACTGATTAACAAGATGTGTTTCTAACACCTGAATGGAAGATTTCTATGCTGTAGAATTTGCGGGCACCACTGGGCTGGACCTTGACGATGGGTTCGACTACGGGCCGGACAGTAAGAGGGCCAGGAGAAACCGGTTCAAGTGGGGGCCCGCCTCACAGAGGATATTGTACGAGGCCTACCAGAGACAGCGCAACCCTAGTAAGGAGGAGAGGGAAGCTTTGGTGGAGGAATGTAACAGGTCAGTTATCAAGGTTTTTTAAGTAGCGCAATATTGCGTCGCTATGGCTCACACTTTTAGTCAAGCACACAAGGTCACCCCTACTCTTCTTGATAAGTGTGTTGGATTCTTTTGTGTGCAGAGGTTTAATGCTTGAGGCTTACACCTGAATCTCCCTCATACATGGGAACAACGGCTTAACGTCACCATCCGAAATGATGAGTGCAATTCCTTACAGCATGTCCGACCTGTGTGTCTGACCCTAGGATGGAACTCCGACCTGCGAGTCCACGTAATTTGATACAGATGGCCAAAAAGCAGGATAGTGTTACCCCTTGTGCCAAAGAGATATTGTGTCAACAAAAGAAACTGAAGCCTGGAACTCGATGTATGAGTTCTTGTCTTGAACTGGACATGAATGAGCAACTCCTTGGGTTCATTTGCTACATTTTGTGTCATATTTTGATATCAGGAAGCCCTAAAGAACAACATGCCCAGGCAAGACAGGAGATTGTGTTCAAAACAGCCCAAAGAGAACTTTTGCCACTTTGTTGATACCAAGTGACAATAACACAAATACTGACTCAAATCTCTATATTCTAAATCTATACTCTAAGTGATAAGTGTGGTAGGTTCTTAAGCATGTTTAAGGCAAACTTTGAATTGAAGCTTGATACTCATTAGCATTCATAACAACAGTAACTTGTGGAAAGCTGTGCCTACTCTTGTCAACAAGTGTGTTCTTTGGCTCTATAGGAATATAGGCCAAGAACAGCTAAATCAGCACCAAGGAGAGTAACACACCTGAAGCATTCAGGAGGACAGTAAATACTAAACGGTGCTTTGACTATGTGAATGTCAGCAAAAGGACAATCTGACTGCAGAACTGTACTCCCTTCATCACATCAAGGATTTCAAAACAGGACCAGTGGCTTTGAATGGCGAAATGGTAGGGCGTTTGGATCAGTATCCAGAGATCCAGTGTTTGAATCCCATGACATGTCCTGACTTTGTGCCTTTGGGAAAGGCTGCCTTAACACGAATTTCCTCACTCCACTCAGGCAAAAATTAGTACCTACCTTTGGTTAGGGACGTCCCTTGGACAGGATGTTAAATGGAGGTGCCATGTTTCAGATGAGCCACATGTGCGCTTGCAGCACGTTAAAAAACCCTCCACAATTATCGAAAAGAGGAGGGGTCCTTCATGGTGTGAGAGGATCAAATACATCAGTAAGAATATGCTGCTTGTATTTTTTAATAAAGACCAGGTCTGACTCTTTTCGATAATTGTGCTGGGGGTTTTAATGTGCTGCAGGTGCACATGTGGCTCATCTCAAACATGGCACCTCCATTTAACATCCTGTCCAAGGGACGTCCCTAACCGAAGCTGGTACTCATTTTCACCTGAGGCAGTTTACCGAGTATGAAATGCAAACAAATACCAACACCTCGATGATCTTTTACTTCCAGAGCGGAATGCTTGCAGAGAGGAGTGTCTCCGAGCCAGGCTAGCGGTCTGGGCTCCAACCTGGTGACGGAGGTTCGAGTCTACAACTGGTTTGCCAACCGGAGGAAAGAGGAGGCCTTCAGACACAAGCTGGCCATGGACGCCTACCAGCAGCAGCAGCTGCCACAACAGCCGCAGCAGCAACAGGCGCCCCAGCAGCAGCCGCAGCAGCAGCAGCAGCAGCTGCAACAACAGCTGCAGCAGAGTCAGGTGCAGCAGCAGCAGCAACATCAAATCCCACATCAACAACAGTCGCATCAGGTGCAAGCTAGCCTAAAGGGTGAGTGTCAAAGATTTATAAAGCCATAACCATGGAAAATTATAGAAAAACAGTTAATTTTTTAGCTGTTCAATATTGTTGCAATAGGTAGCTTAAGTATACTATCATGTTGCACATGTTGTAATAGCCTGTACTGTAGTGATGCAATACTGGGTGCATGTGCATTTTTGTGCACCCACAATTACAAAACAGGAGCTGTGCAGTGTGCACCTAATTTTTGACTGTGAGTGCACTAATGCACCCAAATATTTTTGTAGGCTATAGGTACTAATGTATTTAGTATACAGAATATTCTTGAAATTTGAATATCAAAAGCAAAATTATGATACATCCTTCTTTTTTCATGTATTACCTGTTTTAAGTTTTGAAGTTAGCTATAGAATTATGGATTGAACTTCTTGAGAGAGGGAGTAGGGTTTGTCATACATTTTGCTGACATTCTAACTTTATTTTATGTTATTTTACTTGTTTTCCTATAACAATAAATTGTAACAACACGACTCAAACGTTTGCTGTGCATGCAAAGCAGGTTCAAATCATTCAATGTAAGCCTGTGCAATACAACTTGGAAGCCCTGGCAATGCGGTTAAATACAGATCAGACCCCTATTGAACGTTATCCTGACCCAGGTAGGATATAAAATGAAATATAGACATACAAGTAATGTCCCGGCCAAAGAACAACTAAATCAGCACCAAGGACAGTCCCACACCTGAGGCATTCAGGACAACATGTGGAGTCGCGGTGGCGGAGTGGCAGGGTGTTCGGCCCTGGATTCAAATCTGGGGGCCCCTAATTTGTCTCATTGACATTGTGCCCATGGGAAAGGCACATTACACGACTCTCCCCACTTCACTCAGGTGAAAATGAGTACCTAGCTTCGGTTAGAGATGTCCATCGGATAGGACGTTAAATGAAGGTCCCTGGTTGAGGAGAGTCACACCTAGAGCATGTTAAAGAACCCACTACGCTTATCAAAAAGAGTAAGGGTCCTTCACGGTATGAGAGGATCAAATAGACCTGTCCAGATATACAGCTTGTACTCTTCAGTACAAACCTGGTGTGTTAGGCCATGAGGCGGTTTACCGGGTATGCAATACAAACGAACAAAACATTTGTATCATTGACATTGTGCCCTTGGCAAAGGCACTTTACATGACTTTCCTCACTTCACTCAGGTGAAAATGACCACGTAAAAGAACCAAACACGCTCATTGAAAAGAGTAAGGGTCCTTCCCAGTGTGAGAGGATCAAATATATCTGTCCGAACATGCAGCTTGTACTCTTCAGTACAAACCTGGTGTGTTACGTCATGAGGCAGTTTACCGGATATGCAATACAAACAAACAAAACAACAGGTGACAGGTTTTTGAGAGAGGGAGTAGGGTTTGTCATACGTTTGGCTGAGACAGACGTTCTAACTTTATTTCATATTATTTTACTTGTGTCCTATAACAAAAAATTGTAACAACATAATTCAAACGTTGGAATCCAGTTTTCAAATTTTCGACTGCTGTGCATGCGAAGCACGCTCAAACCATTCGATAGAAGCCCGTGCAATACAACTTGGAAGCCCGGACAACACGGTATAATACAGATTAGATCCATATTGAACATCATCCTGGCCCAGGTATGATATAAAATGGAGTATAGGCATACAAGTAAAGTCCCGGCCAAAGAACAATTAAATCAGCACCAAGGACAGTCCCACACCTGAGGCATTCAGGACAACAGTGGTGCAGCGGCAGGGAGGTCCTGAGTTCAAATCCAGGGTCCCCTGATTTGTCTTGTTGACGTTGTGCCCTTGGGAAAGGCACTTTAGACAACTTTCCCCACTTCACACAGGTGAAAATGAGTACCTAGCTTTGGTTAGAGACGTCCCTCGGATAAGACGTTAAATGGAGGTCCCGTGTTTGAGGAGAGGAGAGACACACCTTGAGCATGTTAAAGAACCCACCACGCTTATCAAAAAGAGTAGGGTTCCTTCCCGGTGTGAGTGGATCAAATACATCTGTCTGGATATGCAGGTTATATTGTTCAGTACAAACCTGGTGTGTTACGCCATGAGGTGGTTTTCCGGGTATGCAATACAAACAAACAAACAACCAAACAACCAAACAAAGACCGCCAAAAATGCTATATTTCTTCCTACGCAGCAACAACAAACCCAGTCCGATTTTGGGCAAAAATCATCCAGGGAAACTTGAAGCACGCGGTGTAAACATATACGATACATTCTATCACTCTAACATTACAACTGTGGAAAAATATACGAATAAACAAAACAAAACAAGACAACAGTACTAGTACCTTGTTAACAGTGTATTGACTGTGTGAATGTCTACAGAAGCGGTGTACCAGCAGACAGCTAACCAGTCCCAGCAGGCTTCAGTACAGTCGGTGCTGGCCAGTTCCGCTGCCACGCCCACCCACCACACCTCGGTCGTCATGGTACCAGGTGAGACGTCTCTTCTACTGGTCTTCTCTCTTCTTTAAGCCCCCCTCTCACTGGACCCACGGCACGCTGGCAGCATCGCTGCGTCCTAAACTGGATTTTTTTACCCTTGACTTTATGATGTGAATATCATTCAAAACGTAACTGCTGTGTTAAAGGCAACCCAAACAATATTAGCGCCCAAAAAAATGAAAATAAAAAAATCTTTATGGCAGTGACATTTACTAACATTGTTTAGCACATTTGCGTAATAACTTCATACTTTGAGCATTTTAAAACCTCGCAAAATCGTGCTGTAAAATGATACCCTTAGTTTCGCGAGCCTACAAAAACTCCGGCCACGATTTTCAGTGAGTTCTCCCATCACAATGACGTCATATTTTTGCATAAGGCCACACCAATTTAATTTCTTGGTGAACGGATTTTTATTTCCCCCCAAAAAAAATTGTAGAAAAAAAATGCATGAAAACAGAAGGCTGGCCCAGCCCTCTGTTTTTATGAATTCCTTTTTTTCTAACCTTTTTTTTTTTGGAAAATAAAAATCCATTAACCAAGTTATTGAATTGGTGTGGCCTAATGGACGTTGCTATACATTGTGATAATGTTTTTTTAACTTAAGAATGACTAAATAGATTGACTTTCAAAAAACGATTTTTGGGGGATAAAACTGCTTTACCTTCCTTTAATAATGACCCTCTATTGACTTTAACACTTCTGTACCTGTATTGACTTTAACCCCTCAGGTACTATGCCATCCAGCGGGCTCCATCGCACTCAGGGGACAACCACACTAGCAAACATGGACACAGGAGAGCTACAGGTTAGACAGGAGGAGGGGGGCAGTTTTACTTGTCTTAGGTCTAGAAAGGCTGTGTTTCCAATTAGGCCACGTTGATTTGATTATATGGATTACATCCACAAAACTGGTGCGAGTGTGCGAATAAAAAAATTAGCAAAAATAAAAAGTTTCCTTCATTATGAAATCTACGTGGTCAGGAAGGTTGAACAAATGAATAAACACACAGAGTATGATTTACCGAAATATCTATTAGGTTCTTTTTTTTGTCCTTTCAAAACTTCTTCCTTGACTTTTGCATTGATTTTGGCATTCCACGTCATTAGTATCTTTTTTCACTATTTTTCTACAAAAAATAAACGGCATATATGATCTGTTTGCAGCTGCTTTGTATGATTTACAGTATGGTGGAATTTTTATTTTATTTTTGGATTTGGACGAAAATTTATGCACGCGCGGATGTCATCCATATAATCAAATCAAGATAGCCTTAAGGTCTTTAAAAATAGGATCGGGGATAAGGATTCTCTTTTTTTTTTCTTTTTTTTTTTCTTTTAGATTTCAGTCAACAAATACTGTTTACCAACTGAAGGTAAAACTGAAATATGCAAGGACACTGGTATTTTCATAATTCAATCATATTGCAATGATACAGATAAAATGTTACATTAACACTGGTCACTTTAAATTTGGAAAAACACCAGTAATTTGGAAAATCATGTAATGTAAATTGTAAACCCTTAAGTTTGGTATCAACTCAAAGGTCTCCTCATTAGACACTATTCATGTGAAAATCAATAATCAGTGATGTTCACAACTCCAGATATTATTGATTGAAAATGCTTGTAGCCTGTAAGGCTGACATCTTGGACTACCAGTCTGCCAGCCTGGCTTGTACGGCCAGATTGTGCGACTGCTGGGCTCAAATCCCAGGACAGGGAGTCTGACCTCGTTAGCCTAGACAGCCATGCGGGCCTAAAACAACACAGACTACCAGGCCCATACTGGCCTGGTTGGCTAGGGAATAGGGAGTGCTGGCGTGTAACCTGCAATTTTCATTCCTCTAGGGCTAGCTGACAGTCCAGACTACCAGTCTAAAGTTTAGGCTCAGACGGCCAGAACCTAAACCACTGGGCTGAGCCTTCAGTCACACAAAGGCATATGTAAACTGTCTGTGTGCTTGTACCAGATTGTAGTAAAAATTAATATTGTTTCAAATTAGTGACCTGTTTAGAGTTTATCTACTGAAGCAATTTTTCCATAGTGAAATAGTTACATAACTGTAACATTTACTGCATAATTCTTCTAAATGTGCATTCTTCTTGCAAGTTGGCAAAGCAACATGTGTGAACCTTTACAAGATTCAAACAAGCGAGTGTACAAACTTATTTCGAGGAGGAAGGATACAAAACCATGTATCACACTGACATGTCAATTAAATGTAGTGGATTGGGTGTGTTCACTGCATATATGACCATGAGGATGATTTGGTACATGCCCACCCATGGCAGTCTACCCACCTCCAAGATGTGCTTTTCTCACCATCACATTTCACCAGAAGGTGCACTTCAAGAGTGACAGGGAAAAATGCACCTTTTCACAAGGGAAATCATGGATCATGCCAGGGCTGCAGGTCATCCCTGTGACCGTACACATCCAACTGAGAAAACACAATTAGCGCCACCAGGCCGGAAAGTTTGAGCAGGGGAAAATCTTTCTGTTTTTGACCAAGTCTGTCATATCGTATGTATGTATGTATGACAAATTGGTAGGGGCGTTTGAACGGTTTTCCTGGCTTCTCAGGGACCCAAATACGGGATCACACAAGATGTAATTTTATCCCTGAAAAAACATCTGCCTGAGTTGCAGGTTGACCTGTTGGTTACCCCTCACCAGGGAAGGGGAGAGGTCAGACTCTCAGACCTCTTTAGTAATTGTCTAAACTATGGGGCTATCAAAGGCGAAGGAATATAAATTTCTCTTTACCATTCAAGTATCTGAAGTGGGGCACTTTACTTAACACAAACTGAAAAGCATGGTTCTATCGCTATCATACAAAGGACAAAAGTACAATAGACATTATCTCTGTAACTGAAATAATAGTCTAATCTCCATCAGAATCTCCTAGTTTTTGCCTGACCACCTACATGTAGGTTATGAACATCACACAGTAGCGTAAAATCTGTATCTATTATCTATATAGCCGGTATAACCGCCATTCGGCGTAACACACCAGCTGAGGTGAGCTAAATAAATTCAGATACCCCAGGTACCAGTCCACATCAGGCTTCTCTTTGACAACAACTTGCATGTGGAAGAAGTTCGTGGACGAAAAAACTCTACTACAGAGACAAAGAATGTACTTAGCTTTGCACCTTGAAATGCAGGAAATGGCATTTCTGAGGTTAACAACATTTCAAATTTGCTGCTGCTACCTCTGATGGTAATTGATGAATTTGAATCCAACTTCCATCTTTATCTCAATAAATTCCAGCTATACAATTGTGATTACATGAGAATGTTTTCTCATAGTCATTTTCTGGAAACTTGACAAAAGCAGTCATTGGGGGAAAATCTTATGAGTTTTGTTGGTCACCATATAAATGGAACTTGGTTTTTTGAACTGGAAAAAGTGCAGAAAAGAGCTACGAAAAGAGTACCAGGACTCAAGAACATGTCCTATGAGGACAGACTCAGAACCTTAAAACTTCCTACGCTGGTTTACAGGCGTCTGAGAGGGGATTTGATTAACACTTACAAGTACACCCACGGCCTATATGATACGACCAACCTTTTCCACTTTAACACCGGACAGAGAATGAGAGGTCACAACCTAAAGTTAACGGTTATGCCCTCCAAAGGGAACAAAAGCGCTTTCTTTTTCACAAACAGAATGACAACTTGGTGGAACAGGTTGCCAGGAGAAGTCGTAGACGCACCAACAGTGAACACTTTCAAAAACAGACTTGATAAACACATGGAACATCACCCAGTAGTCTACAACTACAGAGCATTAGACTGCCCTCACAAGCCTGCAGGATCACGATCCAGTAAACTGATGAGCGGCCTAAATTGGAATATGACCTTCCTACCTTACCAAATGGATCTGATCTACTCTACTCTACTCTACTCTACTCTACTCTACTCTACTCTACTCTACTCTACTCTACTCTACTCTACTCTACTCTACTCTACTCTACTCTACTCTACTCTACTCTACTCTACTCTAGAGTAGAGTACCTCCTCACCATTTCTCCTGTCCATAACATTGAGTCCCTATGTAATGTACAGTTACTCATTATCAAATCTTTCTGGAACTGGATGTAATAAAAAAGTGTAACAACTCTGCACAAGCGAAGCTTCTCTAAATGTGATTAGAACCCGACTGTCTTCCCTCAGCCAATCAGAAGCAGGGATTTCTTGTGACTAAATCCACATAGTAGGGTCCCCCAAGTGCCAGGGGTGTACTAACTAACCTGTCAATCAGACTATCAAGGAGACGCCCATGCACTAACCAACCTGTCAATCAGACTAACACAGAGACACCACCTTTCAGAAGGAAACCAAAGGGATTACAAGACAGCCTTGTCCATATACCAGTTTATTCAACTTCAAACAACAACAATTTCCGAAACACCGTGACTACATGAAAGAAGGGAAAACAAGGAATTTCTCATACTTATTGATCATTTCCAGTTCTAAAACAGTCTACAACATCTAAACTTTCGACAAAGTCTTGGCAAATAAACTGAAGGAAAATGGCAGTCATTTTCAAAAACAGTCTACAAATTACAATCTGAAGTTTCAACAAACTCATGGCAAATACAGTGAAAGAATCTGGGGGTTAACAAAATCAGTTTGATCTTGACATCTTCACAATGAACAACAGAATCAAACTTACGGTTTAGATCAAGACGGGTTCAACTCACTTGAAGCTGGATTTTACAGTCTGGCACTCTTATGCTACAACTTAGTACAAGGAAATTGTCACAAAGAGATGATACAGCCACAGGTCTAGGATGATTTTCAGTCCATTCGCATGATTTAGGATGACATGGGGTGATGTCGGTTTTAGGTTCGCGGCAGCGCTATATTCACATACTGCTGCAATAATAAAAGGCTGGCATCTTAACGTACATCTAGTCGCAGTTCTCAGATCTAGTCGGAAACCGTGGACGGACATAGCAGTCGCTTTTGACGGTGCGGTGCTGACGTCATCATCTGTCAAATTGTCTTTTGTACAGTAATTCACTACCATGATGTACACAGTCTAATCTGTCCAAACATGACAGAGGCCTCTCTGGCTTACTAATTTCACTCACTGTGTCTCGAGAAGTCTTTCCTGAGAATTTAAAATTTACTGTTTTAATATATTAACGTGGCCCTAACAAGAGGTGGAATCTAAGGTGTTACCGCACTGTACCTGTATAACGAAAGTTTTCTAACATCTAAATGCGTACTAACAAGTTCATACAGCACACAGAGGTTTATGAACTATTCACCTCCTGTATGATATAGTATACTACCGGTCCAGCTGGGCAATTTCGCATAATTGCACCAGCCGGATAATTGCACCAAATACGCTGGCAAATGGGATGTGCAGATAAGCGGATTCTACTGTATATAGGGATTTCATTAACTAAGGCTCCAAGAAACAGGGTCTAGACATGCACATGTAAGCCTTGCCAGAAGGATGGCAGGCGTAACTAAGTGATTTATCCAAGGACCAAGCTACACCAAGTCACCATGGAAGTCTTGCAATTTGTCTCTCAGAAGCACCATAACATGGACATGTACATGGCTTTTGGAGTGTTTGCAACCCAAATATCCAAGTCCATGAACTTGAATGCTCTTGTGTAGAATAGAACTACTGAGCTACAATAATAATTAATTGCTTATATATACACCTGGTTGACCTTTAGCAAGTTGAAGACATAATCATGAACAGGTATTCATAGCTTATAATCTATTGAAGAACTGCCTGAGGACATTATATAAAATATTCTTGATCTGCTTCCGAAAGGATCTACTCTACTCTACTCTACTCTACTCTACTCTACTTTTACAGTACTGTATTACTGTCTGTTTCCCCCCCTTGGAGGGGGCCAACAATGACTCCCCTTTGACCCTCCCTCTGAGCTAAATTGAACCATCTGGGCCATGCCCTATTACAAACTCATCTGCCATGCCTCTAATCCTTAAACAAACAAAGGCTGCCTGTGATCCCCAGGACACCAGCTACTGGTCACAGCATTGCTTGGGTGGCTCGCCTTTCAGTGTATGTTAACACCTCCCTGATGTAACAAATTGAATGTACAACATGTACATGTTACATCAAAGTTTATTAGTTATAAAGCCTAAATATAAAGCCCAGTTTTATAAATGTATTATCAACCACAATCCTCACATTATGTGCACTAACTGTAACCTGAAACAAGAGTTCTTTTGCCAACAGTTTCATTTATAGAACGGCACATTTGGGAAAGGAAGCCTTATTTAAAGAAAGTCTTATTTGATAAATTTCGTCTCAAGACAGCTGGGTTGCCCCTTCTTAACTGGCATAATTTGAACCTCCAGGGATTCATCACATTGTTAGTTAGAAATAGCAAAAAATCCCCAAATCACTTTTGAGTACATAAATATAGTGTATGCCCAAAATGTGAATGAAGTCAAATGGCCATGGGTCCAAGTCAGCCACAAACACATGTACATTGCACCAAATGTCAGGTCATTTGGTTAGAATATTATGGGGCACAGGAGTAAAAAATGTACATATTTTGTCTGAAAATAGCAAAAAAAGTCAAGAAGTGTTTGCCAAAGGTGCAAGAGAAGATCTTTTGGCATATGTGTAAGGTACCCCATACCAGATTTAAGGTAATTTGGTTGTTATATTAGGGCACAAAAGCAAAAATGTATATTTTTTGTCTGAAAATAGCAGAAAAGACCTATTTTACACAATTCTAAAGTAGTGTATACCAAAAGTGTGATAACAGTTCTTTTGGCATTTGCCTCAAGGCACCTCTACATCAAATTTCAGGTCATTTGGTTGTAATATTAGGGCACAAAAGCAAAAATGTATTTTTTTTGTCTGAAAATAGCAGAAACGACCCATTTTACACATTTCTAAAGTGGTGTATGCTAAAAGTGTGAGTACAGTTCTTTTGGTGTATGCCTACGACTCCTCTATACCAGATTTCAGGTCATTTTGTTGTGATATTAGGGCACAAAAGCCAAGAATGTACATATTTTGTCTGAAAATAGCAGAAAATACCCATTTTACACAATTCTTAAGTGATTTATGCCACACTGAAATGTGAACACAGTTCTTTTGGCATATGTATAAGGCACCACTACACCAGATTTCAGGTCATTTGGTTGTTATATTAGGGCACAGGGGCCAAAAATGTACATATTTTGTCTAGAAATAGCAGAAAAGACCCATTTTACATACTTCTAAAGTGGTGTATGCCAAAAGTTTGAGCACAGTTCTTTTGGCATATGTGTTAGGAACCCCTACACCAGATTTCATGTCATTTGGTTGTTATATTAGGGCACAGGGGCCAAAAATGTACATATTTTGTCTGAAAATAGCAGAAAAGACCCATTTTACACAATTCTAAAGTGGTGTACACCAAAATTGTGAGTACAGTTCTTTTAATGTATGCCTAAGGCTCCTCTATACCAGATTTCAGGTCATTTGGTTGTGATATTAGGGCGCAAAGGCCAAGAATGTACATATTTTGTCTGAAAATAGCAGAAAAGATCCATTTTACACAATTCTAAAGTAGTGTATGCCAACAGTTTGAGCACAGTTCTTTTGGCATATGTGTTAGGAACCCCTACACCAGATTTCATGTCATTTGGTTGTTATATTAGGGCACAAAAGCAAAAATGTACATATTTTGCCTGAAAATAGCAGAAAAGACCCATTTTACATAATTCTAAAGTGGTGTATGCCAAAAGTGTGATAACAGTTCTTTTGGCGTATGGATAAGGCTCCTCTATACCAGATTTCATGTCATTTAGTTGTGATATTATGGTACAAAAGCCAAGAATGTACATATTTTGTTTGAAAATAGCAGAAAAGACTCATTTTACACAATTCTAAAGTAGTTTATGTCATAAGTGTAAATAAAATTCTCCCTCTATACCAATTTTCAGGTCATTTGGGTTTAATACCAGGGCTCCAGAGCCCAAAATATACATTGTCTAAAAATGGCTCTGTCAGTTATTCAAGGGATTCCTACAGTCTAGCATGGACTTGTTCCACAGTAGCGCCCCCTATCAGACTAGTAGGCCAACATCCTTCAGACTACCAGTCTGACTTAGTTGGACTATGGTCAGAAGCAATGGACTACCAGTCTGTTCCACTCAGACTTCTAGGCTCGACAACTTTTAAAGTCAAATATCTCGACATCCGTATGTGATATGACCAAAATAAAAATGCCATATTGTAGAGGAGAAAATGCCCTTTCCAATGAGCTATAAAACTTTGGTGTTCTTTAAGAAATAAAAATTCTAGAAATTTGGAATTGAGCCACAATTTGGAAAGTGACTTTCCAAATTTAAAGTGACCAGTGTTCATTGTACAAATAGCATTTTCTTATGAAACAGCCTTTAGAACATGTTGGAAAATGATTCAACAAAATTTTCATGACTCAAATATCAGATTGATAATGTTAATATGTCCTTTGCCACCGGTTTACCTAAAAAAAGGCGAGGGTCAGCAGGTTTTTGCAGGGTTTGGTGGGGTAACCAAAAACACATCTTTTCCCTTGGTCTTTGTAGAAGTGGCCCATAAAATCTTTAATTTTAGTAGCATAGAAAATGACAATTATATCTGACTCCTTTTCTGTATTAGGTTATCCCAAAAAGGAATTGTCTTTCAGGATCTGCAATCTGCCTTCTCATGATTGAGAATCATTTAGAGAAATCTCTCGTTTACTAAATGAAAAGCATTATAATAATGCAAAAGCTGCTATGTAATGCTTTGTGTACGTTATTTAGCTAACATTAGAATGTCAAAGTTAATGCATTGCTAACGTTAACCTGCTTTTATTTCTACTTCATTAGATATTCACTTTAAATTAAATGTTTCTTTAGGCCACACCAATTTAATTTCTTGGTTAACAGACATCATTAAAACAGAAGGCTGGGATGAAAACTGCACCAAAGTACAAACTTTCTTCTGAGATTCTGTTTTCATGATGATTTTTCAATCTAGCATTTTTTCAAAAATTCAGTTAAATTGGTGTGGCCTTAACAATGATATCTAAGCACTAACCCTTTTTCTTGGTGTAAAAGTTGAAAGTCTAAGGCTACTGGAAAGCCGAATAATGGAAATCATACTCGACAAGAAAAATACACTTGACAAAATGACAAATTTATCAAAGACACTTCCGTCTTAGTGTCACATCCATGTGTAACATTTAAGCAGGGACCCAAAAGTGACAACATAGACCCGATGCACGGGGAAAATTTTCTGGATGTACGACAATGGCGTACGACATTGACGTATGACAAACCTAAAACAAGAACGCTTTTTACATCCTCTTTTTCCCTGGGTGTATATCTGCCCCGCACAACGTAGGTCAGGCATTTCTATGGCCTGTGATACCTTGTCGTTCACCCTGGATGTAACGTAAATCATACGGGCCATAAAAATGTCTCACGTACGTCACGCTGGGCCGATATACACCCAGGGGAAAAGGGGACGCAAAAAGAGGTCGTTGTCGTTCATCATTGTCGTACGTCCAGAAAATTTTCCCAGTGTGTATCAGGTCAAAGTGCTATAACAAAAAAACTTAACTGTTCTTTCCTGCTTTTATTTTTGCCGTAGACGTTGCCTCCTGTAAGCTCGCTGACCCCTATTCACCATAATGGTAGCCCCCGCCACACCCAGACCCCCGAGCCCTCGTCCCAACCCTCCCACTCCCAGAATCCTCAGCAGCACACCCCCCTGCCTGGAGTCCTGTCATTTGCACAGAGTGAGTAGAGAATTAATTATCACCTCAGTGTGTAAAAACGGAGGTATTGTTTTCTTTTTCTTACTGTTTGTCTTGGTGTGTGCGCAAGTTTGTTCCCGCTGGTTCAGGTCCATTCTGGCAGGATTTAAGTAAAAAAAAGGTGTACTGTAAATGCAGAAATGTTTGCGGGGATTTAATTTCGAGGTAGGGAGAAAATGGAGTGTTCGCGGTGGTTTTGAGTTTGTGTTTGAAACAACAGTAGCGCTACGGTCACATGCTGGAATGGCATTTTGCGGTAGTTTTAAGTTCGCGGTAAAGCGTTCACCAGGAAAACCGAACATAAAACCACAGCAAACATTTCTGCATTTACAGTAACTAGAAATCCTCAATTGATAATAACTGCTGCTGGGCTGGGTGCTGCTGTCAATCAATTTTTTTTGTAAAAAAGATGAAACGGACACCAGTAAAATTGTGTTTCTTTTTCCCAGGCCTGAGTACGACACCGCAAGGTCATGTGATCCTTCAAAATGTTCCGACCAATCAGCTTCTTCATCACGGCATCTACAGCCAGCTGGCTGCTCAGCACCAGGCCGCCCTGACAGGTCGAAGGTCACCGCCGCCCAGAACTCTGACCAGACAGGAGTTCATGCAGGCAGTGGCTGAGCTGCAGAACCAGTGTAAGGCATTCTTATTAGTGCTCAGTGAAATTTGATGAAACTCGCGGGAGGGCCAGGACCGAGGGTGATGCGGAATACAACGTATTGCATTTTATTTATGTCATACCCACCCTAAATACACACAATTCAATGCAAAATGTGCCAGACATTGAGATAAGTTGGTGTCCTTGAACAAAAATTGTAACAGTCGCAATTCCAACAATCGAATCCAGTATTTGAATTTTCAACAGCGGCGTACTCTGCGCACTCAAAATGCATTCTAAATATTGTACATGGAAGCCCATGTGATGAAAGTAGAAGCCTGTGTGATTCGGTAAATTATCACACAATACAGAACACCCATATGGAACGTTTTTGCGGCCCAGGTAATGACATAAATGTAGATATGAAACAAACTAAATGTAGATATGAAACAAACTAATCTGCTGTCTTCATTTATAGCTATGGGTTTCCACCCATACCACGTACTCGAAATGCATTCTAAATATTGTATAGAAGCTGTGTGATAAAAGTAGAATCCAGTGTGATACGGTAAATTATCGCACAATACTGAACACCTGTATCAAACGTTTTCACGGCCCAGGTAATGAGATACAAAATATGAAACAAACTAATCTGCTGTCTTTGTTTAGCTATGGGTTACCACCAGAAGTCGGACCAGACATCCAACCAACAGCAGATGACTCTACAGCAGCACCTGCAGCAGACGAGAGTGCCTTACAGCGCGCACGTTTCCATGGCAACGGTCACGGAGAACCGCGACACGAATCACCTGCAGACCGGTCGAAGCAACGAGAATGAGTTGCTGCAGCAGGGTGCCACGGTGCGGGTGCAGGTGCCTAATAACACAGGTGAGCACCTGTTACCATGACTACAGAGCCACTCCAGGGACACCTGTAGGAAGAGTGGCTTAGGCTGATAGATACTAAAGGATGAATAATCTACTAGTAGCTGATTGGTTGGTTGGTTGGTTGGTTGGTTGGTTGGTTGGTTAGTGGCTGATTGATTGATTGATTGATTGATTGATTGATTAGTTGATTGATTGATTGATTGATTACACTGTAAATAGATAATACAACACAGTGTATTTTGTATCACCTGTAGCCCAAGTATGACATCAATACATGCTCTGTGATGTACATATACATGTACTTGTAATGATTCCTCTTACATATGATCACAAGGTACTGAATTTACTTTCATATCAAAAGCACCACATCTGTGTCCACTTGACTATTTGTATGTATAGATGTATTAGACCATATGAAAGTCGCTGTACTTTTGTTGTGTCAATAAAGATTTCGATTTCTAATAGAAGACTTCTTCTAGCGTGTGTACTCCAGCGGTTAGCAATCTTGCCTCTGGAATTAGAAGCCACGAGTTCAATCCCGACTGTTGTCGCTCACCCGACATGCACGCTACCTTAGGACAGGACGTTAATCCGTGGTCCACTGTTCATTGTGCTTGTCAAAAAGAGCTAGGGGAATTTCCATGGTACACGGTTTCCAATGAACCTGTAAATACTGTACATAGGTTCTGTCTTCTCTGTCACAGCCAGTGAAAGAATAGCTTTTCCGAATCAGTGAGCTAAACTGGGTTGAGATTACTGCACGTGAATTCAGAAATGTTTGCAGTTTTCATGGCGACTATTTCACCGCAAATCTAAAACCACTACAAACATTTTGTCCAATACTGTAGCAGTATGCGTTTATAGCACTGCCGCGAACTTAAAACTACTGCGAACGCTACATTTTCCCCATAGCGCGAAATAAAAACCATGCGAACTTAAATGCATTTACAGTACTTTATTTTTCCTTTTCCTCTGTATGCAGGTATGGTGATCTACGAGCATCAGGGTAGTCAGACAGTGGCAGCTGAGGAGACCGTCATGTCCACCAGTGAAGACCCCATGGACACTTACAATGTTGCACAGGAAGTTCACGTATCTACATCCAACATGTGAGGTCGTCACAGACAACCGCAACCCTTTAGTTGTTTCTTTGACGTGTGTCGTTTGTTTGTTCCAGGTTTATTCTATTCCCAACTCGTTAGATGTCAAAGTAATGGTTAACGTCAACTCACATAATTCTGCCAGGTACCCTAAGCTTGACACACTGAAGTAGCCATAAGGCTACCCATTCTCTATTTAGTCCAATTAGTTGGTTACAGGGTTAGGCAGCTGGGAGAAGGTTAAAAAAAAACATCATCATAAAGAGACATACTGATGCATTGTTCACCTTATGCCTAGTACTTATATAAGTGGTACATACATGTAGGTCAGCAAGTTTCATCACTGTTTCGGTAGCAGGGTACATTTTTACCCGGAGATGTTGCTAGCCCTTCCCCTTTTACGTGCTCGAGGCACCTTCTAAAACAAGGGACCCCCATTTTATGCACCTTCTGCAAGACGGGTACAGCCCCAACCAAGATGTCCTGACCCAAAATTGAACCTGGGTCTCCCAGTTACCAACTACTTGGAACCAGGACCTCCACTGAGAGGATGGGACTAGTTGAGCTACAGGGACATCCCTGGTAGCATCAGTCAAACCGGCCCCATGTATGCAACCTTCAGACAGCATGGTGTCAAGACATTCTTGAGAACCCTAGTCAACAAACCATCAGTCCCAGTCAGAAGTGTGCCTCATTGATGCCATTTCCTGTCACGGTAATTAGTTCTGCTCCACCTTTAGTTTGAGTAGGGAAAGAAGATCGGACTTTGCTACAGTCTGAGGAGCCAGAATGATAGATGATGATTAATGATCATCACAGTAAGGTAGCATTGATGCCAAATTACCAAGAGAACTGGACCGAGATGGCATCAATGCCCAAAATGCCAGCACTGAACACCACTTTCGCAAGGGAGCCTCAATTACTCTGTTTTCTTTAATGTGTCAGAGTTAGGGTACTTGGCAGAATTAGGAGTCTCAGAGTTTTCCCCATTTTCACTCTTTTATTCTTGTAGACTGGTGTTCTTTTATTTGTATCTCGTTGCATTTTGTGTCCCGACAATCATACTAATTGTTAGCTTGAAAACATTTTGTCATACAAATGTTACTTGATATATATGTCATTTCGCATGAAATTGTTGCAATGTTAAGATGATTCAGGGAGTGTGCCATGTTTAATATACCTACAAATGATTTGTGTACATAGAAACTTGATATGATCCTATATATATATTAAATATATGTCAGGGTAGAGACTCCGATCTGGTAGAATGAAGCATCACTTTATATGTTAGGGTAGAAATTGTAATCTGGCAGAATCACTGATTCTAGCGGTAGAGATCACGATCTGAGATCACGATCAGGATGTGTTAAGGTAGTCTTCCATTTACAAATTCTAAATTACAAGTAAATCCATTGGTCTAGAGTGACATTAGGCCATGTTGATTTGATTATATGGATGACATCCTCTGGGAACCCCAAAACTGATGCGAGCATGTGAATAAAAAAGGTTTAGCAAAAAAAAAGTTGCCTTCATCATGGAATCTACGTTGTCAGGAAGGTTGAACAGATGACTTAACACAAAGAGTATGGTATAGCAATTGATAGATTCTTCATTTACATTTCTTCACATCCTCTTCTTTGACTTTGGAATTGATTTTGGCGATTCACAACATTAGTATCGTTTTCCAATATTTTCTTTTGTGCAATTTACAGCATGGGTTTAATCATTTTGCAGCTGCTCTCTACGATTTACAGTATGGTGAAAAACGTTTATTTTTATTTTTTTTGAAATCGGATGAAAATTGATGCACGCACGGATGTCATCATCATACAACCAAATCAACATGGCCTTAATCAAAGTTTAAAAGTTCTGTCTTTTCAGCAAGTGTCTTTCTTAAGATTCTGTTCGAAAACACTGTTGAATAGTGATCTCTACTATCAGAATTGGCCATTCTACCAGATAGTTATCTCTACTCTTTTATATACGTTATACAAAATAATTCAAACAACTGGATTAAGTCTATAAATAGCATCGAATTGTTGCCTGATTTATATTGTATAAATTAAATGTAGTTTTGAAGGTAAAAACATGTTTAAAAGATTTGAACGTGGAGTTTCTGGTAGTCAAAGAAAATGTGCTATGAGAAATGGCAGAAGACAAGTCTTAAATCATGCTAGTGAAACATGTACTAGTATGTGCTATGAAGTACTATGTATTGAGTACTATGACCATATGGCTATACATAATATATAGGTCCAACTCTTCTTGGTTACACCCTATATATCGTACCTTAGATGCTTGGTTTAGACAACATTGTGACTTGGATTTAAATTTTGATGTTTGTAAGGTGCAGGAACAAAGCTCTGATTTGTAATTCAAATGTTGATATGAGATTTTAAAATGTACAGATTTATATCATAAGTGATTACTGGTGCTAAACATATTGATCATGCTTTGATTGTATGAGCAATGGTGTTCAAGACATGAGATTATATATTTCTGTAGGGGCATTGACACCTGTCTCGAATCATTATGACACACTTCACTGATTGGTCAAAGAGATAATGAGATCCATGTTGCCTGTTAGTATATCAAAGGCAATCAAAGCAATATTGGGGCCCAAAAATGGAAATTTAAAAAAAAGCTGAAATCTTAATGGCAGTAACATTTAATAACATTGTTTAGCACCTTTGCGTAATAACTTTATATTTTGAGCATTTCAAAACCGTGTAAAATCGTACCGTACCCTTAGTTTCGCGAGCCTGCTACTACGGCCGAGAATTTCGGTAAATTCTCATATCACGACGTCATATTTTTGCATCATGGACATTGCTATACATTGTGAAAGTGTTGTTTTAACTAATCATGTATAGAAATGACTAGATAAATTGACTTTCAAAATTCGATTTACGGGCCCTAATATTGCTCGGGTGTCCTTTAAGAAGAAACTCAGCATCCAGTGTGATCTGGGACGGCTTTCCTCATAGCAGCAGGAAGAAGTATAGGTTTTATCCAAGTTGTCCAGAGTATGCAGGAAATGTTCATAAAGGAGTTGCAATATTTCACATTACAAAGATACCCTCCCCAAGGTTCTGAATAGGATAGTCCTGAAAAAGTGTTAGTAGGAAAAGTCCCCAAAAGACACTTTTATTTGGCAATAAGAAATGAATTCTGCTTTAAAGACTTACCCTACTGTTAGTAGATGGAGATTTTCAGGACTCAAACTGTTTCGTTGCTTCCTTTCCATTTCTTCATGTATCAACAAAAATGTAATACTGATTCATCACATAATGCAGTGTCAGTACCAAGGTAAGGAACTGGAATAACCACTCTTTCAGTACTAAGAACAGAGACATATGACTTTGGTATCACCACTTTTTCAGTGCCAAGGACAGGAGCATGACAATTTGGTATCCCCAGTTTCAGTACCAAGGACAGGGATATGAGAATGTGGTATCACCACAGATTCAGTGCCAAAGACCAAAACATGAGAATTTGGTATCCCCAGTTTCAGTACCTAGATCAGGGACATGAGAATTTGGTATCACCAGTTTCAGTACATAGATCAGGGACATGAGAATTTGGTATCCCCAGTTTCAGTACCTAGATCAGGGACATGAGAATTTGGTATCCCCAGTTTCAGTACTAAGGACAGGAACATGACAATTTGGCATCAACACTGACAGGATCAAGACGTTTTGTGACCTGCAGAAAAGTAATGAATATAGTATCTCCTGGTAATAGAAGCTACAATTACAACTGTATGAGAGGCAAAATGTATTGGAGTGTTTTGTGAATTTGAAGTATAGAGTAACTTTTCGCGTGCACTAGCAGATATACTGTTTCTATTGTTATGTATGAAATGATATACAATACACCATCTAAGAAACAATATTATATGTTACACATCGGGTATGTTTTTGTGTGTATGCTCTTACAAAATAAGTACAAGAACAACAACTAGCTGTATTGGAGTCACACAAAGACAAAATAGAAATTTGATGTCTTACATGTATTTCTCGAGATTTAACCAAATAGAAAAAAAAACTCAATCGAACTGCAAATGCTATGATATTTTATTGATTAATTTCTTTAAACAGAATATAGATATATATTGACGAATAAAAAAATCATCTCTATTTTCATAATTTGCTGTTTGCAACATGTGGAAAATAAAGTTTTTAATCTTAGAAGCATTTGACTACCTTGCCATCATTCTTCAATATATATGGGAGACAAAAAATAACAATCATAGATGTGGTAATTAAAAAGGTTTCCATGACAACAATTGATCCTTGCCTGATTTGCTTAAGTGAGTTATGAAGATGCTTACCTTAGCCAATGTGGCATTTGCCTAATATGAAATCCCAAACATTTGCCACTGACATATTACTTATAGCATTTTCTCACCATGTAAATGAGGCCCTAATTTACATAATCGAGCAATAATCCCCCTAACTTCCAAACACAAACGGACACACTCATAGATGTAAAGACCCGAATACATTAACCTTCTTGACAAAGGTAAAAATGAACATCGAATTGGAGATATCAGATTAACATGCATGAATTGTGCAATATCTGTCCACAAATGACCTTTGCCATTAATTTAGAGCGATTTAAAACTGTCTCTTTAAAAATCTTTACTGTGTTTAGATTTCCCATTTTCAATACTAAGGTTTTACACCACAGACTGCTTTATCACCATGACCTGTATTTAGAAACTTATGATAAAGGTCTCTCATTCATGTATTTTCCAGGGGAAAGAAAAAAAGAGCTTTGTTTTTGCAATATTTAAAAAAATTGCCATCTCACCAAATACATTTCTGAAGGCTAGCATTGATCAAAGACAGAAAAGCACGACAAAAGAATAAGATTGATAGCAGCCATTTACGCAGAAATCAATACAGCACCATCAAAGTCAATGAGATATAATTTGTTTTCTTCAAAAAGACAATCCGTACGATCTATCTACAATGTAGAGAAAATCAATGAAGAAGATCATGTTCAACTGTCATCTGTAATCTTTTTCCTTTTCTTCTTCTTCTGATGTTTCTCCAACAAAAGAGACCGTTCTCCTGTCATACTCTCTTCTTCACCACATCCATTTTCTTTTACTTTTTCATTTTGGCACAGACTTAACCCTTCAGCCGTCAAGTCTTTTTTGCTTTCCATTTTTGACTTTTTTTTCTTCCTTGGTCTTTTCTGAGCATCATCTACATTTTGGACGGACTTAGGAGTGTCTTCAGTACTAGTTCTCTGAACGGACGCTTTCTTGCGCTTCTTCTTCTTTTTCTTGGGTACTGATTGGTCAGTAGGCTTGCTGACGGTGTTAGTGCTACTAGATGCTACCTTTTCTTGTGTAGATGTTGCATCACTGCTGCTGGGTGGTGTGTCCACTACTTGTAAGGGTGCAGAAGACAGTAGGATGGCCTGGTGGGTTACTGCTGCTTCTGCTAGTCTGGCCTTCTCGTCCTCTGAATCACTTTATGAAAGACACATGCAAAAAAAACACAATATCATAAACTCAATAATGATGCCGTTTTGGCCCCTAAATTGAGGTGTCACCAAAAAGAAGCTAAACTTTTGACAAAACACTTATATGGCTTTTTCTGAGTTACATTTCAAGAATAGTGTGCATGCACCCAGTATTTCGAGCCTTAACACGTGTTCACACACACACACATACACACTCACACACATACACACACACTGTGAGACACATGCTGTCACAGTTGTTTTTTCCTCATACCAGACACTGGGAAAGCATAAAAATTGATTGACATGCAAAGCTATTTGGTAATTGTTAATCCATTATAAGCCCATTGGGGAACTGGTTCTGATTGGTCCACCCCCCCCCCCACCTCCCCATTTTTGGACGTCCTGTCTGTTAATCCTAGCTAAAAGCCTGCTCCCCAGCCCCTAGGGGTGTCAGAATGTAGGGATGTTGGAATGTAGAGAACACAGGGGCTTCGTAACATACAGCAGGTGTAGTAGTTTGAAAGTTCATCTGTTTTCATTGGTAGAAATCATTCTGAAACAAGTTTTAACTGTAATTTCTAACACAAAAATTGGACTTACCCAAATTTTTGACTGTACAACACCTGCCCTTGACAAAGACTGGTGTTGTACAGTCGAAAATTTGGGTAAGTCCAATTTTTTTGTTGGACATTACAGTTAAAACTTGTTTCAGGTGTAGTAGGGTTGGAACATAGGGCTAACTACAGATCTCACCTTTCTCCGGAGGAGGAACTCTCCACCTGTCTCCTCCTCCTGACTTGTGGAGTGACTCCGCTCAGGTTTACCTGTGTAGCAGGATCAGAGCTGGAAAATAACCTGAAACCTGCACACAGAATGATAAAGGTTCAAAATGTTGTCTCTTTATTACATAGTACTGTAAATGCATTTAAGTTTGCATGGGTTTTTTTTCGCGCTAAGCGCTCGTTCTCGGTTAAATGTACACATTTTGTAATCTCCGTTACCGTTAAAAGTAAGACGTTCCTGACATTAAGATATGCAACATATAAGGTACGCAACTGCCGTTTTTAAAAGCTAGAAAAGTTTTAAGTCGTCATAAATAATACAGTTTGACATCTTATATGTGGCATATTGTAATGCCAGGAACGTCTTATTTCAATCGGTAACGGAGATTACAAAATGTGTACATTTAAATGAGAACGAGCTTAAGGTGAAAGTGGAGTGTTTGTGGTGGTTTTAAGTCTGCGACAGTGTCTGTATCTGTGTCTGTTACCTAGTGCAGGTATGAAGAAAAACTGTTTCCAGTCCTCATCTTGTATTCACATTGTGCATTGAAGCCAGTAAAATTAGTAACAATATGAACAAAGTCACCCCCATTGTATAAAATACAACAATATAGATACAAATTACAATACAATAAAGGCTTAAAATTTGAAGACAACATACCACAGTCTCTCTCTTCATTAGCTCTTGTCACGTCTGAGTTACTCTGACTGCTATCCTGGTCTGTGATACAGCTACAGAGGAACAAGTCAACTTGCTTTGAATAATTATCATTACGAATTAACTATTAACTATATTGTCATTTCATAACAGTTCATACTCAACGCTATCATTATTTGTCTCCATACATACAATGTGGTACCATTTCTTATTTCAAGGAAAAACAGTACAGATATTTGTGATATACTGACTCACTGCAAAATATTGATTTCAAAGTAGATAACCTTCTACCTTATCTCAAAGCAGAGATGGGATGGGGAGATCACTGCTTTCTACAGTACTGGTAAATTTAAAGGTGGTCGCATAGACTTTTTGTATGGGCAGAGGGTTGTTATCCACTGTGTCTAGGGCACGGTATTGGAAGGCAGAGCTAGCCCATCCCTCTCCTTCCACTGCCTTTGACCTTCCCAACCAAAGTCGTGTTCTTTTCCAATGGCACAAAAATTGGCGGCATGTCGATCATGGGGATTTAAGCCCAGGACCTCTGGGTTCTGGGCCAAGGACTCTAACCCCTACACCAACACAATGCCAAGGATCTGATGACGACAGTAACTGATCATCACTCAATTAAAAAACAACCTGCCCTGCTTTCTGATAGCCAAAGGAAAGTGGCAGAAAGTGGTGCAAGTTTGAATAAACGTACAATCTCCACATCCAATGTCTGCTTGGTGAATATTCCTTTCCTACAAAATTTATATCGAAATGCATAATACATGTACTAAAAGTTAAATCTCTTTTAACCTGCTAGTTAGGATGTATGTAAAAATAGCTGCTACAAGTTTGCTGCTTTACTTCAGAATCAAATAAGGGCACAAAGAAACAAAAAGGAGGAAACAAAAATCAAGAAGCTAAACTTGCACTTACCTGTCCAGAAAGCAGCTCAGTTTCTTGGCTACAAAGTCTCGGACTTCCCCAGATATACCAGTACTGTTGGCTTCCTCTTCTCTATCTTGTACTTCCCTGGTTTTATACAGAAAGTACAGTTATTAAATATGTACAAGTGACCACCTCTATACATAAGCACCAACTGTACTAGTGACTATCTCTATACTAGTACATAAGGACCACGTGCACCTGCCTATTGATGTACAGTCAAACCTTTATACTAGTGATCCGATACATTAAGGACCACCTGGCCATTGATATATAGCCAACCCTACATATACAAGTGACCACCTCTACATAAGGACCGCCTGGCCAATGTGACTACTTTTTGGTGGTTCCTTAGATAACTTTCTCCATTTGGATACAAGCATTACTGTTGTACATACTATAGTGACACATAGACCAGAAGTTATAATATCGGTCCTCGATGCCCTCTGCAATGACTCAGAGAGTAGGCATGCAAGTCTAGCAAGTGGCTATCACGATTGGGGGTTCAATATAATCAAGTTTGGCTAACATACACAAGCTATTATATATACCTTCTTTCCCGAAGACGGTAATGAACTGTTGTAACCTTTTCACAAATCTGAACTTGCATAACGGTTATAACGTTACTACAAATCTAAAGCAAAAGCAACTTACCTGAGACTGCGTTTTAGAGGACCTCTTTTCCGTTTTGCATCCATTCTGGAGGAGCTAGCTGTCTCTGTATCGCAAAAAAAGCACAACCATTTAGCAATCAAAAAACACTCATCATTGTAAGACGTCCTGTCTTGTCATGGATGGCTGTACTGCTCATTAGGGGTCCAATTAATAATATCGTTCCAAGTTGCACTTTCTGATAGTTTAATATTAACTTTGTGTCTGAGGCTCTACATGCAGATGTCTAGGGGGGACTAACCAGTTTAAAGCACCTGCACCTAGACCCCACGGTGAGAGAGTCAAATGAAAACAACGCTTTAAAGCATTGAAAATCCTTTCTTGGAAGTATTTTTTGTGGGCAGTTTAGGGTTGGCTCATGGTAGGAAAGACTCATCGAATTTGTTTTAAAAAATGCCTTTTTTCCATCTTAGGGTTTTTCGTGCCCCCATGAGATAGTGGGATGATCGTCAGTCTGCTGTTTGGAGTCTAAAGGTGGCAGAACACAGTTTTTCGCCTATGGGGATTTCTATAGTTAAGGACCACAAACTGACTGAGATCGACCCAGAAAAAATATAGTACGGTGCATTTCTGAAGCTCGACCAACTGATACGTTTAAATTAAGGGTACATTCTGCAATATAACGTTCTGGCGCCCTCTTTTATATGGGGTCATGCGAGGTCATACGGAACTTCAGCAGACTTACCCAGGCCGGCAGCTGCAAAGGTCACACGCATCTTAATTAATTATACACCCAATCGGCAATTGCAAGCTTCACAATCTTACTCATACGATCTAAAAGCCGACTTATTATATTACCATTCAGTAAAGTTCATGCCTCGCTGGCTTAACGTTTAAGTGTTTACATGCGGTCCAAGATTTAGAGTGCACTATTCATTCACCCCTACGTCACAGACTCCAGGGGTCGCGGACAAATACTGTATACTGCTACCTAAAGTGCTTCTTTTTCTCCACTTCCCCATACTAGTGTAACGAGCAAAGTCGTTGTGTCAAAGGGGTAGGGGGAAAACCCTGTATAGGTACCCGTACCTGTATAGGTATACCGGTATATTGGTATTCCCCATTTGGGGCCCCAACAAGCCGGAAACACGCTATGACGGCCGCCATATGGGGTACCCCGATCGGCTTTTTTTTACGGTCTCCACATTGAGATAAGACACAAACAGTTGACTATACTCGGTTAGAACTTAGAAAATAGCTGAACAATCATATTTTACGATCTTTTGATTTCTATGAAGGACGGAGGTTTGAAATATACGGAATTTGCGAAGTTCGTACGGAGCGCCTGTCAGAACGTGCGAGCACCAATCTCGGAGACCTATCAACTAAACCCATAATGAAAAGATTTAATACGGATCGGAAAACCTACAGGAAACGCCTCGCGCTAAAGACAGGCATCAGTTTAGACAAATCACGCTGAATGGCCGTAATGTTTGTGTCGCAATAAGTGGTTACTTTCCGTCTAAGCTGCTGGTTGATGCACATGTGTCATGGTGGACCTTCCCTGCATGGAGAACCGGTGTAGAACACCGGGCGTTTCCTGTTACAGGTTTTACGCAGGTTTACTGGTAGCTCCAGCCAAACAGATCATAAGTATAATTTGCATCTGAAGATAATGAATAGCGGAAAGGTTGATAGTTTGCATTGAGTGTTTATTCTATTTCTTTTCAGAACGGGTTTAGTTGAAAGGTCTCAGAGATCGGTGCTCGCACGTTCTGACTGTGAGGTGCTCCGTACGAACTTCGCAAATTCCGTATTTTTGAAAACTCCAGTCCGTCCTTCATAGAAATCAAAAGATCGCAAAATATGATTGTTCAGCTATTTTCTGACCGAGTATAGTCAACTGTTTGTGTCTCATACCAGTAGGGAGACCGTAAAAAACAGCCGTTCTGGGTGCCCCATATGGCGGCCGTCAAAGCGTGTTTCCTGGCTTGTTGGGGCCCCAAATGGGGTATACCGGTATACCTATACGGGTAACGGGGGGTGTCCATAGTCCGGTAACTGTTCTAAGTGAATGCGCATGTCTTTTATCATCGTACATTTTGCCCTGAACCAACAAAAAACAAGCTTAGAACTTGTAACAGGCATATAACTGTGATTAAAGCTACACATACATACTTCTCATTTAAACAGTAGCGTTCCGCACTTTGTTTTATTACGCACAAAAGTCACGGCAGTTTTGGGGTTTGCATTCTAGTGGAACGTTCTAACACAAAAAGGGGGTCCAAACTCCGGTAAGGTGATAAGCAGGTAATTACCGTGGATGTTTAAGCATCCCATGTAAATAGAATTACACTAAAGCCTTGCAATATCATTTTTTATCGCAAATAAGTGCCATATTTTGTATTACAGTAATTGTTCAAATACGGTGAGATAGAAATTTCCCTTGTCACGGTGAGATCAACCTGCCGCCGGCAAACAAAATGGCGGGACTTTGGTTTACGTTGCCTGCGATCGTATGCCTTTACGCTTTCGGCTTCCTTGATTGTCTTTTCAACCTTGTCATTGATAGCAGCAATATCTATGGGATTTTTTCAGTCGGTAGGGTTCAGTTTTCTGGAATGGTCGGCACTCTATCGGCGGGTTGACTAATTCAATTGTGTTAGGCACCTCTTTTGGCTGCCGTCATACGTCATTGGTAAAGATGGTGGAGCGATAGGATGAACACTGCGGCATCATTTTAACTCCGATTATCCAACTTTAAAGGCAAAAATGGTAAATAGGTTTGTTTTAAGAGGAAGTCAAATGAATGTCCTTCCTATATGTGGTGGTATCTTTTTACATGTTGTCTTCTACGATGAACAATTAAAGAGTTTCGAAGGGCATGTTCTCGATGCGTTCGCTCGTCAACCCGCACGGAAGGCGTCAAACTTGTGCAATTTTTGAAATCTTTATCCGTTGGGGCTTACCAACTTCAACACATACTCCAACTTCGTGGTGATTTACATGAATGTTTAGTCCATAACTAGGTGTACTTATCATATGCAGCTACCCATGCATATCTCCGCAACACTGATTTTTAAAACCTTACCGGACTATGGACCTTACCGGACTATGGACACCCCCCGTTACCTATACAGGTACGGGTACCTATACTGTATTACAGGGTTTTCCCCCTACCCGTGTCAAACGGGACCGGCCGTTCGAATATAGAACGGCCGATCCCGTTCTATCATTTGAATAAAGAGTTGTTTTGAGAGGTTTCAACACATGCAGTCGTGTCCGTACTAGTGTCCGTAGTTCTCGACCTCTCATACCAGTAGGGTTCTGGCATATAATGATATATAGGAACTGTGTCTCCACGGCATATGTCTTTGTCTGAATTATGTCACTTCTTGCAAAAATTGTAAATCACTGCTAAATAGCTGACCACACGTTACAATCATAGATCGTATAATGTTATATCATACGCAAACACAAACGTTTTTACAGGTTTGACGTAACGTTAGGTCAAAGCCTGTATTACGTTAAACTTTTGGTCAACATGCCGTGTGCACCCCGCCCCTTCCCATGAGTAAATACGACATAAAGTAGACATGTAGAACGTATTGAGTGATATCAACACAGACTGCAATACAACCAGTCACTGTCTATCACCTGTACAGGTTGCAAGATCAAACACAGCTTCTTGTAGACGTTGTTTTTCGTCTTCATCTTCGGAACTTGACGAACTCACGTGGGCCGCCATGTTTTGATTGGATCAGTCCATTACTTGTCTAGGGGTGTTTTACTTTATTCAGTAAAATAATAAATCAATGCAAAAATTCACAAATAAATAGAGTTTGCATGTACCCTTTTCATACCAGTAAAAAAATTATTTTCTATTACAGACAGGTTTGCTCCCACGTGTCAATAATCAGGAGACAACAATGGCTACAATATTGACAGCAAACTTGATCAACCATCATCCTATCAACAATTCACTTAAGTAATACCATCGGTAGTTCAAAAATGTAAATGATGTTGATCAACATTATTGTAAGCATGGTTATTTGTGATTCATAAAATCAATAATTCGTCACCCCTTGGTAATACAGTGTAATAGTCTAAAATTCCATTGTTCTGACGTCATCACTGGGAGGTCACTTCCGGCAACACAGGAACCGGCATCACAGTGGATGGTGGAATCCCACAACATTTCTTTCTAAGATATTCGCTTTAAATGAGCTTAAAATCGCAACTACCACCCTTGATATGCCTAGAACCATTCTCCATGAACCAGTGAATAGGAAAGTGTCCAAAAATGATCGAATTAGGACATCATGACTGCGCGTGACTCATTGGCACATGACTGACAGCTGTCACCTTGAGGGCCAGGGTTGTTCCTACGTCATCGACCTCCTTCACTCCCCAGTATGACATCACTGCGGAAACTTTATATAGAGCGGACCGCCCTGGCTTCGTCAGTCAGCAATCGGAGGCCACAGGAACCGGGAGTCGACATATTTTCTACTGGCAAGGAGTATTTTCCACATTCACAATGGCGGTGTCCCGTACCCGGCGGTCTTATTTCAACAACAACAACAAGATTAAACCTGAATCCAAGATGGGTGGTGGAGTACAGATCATAGGAGCTTTAGACTACGGGTCTTTCGCGGAAGGACAGGACGCCGGCGCTGTCATGGCACTGTTATCGGACATACGGTTCATGACATACGCATCTATCCTAGCCTGGTTCGCCTTGGGAATCGGTATGACCAACGTGAACAAGTGGATTCTCTCCCACCACAGCTTCCCTTACCCCCTCTTCCTCACCACCTTACACATGCTAGCCTCGTTCCTCGTAGACTACGTGGTCATCAGGTTCACGGACTTGGGAGCGGCTTACGGAGAGCCTGACAAGAGACTACACCTCCCAAAACAACTGGAGAGGAAGATTTTGATCCTGAGTGTAGTTTTTAGTACGAGCGTAGCGCTAGGAAATGTTGGGCTGAACTACCTATACGTGTCCTTTACGAAGATGATCGCAGCCACTGCACCTCTATTCACCATCATCTTGGCCAGAGTTCTCATGGGCGTAAGGTGAGAAATGTTTGTTGTTTTGGCTGTGGTATATCCGTTTCAAAATAAACAACTTTTGTTTGGTGTGTCACCACCAAAATTATCAAGATGGGGCTTGAATGATTCATAACACTTGAAGTCTGTATTTTTAATATTTTTCTGAAATCTGGGATTCGTGTCTGTTTTTCAAGCCCTGAAAGATTGATCGCATTCCACACTAATAAAATAACTTGAAGTTACTAGTAACTAGCATGTAATGTAACATCCATTAGGTGTATGAAACCTTGTTTGAGACAAACCAACTTCAAACTTTTGTATACGTTTTTTTATAACAACACAATTTAATCAATCACAATTGAAGCAAATTGTACATAGACAGTCATTAAAAAAGTGGTTTGAAGTAAGCTAAGCTGAAGGAAGTGCATGACGAAATGTCAATAATTTCCATTGGTAGGCCTTATGAAAAATAATGAAAAAATGATGATTTTGAGAAGTTGTACCGAGCAAAGAAAATTATGGTTCATCAATTAAACATGAACAAAAAGACTGGGTCCTCCAAATAAATTCTAAGATGATGAGTAATTTTTCCCGCATCTGAAGAGCCCCTTCAAATATATTTGTTTTGGTCAAGAGTGTTTTTTTGTGAAGTTCTGAGTCATAAGATAGACATGATAGAGGCTCCCCTAACCCAGGGATATTTATAGATTTTTGGATACATGCCTGACTCCTCCTCAATCAACCAATCAGAGTACAGCATATGTGTAGAGCCATTCTGATTGGTCAGTAAGGACAGCTCAGCATTAACTTGATTAGGACCATGTTGGCCCATGCCAGCCATTGTGATACAAAATATAACAGCCTTCAAGCTGATATGTTTTACCTTTAACCTTGACTTTGAGTTATTATACAATATCTGAGATATATAAATAATTCCATAGATTAAACATACAGTTATGAATTGTGATTTTAAAGATTTATGATGTATTTTCCTATACGGTCAAATTGGGGTCAATCATTGTAAAATAATTTGGGACTGAGAGCTTCATTTAGACTGATGGCAAAATTTGTAGCTGTGTAAATAGGAAGATGCTTGCAAATAGGGTCTGCTTATACCATAATAGTTTAACCCCTAAGCTTAGAAAAGAGCAGGGGACCAGTGACCCTGGGTCATTCACCGGCCTTAGGCTATAGCTAGCAGTCCATATTATAGAACTTGAAATGGAACAGAGAATATTGTTCTGACCACTCCTAAAACTGTTTCTAGTGGAACGTTCCTTGACTTGGCTCCAGTTGACACAAGTTGTTATTTTCATGTCACAAACAGAGCAAAATATTAATAGATAGTTCACTCTATCCATTTTGAAGACTGTCAGTTGTTTACTCCTCTTTCTCACACAGAGTCACAGATGAAGTCTTGCATTACGTACTGGCCTAGTATGCCTTACATTCTTTCGTTAGACTACCCTGAGGCCGAGGGCCTCGTTACATGTACATTTGCACTGTGAAGGACATGTCTATGTACTAGTATATAAGTGACAGCCCCCCTCGAAAAATATCCCCCCCTGAAAGTCAAACTGAAACCTATGTGTATTTCTTCACAAATGGAGATGTCATTAAACTGAGCTTAATCTACCAGCAAAATTTGCCCCTCAAAACAAAATGGAGGAAACAGCATTTCAGAGGGTCAAGATTTCAACATTTTCTCTGGGGGAGCATGCCGCTGGAACACCCTTAAGGATTGTCACGCCTCCAGCGAAAAATATGTTGGGGGGCGTCGCCCCCTAAAAATCAAGCTGAAACCCCTCTGTTTTTTCACTTATAGAGAATTGTCATGAACTCAGCATGGTTTTTATACTTCGTACATGCACTTAATTACGTCATCTCCAGGTGTGATTTGACATGATTTTAATCAAAATTTTTCATATCAGACATACAGTGTACACCGATTTCATCTGTCAAGTTGATGGAATGCCTATGGCCATGATTTTTGTGCTATAGTATCATGAGACAAGGCTTAGCTACAAGCAGCCAAAGCTAGAATGAATTGATATTTGGTCAGGATAAACTGGGGCAAACCCCTAATGCATGTGGTGGGTTCTTTAAAATAAGATGTACTTGAGGTCTGACTCTCTTCAAACACAAGACCCCCATTTAAATGTCCTATCCAAGGAGCATCCCTTTACTGAAGCTAGATATTAACCATATCTATGTCAAGTGAGGAAATTTGTGCTTTTTTCTGTGATTCCTGAACCAACAAATAAATGACATGGACAAATTTGTCACTACAGATTCCCTGTAATTCGTGATGTTGTGTGCAACAGGCCCAGCAAGTATGTCTACTGCAGTATGGTGCCAATCTGCATGGGGGCGCTGCTCAACACAGTGGGAGAGGTCAACTTCCACATGCTGGGGTTCATCGCAACCCTCCTGTCCACCATCCTCCGGGCAGCAAAGAGTATCCTACAAGGTAAGTTTATCTTTCCAGCACGCAAACAGTAATTTTTACTTCAAAACAACCATACAGACATTCTTTTGGACATTACAATATTACTTTTTCATCTACAAGCAGATATTGGGGAGGCTAAATTGTTATGTTGATTTCCAGCTGGGCGTTTCTTTGAGACGATTTGTGACAGAAAAGGGTAGCAAAGAAAGCATACTAGTAAGGATTTAGCCTAAATCTAAATTTTAGGCTCCCCAAAATCTGCTTGGAGAGTAACATGCACTTTCTCCTCAATTAGTAACATGGTTACGGTTTGGTATACATGTAATAACCCTTGCCAAGAAGGTTATTTTTTGGTAGCACTCTTTGCATGGCTGTCTCCAGCTTCTAACTTTTTCTGCCCCACTCATTGCTTGGGAACCCACGTAGTTGATTTTCATTGTTAAATCTGTCATTTCATCTAAATTTTCCATCTTTCATCTTCAAATTTTTATTTGATTGATAAAAATAATAAATTTTCATCAATTTCATGTCATGAAGTTCAGATTTTAGACTGACGGCTTGCAATTTTTTTTCTGTTTCAACAAGCAAATTTCTGTCCCAGGACAGAGGATAGATTCTGGTCTAAACAGAAAATATCTATTTTTTTCTGCTTTAGTTTAAATAAAACCTCAAGAAATTTGAGTACTGTAATTCTTATTTCTTTCGATGTAACTTCATGTTCACTGTTTTCAGGGTCACCTCTGTACCATAAACTTATCATCACCCTGAAAAAACTGTTGTCAAAATTTATGATTCTTTCACACATCCGTTCTGTAAATCACTTGCTGCCACCATGAAGTTAAAGTTTGAACAGTGAAAATGTCAATTTTCCTTACACAGGGAAATTTTGCTACCGTGAAGATAAAGTGATAATATTACAGTATATAAAACATGACAGCAAAAAAAGCTTATCTTTTTATAATGTAATCTTTACAGGTGTTCTCTTGAAGGATGAGCGTATGGACTCCATCCGCCTCCTGTACCACATGTCCATCCCCAGCTTCTTCCTGCTCCTCTTCCTCACCCTGGTGTTTGAGAGCTCTGCTGTCTACGATGAGGACCTTCACAACAACCCCACCCTCTGGGCCCTCATCCTGCTCAGCTGCATCAGCGCTGTGGGCTACAACACCATGACCTTCGTCGTAACCTACTACACCTCCGCCGTTACCCTCCAGGTTTGTTTGTTTGTTTGTTTTTTTGTTTGTTTGTTTGTTTGTTTTGTTCAGATCTCCATTCGGCCACACCAATTTGTTTTCTTGATTAGCGGAATAAAATCAAAATTTACAAAAAATGCTAGATTGGAAAAACAACATGAAAACGGAATCTCAGAGGAATGATTTTACTTTGATGCACAAAGTATCAGGGAGTGAACAGGGTCAGGTGCAAATTTTCACCCTAGCCTTCTGTTTTCATTATTTTTTTGCTGATTCAGAAATAAAACAAAAAATAAAAATCTGTTAACCAAGACATTAAATTGGTGTGGCCTTAGTGTACAATTTTTACACTCATCTTCCTGGAGTCCTCCTACATTAGTTACAATTCTATCAAATACAGGAACAATACAAAGAAATCAAATACAGGAAAAAAACAATACAATTGTTAGACAGTAAAGTTAACAAAATCAAATATGATGAACTTAAAAGTGAGCGGATCGAGAGATCAGAGGTCAACATAAAATAGCGGAATCATTGTATTGATAATGTATATAAGGAAACCCAGAAGTAATAGCAAATGACAAGGATGTAATTTTTTAACTTAATTGAATGAACTGAGCACAAATGTTAACAAAGCTAATCATAATGATAAACATGATATAATAACTTCAATATACTAATCATATACAAAATTTCCACCAGGTTCTGGGCAACGTCAACATGCTCGTCAACGTGGTCGTGTCCGTCCTCATCTTCCAGAACACGGTCACGGCGACCAGCGTGGCGGGAATACTGGTGACGCTGCTCGGGGTCCTGATGTACCAGAGAGCCAATCAGATCAGGAAGTTCTTCCAGATGGTGAACAGATGCACAGGCGGTCACGAGAAGGAATGAGCACCAGATGCAGCAGCTGCAAGTCATAGATAGATACACGTGCGAGCACCTAGCAGCTCAGTTACTAGTGCCCATGCCGTCAGATACTGTCCGTTAAATCTATCAAATAGGCTTTATCTTGACTATGAAGCGATGGCTTCTTTCGGGAGATTATTCTGAAATGCAGTATGGAAAGGAGACGGTGCGATGGCTAGTCACAGGAACGCAGTTGTTTCCAGTGCCTTACGTTTGCTCTGCAGATGAAAACGCACGGTGTGAAGATACAAGGAGCCATATAAGTACAGAAACAATGCATAATGCATTACCCAGGTAGTAGCCACTGATAATGTGAGCTATACAGGCACTGCAAGCTATGCATGTATTGCATACTATGTGTGGTAATAGATGCAGTACCAAACAACTCTGCCTGGGGGCATGGTGGAAACTTGTCCAGTGCTTTGCAATATAATGAGGAGGTTTCAGTATTATTAGCCTGGGTGCCATCCTATTTCTACCGGGGCTCCTACACTCGCTACCCTCTCGGCACCCAGGCTAAGTATTATAGCTGCCTCGGCAAAGTGAAATGTTGGGAAAAGTTTATGAAATAGTGAGCTGTTGTGAAGATCCAGGAAGGATTTTTAAAAAAATCAGACAAATCGTTACAGGTTTATCGATTGGTATGGTACCGTTGTGAAGGTTTAAGAAAGATACAATGTAGTTGGAGTTGTGGAAGCCCATGGCCACTGGTGATGACATCACTATTGTGAAGGTACTAGTGTTTGTAACGCAACGTCTGCTGTCTATCGCTATAAAAGGCCCCTCCCGGCAGTTGGTTGGGGCCCTATAAGCGCGATTCAATCAGGCTAGGAAGGTAAAATATTTTACTTCAAAGAAATGTGGCTTCAAAGAATTTTCTCAGATCTTCCATGTATGTTACAGGAATAATGATCATTCAAGGGCCCTGTCATGTCCATTATGAAATCTAGACTTATGATGGCAAATTGACGGTAGTCAATATGGATGATGTGTCTTATAAGATTTAGCTGTTCTTTTGTGGAAAAGTTTGTATATTCTTTTCATAGCTTACCTGAAAATCACGGAAAAATAAAAAAATCATCTGAAAATTGTGACTTTTAGAAAACTTAACCATCAAGTACACAGTAAGGTCACGTGTCACAGTGTTAGATTCTAACGTTATTTATTATATTGCAAGTGAAAATGATTGAACCCTGAACTACCTCTAGATAAAAAGAATACTGTAAATACAGAAATGTTCGCGATGATTTAATCTCACGGAAGGGAGAAAATGGAGTGTTCGCGGTGGTTTTGACGTCGCTTTTGAAACAATAGTAGCGCTACAGTCACACAATGGAACGGCTTTTCGCGGTGGTTTTAAGTTTGAGGTAAAGAGTTCACAGCGAAAACCACGAACATAAAACCACTGCGAACATTTCTGCATTTACAGTACTTGTTGCATTAGAAAGAGCACTGTTGTCATAGATTGTATAAAGAAAGGTTGAACTTTTAAAGAAATGTTGCGTTATAGAATATTTGAATAAATTATAAAGATGTTCATTTCTGTGAAGGTTCATATGTAGCCATGTTGTTTGTTTGTCATTGTTATTTATAATGTTAATTGTTTTTTGAATGTGCAATCAAAGAGAGCTATTGCCAATATACAGTGAATGAAAGTCTGTTTTTAAGTTAATTTTCATATTTTACGTCATACTGTGCAATTTTATATGTTAAAAGGTGTTTGGGCAAATGAAATATAAATGTACAACAAAGTGGTTGTAAGGGAATGTTGCAACAGTGTATCAATGTCATGTTCCTCATTGATATTACACAGTAATTTTGAACAGAAGTAAGAAAATCATATACTAGTAATTTTTTGCTTCTTCCTGACATAACAAGTTGTCAAATTACCAGATGGTAGTTTTATGATTTAATGATTTGTGAAATATGCATATAATCTTCTCTTTATTGTTGTACATTGTTCTATACCATGATATCATATTAAAGTATATATATACATGACATGAAAACCTTTACTTAAGTAGCATTCATACTGGTGCTTTTTGTATGTCACTGTGCAATATCTGGGCTGGGTTGGACGCACGCAACTTGTAAGACAACCTCTTTGACTACTAGTATTTATTCTCACAGTTTTCACACCTTTAAGATTTTGTCCACCAGTACTTTATAAGTAAAAAATTAAGTTACGCAATGTTTATGGGTCATTTACCAAAGAAAACAATAAATGTGCCCTTTTGATATTCTGTGTGGTTTTATTCATTTTTTAAATAGGATGGCTGCTTGAATTGTGTTTGATGTTAAAAGTATGAAAAAAATTCCTTTGTAACATGATATTGGAAACTAATATGTCAGTTTCAAGGTTCTATCAACATATGTCATTACACATACATGGTACAAAAAATATGGGTCTGTTACTAGAGAATAACAGATTGGAACAGACCAGGTACAGACAAATAAATGGTAATTTTCTGCAATGTTAAATCATGATCTCCGAAACTATACAAAGTGTTGCAAACTGAAAATTTAATTGAATCTTTAGTTTTCACTTCTATCAGAGAGTTTTTAATGATTCTCATGTTCCCAAACCTAACGACTTGTAGTGAAAGATCAATTTCTAACAAGAATTGAAGCAAATAAAAATTCAGCACCTGCCAGCGAGCTTTTGGACTTTTTTGTACCTGCAGTACCACATATAACCGCCAATGGCGTGACTACACGGGTTTCGTCAACCTGCCAAGCCCCCATACCCTAGACATAATGATAAAACATGGGGAGTAGAACTTTGACGCGAGTGTGCTAGCAGTTACAATCATTCCCTTACCTTCTTATTAAATTATGACACTATTCTGCGTTCATTTCAGCTTACCTTTAATAATAACACGATTCCTGTAGGTAGCTGCATAACTAGCACGGGTATGGGGTCTTACCGCGCAAATTTCAAATTTTAACGGGACAACAGCCGATCGGGTCACAGTCTAAACAGCGGACATTTTTAAACACCACTGATCACGTTGGTCCTCTTTACCTATCCAAATCGTGTATTGTGAATATTGATCTAGTGAAGAGACAGCGCCAGGATGCCAAGGGCACGGAACGCGGGATCCAGAAGCCCGGCGAGGGGAGCAGGGCCGGGGCGGGCCGGTACCCCGGGCAGAGGGCAGGGAACGCCGGCGGGCAGAGGACAGGGAGCGCCGGCGGGGAGAGGACAGGGGGCCCGTGGGCGCGGGCCGATCGCGGGACCGTCCAACGCCGGACAGCAACAACAGGCGAGGGCCCCAAGTGAGTTAAAAATCCAATATTATGATGCTCAAAGTCAAACATAGAAATCAGACTGATCAGTGTTGGATAGTTGTCATTTCTTAATTGTGCCGTTGTAAATCATTGTTGTTTTCCTGCCAGTCATGTAACGTTACTCTCCAAGCAGCAGAGGAGGGGTTCCGGCAGGTTTTTGACGTCTTTTCATAGGCGTTTTTGTCGGACTTTCTACTTTGTCATTTTTTGTTGTTGTCTCGCCAAATGACACTAGTAGTAGTAGAAAGCCCGACAAAAACGCCGAAAAACACGTCAAAAACCTGCCGGATCCCATCCTACATGTCCTAGATGCTTGGAGAGTACCAGGCAATGAGTCATGCACTACGTAAGCTATACATTAAAGTCGTCGACTCTGCCCTTTCAAACCGAACCACGACCATATTCATACCTAAGGCCATACCATCTTAATTTTATGACATCCTCTGGAGTCCCCAAAACTAATGCGAGAGGTCGAAAAAAAAAAAAAGATGATAAACCGGAGGACTACATGGCTGGTATTGCGAATTAAACCACAGAACACAGTGTAACAAACAAGTCTTTAATTGTTGGCTTCAGTCAGAGCAAAACATCGAACTCTGTCGGCAACCCGGCCAGAGATAATATCATTCGGTTTAATACAGACATGTACAATGATAAGTATTGTCATATCATGAACAAAATACTACTGGGCTCATGAGGGGCGGCGCCCTCTTCAAATCGCTCCTAGTCACATACATAACAGTTGTGTTGGACAATGTGAGTGTATATAGTGTATTACGACAAGCCGGCTCAATGCTGCCCCTTTGCAGCAATATGAGTCTGCAAGTTTCGGAGCCCCTTCGGATTTTTTTTTTTTTTTTGGAGAACAGGCGAAAATCAATGCACGCGCGGATGTCATCCATAAAATTAAGTTGGTGTGGCCTAATCACTCACTACTGAAAAGTGTTGTTTCTCTACTGAAAATCAACCTTGATTCAAGATTCAATCTTGGTCTAATGAAGTTGAACTTGAAGATGCAAGTAAAGATGCAACGCAATTTTGTATAATTATCTAGTATTACAACGTATATAAAACTATATATGAAAGAAGCGTGTATATATGATTTTCTCAGTCTATGAAGTGCATGTTACTAGTATGTTAAAGTAAGATGTTCTTCCTAACCAATATACAGGTCTCATCCTACCATAGCTGTATCAGTGCATTGGGGACAATGTGAACCAAAGTAATCTCATTGCAGTTTTTATTTCTTTACAATCACAGGGAGGAGAAGATTTCGCCCTGGGACAAGAGCACTCATGGAGATCCGGAAATTTCAGAAATCCACCAAACTTCTGCTCAGGAAGCTGCCTTTTGCAAGAGTGGTAAGAAAAAAATACATATAGATATCAGTGGTAGAAATAGTTTTTTCCAGATTTCTACAATATTTTCTGCAAATATACAAGCCTCCATACTACAACCTTCTCAACCAAATAATGCCTATTTACATCATATCGAGATTTGCAACATTGCTGTAATTCTTTATTCTCTCACTCTATCTTTAATTTTTACAAGCAAAGTTTGAAACATGAAAAAACATACATGTGTGTGAAAAATTGAGAACCATTGATTTTTACATTCTACAAAATTGCAGGTTGTTTCATTTTTCTTCTGCAATCTTGAAAGTCTTTTTGCAAATTGCAGACTGCAGGTGGGTATTTCGTACACTGCATGTTCATGTACTAGATAATATTCTTCATCACAACTAACCTCCATTAGGCCATGTTGATTGGATTATATGGATGACATCCTGACCGTACTAATTCACAATTGCAAGATAGAAAAATAGTTTTTGCAGTAGGATTTGTTATGAGAGGTCACTGAAAATAGCAAACAAAAACCCAAACCGGATATTTCACGATTTCCAGTAACAAAAAACTATTTTTCTCCCATCCCACTACAGGTACGAGAGGTGTGTCAGGAGGTTGGAGGAGTAGACTTCAGATGGCAGGCCTACGCCATCATGGCTCTACAAGAGGTACTTAGTAATGTTAGTTTGTCTAGCATGCAGCTTTTTTCAGGACTCGAAATAGTGGGTGCATGTGCACCTGTGTGCACCCAAATTGGAGCTGTGCACCTAATTTTAGACTGTGGGTGCACCAGTGCACCTACTATATTTTTGTAGGCTATAAAAATAAGGTAAGGGTACTATTGTACACTAGTATATAGAAATACTCTTGAAATGTATCTTGACTTACTTGACTTTTAGACAGAATAGCTAAAATTACCCTTCGTTGTATTCTACTTGATGTATCTAGTTAGCTATAGAATTACAGATTGTAGTTCTTAAGAGCGTTAAACTTGGTAATATTGTTTTGCTGACATTCAACTTAATTTTATGTGGTGCACCCAAATTTTTTTCTGTGCACCTAATTATTTTTGTCGGGTACACCTACTAGTATTTCCAAAAATGAATTTCGAGCCCTGCTTCAGCATACAGCTTTTTTCAGGGCTCGAAATAGCTGGTGCATGTGCACCAAAATTGGAGCTGTGCACCTAATTTTTGACTGGGTGCACTGGTGCACCTAGATATTTTTGTACTCTCCGAGTCTATAGCGTAAGGTTCTCTTGTACACTAGCATACAGAATATACTTGAGATGTAAGTATCAGAAAAAGCAATATTAAACCTTTTGTTGTACTATTTGATGTACATGTATTACTTGGTTGAAAGTTGAAATCTGGATATGATTACAGATTGAAGTTCTTAAGAGAGGCAGTTACAAGTGTCAAACTTATGTTTTGCTGACGTTCAACTTTATTTTATGTGGTGCATCCAAAATATTTTCTGTGCACCTGATTTTTTGGTTGGGTGCACCAGTGCACCTATTTCCAAAAAAAGAATTTCGAGCCCTGGTGAAGTATGTTGGCCTGGATTCCATCCTATTGTAGCTCTAGTTTGCTCCACTGATCACTTCTCCACAGAATAGTCTTGCCCTCAACACATGACAGTAGTTAGTAGAAGTAATATCCATTTAATTTAATTACATGTACACTCTAGTACTGCTGCCAGGGTCCCTGACACAAGGGTGGGCAGCAGTAGACTTCAAGTATTCACACTTCCAAGCGGCTCTGTCCAGAGGGTTCCCGGTTCATTAGGTGGCACACCTAATGTCTAGACTAAGACCCCGCTCACATTAAAAAAATGAATCAGATTAAACATTGAATCTGATAGAAGTCATCCGATCCAAATGAATTTGTGCGTTCACACTGCTCTTCGCCAAGTGGATTAAACTTTTTTAAAGTATGCCGTGATTGGAATCTTTGGCATTTCTATCATCATTTCTTATTATATCTATAGGATTCAATGTTAAATCCTATTCATTTTTTTTAGTGTGAGCGGGGTGACCAAACCAGCCGACATCCGCTTGGAGATTACCTGTCTGATCACTTCCCCGCAGAACACATAGACCCCAGTCAATAAAAAAACATGACCATTTTCTATCCCAACATCTGCTTGAGGATCGTATATACCGTAAAATTCCTATTTACGTATGCACCCCTCCTAACGTACGCACCCCCGATTTGGGGACCATTGCGGGCCTGACTCAGTGAGTTGAAACATTCAGGGGAAAAACCCTCTTAGCATTTCTGTGAATAGTTAAGAGGTTGACATGATCATCCTTCCGATGATGTTTACCGGCTTAAAGGGTTTCAATTTAAATATATGTATTGTTTATTCTTTATTACTGATTGATTGTGTGGTAGCATTCCACACTTCATTCGCATGAAGATATACCGTAGTCTCACGCCGATATGCGATTTTCCCGAGGAAGAACCTCTCCTAACGTACGCACCCCGACTTTGGCGTCGGCCTGGAGCACCTGCTTGCAACTTGAAAAGTTTAAAAAGTGCGTACGTAAATAGGGATTTTACGGTACTTTAGGGCTAGCTTTTGTCGCCTTGGTACTGATGACTAGATAGAGTACCAGTGCTGGAGTATCTCGACCTAACTATGGCCTAACGAAGATGACTAATCAGTGGAAATGCCGTTATTTTCCTGTATACTGCAGGCAGCTGAAGCGTTCCTGGTTGGGTTGATGGAGGATGCTAACCTGATCGCACTTCACGCCAAGAGAGTCACCATCATGCCCAAGGACGTCCAACTGGCCAGGAGGATTCGGGGGCCGGAGAAGGGTTTTGCTAGTTTGTAAAGTGTAAAGTATGTTGGGGGAGGATGGTGTCTTATATATATACATATAGGATGAGTATATGGGTAGCTGTAGCTTACATGTGTGTATCTGTATTATTCTACAAACCTTGGAGAAAAAACAGATATTTACTAAGGCCCGATTTGCATGCTTTTTTGAAAACCAGGCATTTTTGAAAATGAGGTTAAACTTTTCAAAAACACAGTTAAGAGGATTTGAACACTGTTCAAAAACTTGTCTCTGATCAGTGTTCAAATCCTCTTTTCTCCACTCTTTTGGAAACCAAAAGTACATGTTGTACATGGATCAAATCGTCTTTACATGCATAGTCAAAAGTAGTCCAGAGTTTTCGAAAATTTGATGTAAAAATATGGCATTCAAAATGCTAATCGATGGTGGAATTATGCTCACCTGTGTTCTGGCATATTCTCCAAGCAGTGGTTTTGGTCGGGGGTAGTAGAGGCCGGGGTTTTTTAACATTGCCTCCCGTAACCTCTGCTACAGAACGCATAAGGGCGGGGCTGTTCTTTCAGAATCGGTGTCGCTGCCCCTCCCTTTGTACCATTGATTCATCATTAGGCAAAGAGTTTTACTGCCCGGGGATTAGCGCGGCCTCCGGTAACTTGGGGGAGTGTGCAGCCAGCCGGGCGGCACCCAGCGGTCTCCCCTACAATCAATTTGAATGGCTCCCGCCAGATTGAAAGCATAATAACTTAAACATTCCACACATGATGATAAATGTTTTTTTTTAAGAAATCAAAGATATAAATAAGATGTATGATTATATCAGTAAATATATTATGTATTTTGAACATACTAATCTGAGTCTGAACTAGATATACCGACATGAGAAAAACGGATGTGGATCACCATTACGATTACATGTACATGCAGTTCAACATGGTCCGGCATGGTCGGGTCAGCTAGCGGCAGTGTTTTTGACAGAGATTGTGGCTGATTTTCCAGTTTCAAAGACTCCACAATGGCATATGAGGAAAGAATCAAAATAATGTATGTACGGTACACAATTTCCTGGTTTGAACTTTGTTTTATAGTAATATGTTTTTGCACGTCGAGTAGCCGGACATTTCAAAGCCTTACAGAAAGCCTTTGTCATTTTTGCAGCGTGTTTTTTCAAAGTAGCAAAATAGAGAATTACATGACTGCTAACAGTTATATAACCATCAACATCAAATCTTAAGTACATTTGAGTCTTAGAATTACTGTGATAGCTGTGGGGAGGATAATAGAATAAACAGATAGACTTGCAAGTCAAGATTCTCATGCTCTGTCGTCTCGCTAGATCTGGTGTTTTTACACACTATTCATACGAACTCCTAGTAAGCGTTATTCTGTTACACTGAACAGTCTAGAGTAGTTCTATACGAGCACTTTCTTCTCCCAAACGTATATACAGTGGTATACTGCGTTCCTGGTCCGGCAGACCGGAAACACCCGTGGCGCGAGGACAGAAACACTAGACTCCCTTGGCAGACTTAGCACCTACTTTCAAAATGGCCTTTATGTGTCAAAGTGATTAGATTTAAAAGCCTTGATCGGTTCCGACATCTCGCAGAGGTTACGGGAGGTAATGTTAAAAAACCCCGGCCTCTACTACCCCCCGACCAAAACCTCTGCTTGGAGAATATTCTGGCAATGGTCAGTAGTGGTCTGTCTGAATTTTCCCAGTGTTGAGAAATATTTTGAAAAATTTCTATGGCATGTTTTATGCATCATCACAGTATTTTAGCTGTGGTATGAAAACTAGGTAACAAACAAATGTAACTGTTGTCCCACATTCCACTGTCCTACATGAAAACTACAATATAGACAAGCATGTAACGCTACATAATACCCAATAGTTTTATCCATAGTCTTATTTGGTTCTTGTTTTTTGTTTCATACTTTTAGATACTTTTAAGTCTAAGGCTATCAGTTTTCCCTAACCTTGTCTACTTCTGTAAATTAGAATATTTTTGCAAAAATATCGCTTGTTGTTTTAAAAGAATCAGTATTGTTGAATTTCTATTGAAACAAAATTTGTCTTTTAATCATGACGCTAAATTGTTAGTACAGAATATTCCTTCATGTTTTCAAAGGTTAGATTCAGGCAAATGGTCAAGATACCATGTAAAAACTATGTTTTGGGTCACACATTTTGTGACGTCTGCATTACATGTAGCTCTTGAGAACATTTTGTGTACTGTCAGTCTTATTGTTATAACAAAAGCAGTTGAATAAAAAGGTTCTAAACAACACTTTCATTGAATTGTATATATGTGTGGTGTATTTTACTGTGTGGATTACACTAAAATCATGCCCAGAATCAATCCGATAATATACACTTAGAGCTGTGTACCGATACACTGTACCGATACAGTACAATCAATTAGGTACAGGTCCAAAATACCTGAACCCTGGTGTACCGGTACTAATCAGGTCAAGCCTCCAACCAGGAATAAAATTACATTCATGAAATTACCGTGGCAGTGCACTAAAGCTGTGTACCGATACACTGTACCGATACAGTACAGTACAGATACCACCGCTACGTGGCGTCGCGGTGGCGCAGTGGCAGGGTGTTTGGCCCCAGAACCCAGAGATACTGAGTTCGAATCCGGGGTTCCCTGATTTGTCCCGTTGACGTTGTGCCCTTAGGAAAGGCACTTAACACGACTTTCCTCACTTCACTCAGGTGTAAATGAGTACCTAGCTTCGGTTAGGGACGTCCCTCGGATAGGACGTTAAATGGAGGTCCCGTGTTTGAGGAGAGCCACACCTCGAGCACGTTAAAGAACCCACCGCACTTATCGAAAAGAGTAGGGGTCCTTCCCGGTGTGCGTGGTTCAAAACCTACAGTCCTATGGCCGCACATGGGGCAATGGCCGTATTGAGGTCACCTGCGCGCCTGAACGGCAGTCGCTACAGACCCTTGCGATCTAGCTCCGCCAATGTGCGCTCCTTGCAATTCAGCCCCTGGCTGCGAAGAGAGAGTATTCGGCCTATCCAATAATAATAATAATAATAAAGCCACTTCTATACTATACTCCAGCATATAAAACATTTTTGCAAGGCAAGACATTGTGAATAAATGACTTATACTTTTACATATGCATGGTGATGTTCACCTATTTGCACATGTCATAGTATAAACTTCCTCTCATTTACCACTAAGCAGTCTTGCCATTTTCGCATTAATTATGCAAATTAATGCGAAATTTCATTAGTTCATTTTAATGTTTAGTATATTCCACAGTTACTGGAAGTTCAGTTATGGAAAACAATGAAATTATAGAGTTGCCTAATTGATTATGCAAATCAAGTTCTTATTTATAGTCCCTATGCTATATTTGATAATATGCATTTGATTTTTACATCTCTGCCTAAGCTACCTGCATGCCTAATGTGATGGAAATTCATCTTTCCTTTCTTCAGTTATCCTCTTTGGAATATTTTGACAAAAATGCTCCTGCAGTGCCAATATTAAACGTTAGGGGGCCCAAACCTTCCCCACTTTGTCCTGCATGACGTCAAAAGCTATTTGCCACCCACATTTCAAGACCATATCATGCCCGGGACCAGGGATACATCAAATAAAACTGCTATGATAGAATTTTCTCATTCATTATGCAAATGTCCTGCTATTTTGCATAATTTGTATTTCATTTTGTACATCTTTGTCTAAGCTACCTACACACCAAAAAGCATGAAAATCCGTTATTCCCATGTTGAGTTATTATGTTTGACAAACACGCCCTTGCGATTTCTGAAGAAAAACCTTACCGAGCGCGAGAGTACTTACTAGAGAGATCTACCGCTAAAATTCGTGACCATAGCATGTCCAGAACACATTAGGGCTAAGCCGCAAGGGGGCCAAAAATCTAATCATTTTTAGTTTTTGTCACATCTTACTATACACAACAAATATGAAACCAATCCTCTCAGACGTTATTGAGTTATCTTGTTGACCAGCAGACAGATACTCACAGACACACAAACTCACTCACTCTCTCCCATAGCTTAGTCAGCCGTAGGGGCTTGGTAGGAGCAGCATAGCGTTCAGTAGAGGTTCACACACAAACGCTGCTGAAAATATAACCTCCATGACATGTCATGGAGGTATATAAATAAACTGGTGGACGTACCGACTACTGAGTATCTTATACCTGCTCAGAAAAGAAACATAAAACTAGTCATGCCGGAGTTATCAACCCGGACATAGAGCTCTGCTGAGGTGTACAGCAAAAATCAGTATGTTCCTAAAAAAACTTAAGCCATCTACATGTATATGCCATCTACTCAAGTAAAAACTATATGTAAATATGTACATTTGTAGATAACTACATGTATGTGGTTTCCACAAGATAATGAGTCGCTGTTTAGAAATCAAAAGTAGGTGCATATTATTACAATGTGGAAGTTGCAAACTCTGTCGATCTATTCACTTTTAGTTGCTCTTGAAAATATCATATGGTTACACTGCCCATCTTTGAGATCACTTTTGTATGCATTTCAGTTTTTATTATGATGCCCTAATGAATATAAATGACAGTATTTGTATGTGTAATTCTGTTTATAGTACAACTTTTCAAACGCTGTACAGTGTCTGGGCGAAATAAATCTAAAGGCAACCAAAGCAATATTAGGGCCCAAAATAAGGAAATAAAAAAAATTCAGAAATCGTTATGGTAGTGACATTTGCTACCACTGTTTAGCACATTTGCATAATAACTTCACACATATTAAAACCGTGCAAAAACGAGCTGCACAATGATCTCCTTAGTTTTGCGAACATAAAAAAAAACCAGCGACGATTTTCAGTGAGTTCTCACATCACACCGACGCCATATTTGTGCATCATGGACGTCGTTATAGATTGTGATAGTGTTGTTCGATCTAATCATGTATAAAAATTACTAAAACAATTGACTTTCAAAATCCAATTTTCGGGCCCTGAAATTGCTAGGGTTTCCTTGAAAGAACCAGCTGCACTCGCACAACCGTCAATGTTGCTAACAAGACTTTATCCTTTAGTGCACCTCCCTGTCAAAGTATCACTAAATTCATGCGAACTGAAATGTTGGCCCTCAAGTAAGGACAGTCAACACTAGAAGCGTGCCAAATAGTAACTTTAGGGTATCCAGTTAGCCAACTCAAATCACTTTTAGTGATTTTATGTTCTTGGAAACTGACTTCATTTGAACAGCAGTCTCTATGTATCATGCGCAGCCATTGGTCAGTATATGTAGAGTGACGTCGACGGAAATCCCATTGTACATCGTAGAGTAATTCAGTAATGTATATCAAAGCTCTGATACAGACACTGGTGCTATGTTTTAAATCGTATTTTCACCGCCACTGTGGAATTTATTTTGCTATATGGGAGTGAAACATGGACACTCACCAAATCTTCAACAAAAAGGCTAAATGGAACCTACACGCGAATGCTCCGAATGTGTCTTAATATCTCCTGGGAGCAAAAACGAACCAACGAGCAGCTGTATCAAGACCTACCACCAGAGAAAATAAGTGGAAGACCAATAGGCACCGTCATCGATACGCTAAGAGCCGACACTAACCTTACTGAAGTGAAGGAAATACAGGATGGAAGATATAGGGTGGAGTGGAGAAAGCTTTCAAGTTTGGATCGAGCGGGAGCTCGACCAAAGGAAATTAAGTAAGTTTCCTACTAATCATTGAAATTTAGAAATTTAGAAATCTTGAAATCTGATTATCACATGCAAGATTCACGTCAGAAAGCTTCAAACACGGGTGCTTATCTATGTATTCATATTTTTTGCGATCCCTTTGCAGTATTTTTCTGACTGTAATTACTAAAACCTCATGTATGTCCTAGATTGGACACAAAAATCCGTGGCATGTGTATAATCGTGGTCTCCTGCGAATGCAATTTATAATGTACAGTTGCGATTTTGTCAACATTTTTTAAATCTTTAAACTGTGTACTTATCTTAATAAGTAGCATATACTACAAATATAAATACAATACATTAGAGTACAATCCAACATGTTAGGGAGATGACTGTTACTACCTTGATGCGGTCATTATCGTTCTCCGGTTAAACGTCTTACATTACTTCTCGTGACAAAATAATCGTATAAAAAAGAACCAATGGGGTTATGAGCATCATTCTGATACAGATCTCTTAAATTCAACACTCAAAACTATTAATGTGAATCCCTATGACTCGCGAAACCTTAAGAATGTATTTTTACTAAGCATTTATGAAATTATGTATTCAGGTCACGCAGGCTTATGAATATGAAGGACAGCAATGGTATGCCTCCACACTTTTAATCTATCCAACTCATTTTTTTCGTCTATAAACATTCTACCACAAACCACACCAAGAAAACAACAGAATTTGCCTCAAACATACACGTTAAACCACGACTACAACGCAAAATTCGATGATCAATAATATTATCATGCAATAATATGTCTGCACTCTCCAACCCAGAGTAGTGTGGATTTATGCAGCCAGGTGATTGACGTGTGAAAACAATCAAGCTCCATATAAATTGCTAGTTCCAGACATTCCAACCGCCACACTTAATCAACCTCCCACGCAAAAGTGTTTTCGTCAGTTGTGGATATTGTCGGCCTGTGCGTACGTGCTGTCCAGTCGTACCGTCATGGAGAAAATGAGCCAACAGTGCGTCGCCATCCTGGTTCTGTTGGTTCTGAAGTTTTGCTTGCCCTGCCCAGATGAGTGCTTCGTGCAGCACGAGTGGAAATTTGTGAAGAAGAAGACCTGCGCGTGCCCAACCCATCGAGACACTGGCTTTCAGACATCGTGCGCTTCAAGTGGAATAACGGTAAGACCAAAACTCTCACGATTGCTCTTTATGTACTCACTCACTCACTCACTCACTCACCCACTCACTCACTCACTCACTCACTCTCACTCACTCACTCACTCACTCACTCACTCACTCACTCACTCACTCACTCACTCACTCATTCATCCTCTTGCACATGGTGCGTAGAACCAATCTTTATGTTAAGAGAACAGAATTCGTACCTGCTATAACTTACACAGCAAACCGAAAATATTGAAGAGCCTCAGTCTATTCGAAGCCTAAACGAAAAAATACGCACTGAAAGTCTTTGAAACTCATTGAATGTATAAAATGTTTTAACAAGCTATGTTAATTATAAAGGAGTCCTAAAGTCCAGAGGGGGGAGTTATTTTCCAATAGATGATAATTTTAGGAAGTAAAAATGAATAATTATTACAGTATACGATAAAGTACCCACTCGTCCCATGCGCATCAAAAAGCATTGAGTATAGCCATTTTCAGTCTCAAACATTTGATTCGCTCACCATTGTCTCCTAAGGCCCTGTTAAGGATATACAACGCATGTATTAAGTCTATCATGTTGTACGGTTGCGAAATCTGGGGAAAGGATTACCTGAACGATAAGTGTCCTATCGAGATAATTCAAAACAGATTTTGTAAAAATATACTTGGTGTCCAAAGAAGCTCAAGTAACGTAGCATGTAGAGCGGAGCTGGGTATATTTCCAGTCGATCTAGATGTTTCAGTCCGCATAGTGAAATACTGGCTACGACTCAGACAACTAGACATTTCCTCACATCCTCTCCAAGTAGACGCACTTCTGTCACAACAACATATACCTGTGAATAATCGTAGGAAAAACTGGACTCAACATGTAAAGGAGGTACTTGACAATTGTGGCTACTCATACATTTGGTATACCGACAACCCTAATATAGACGTTAGACAGACATGTGCACTGTTAAGAAGAAGATTAGAAGATATGTATATTCAAACATTCTTTCATAACCTGTTGAAAGATGAAGGAAAACTAAGATTTTACAAAAACGTAAAAACGATCTACGACATGGAAAATTATCTGTATCATAATGACTTTGACCAACGTGCGGCAATATGTAAGATAAGAATTAGCGCGCACCCATTAGAAATAGAGAAAGGGAGATACAAAAAGCTACCGGTCCAGGACAGAACATGTAAACAGTGTGCAACGAAAGCAGTGGAAAATGAAATACATTTTATATGCGAATGTCCCGAATTTGAAACCGAAAGAAACAGATTATTCATGAAAGTATCCGAAATCTCCAAAAACTTTTCTAAATTAAGAAATACACAGAAACTCATATTCCTTTTAAAATCATCCAACCCACTCATCATTGAAAGTGTGGGACTTTTTATTTTCCACTGCTTTCAGAGAACAAATCAAACCCCGCATTAGTACCGTAGATATATGGCCTTCTTATTGTGCTTAACCCCCCTCATTCATGCCCAAAATATTCACGATGAAGGAAATGAGTATACGTATAGGGATACATGGGTAGGGTCTGCACGGGTTTAGTGAGTTACATATTATTTTACAAAACACACCTTGTGTAATTCACCACAAGCGGAATTCTGTAAAAAGTCGGCTGGTTATGTATTCATTGATACATAATCTAGTGGAAAATAACACTCCCTTCTAGAGTTTATGACTCCTTTAAGTCTTAGTTTGTTTTCTTTCTTGTTTGGTTGTTGTAAAAACAAAGTCTTGCCATACGTCATGTTAAAGACAGCCAATTGGGTACATTTTTATGATAATAATTTGTCGTACTAACAACAGTCAGTAAACTACCAGATCGGGGGCGGCGGTTTAGAAATGTACTTGCAGTAAGACTAGTGTCCCGACCCCCCCTCCGAATTCAAAGCCCCACTTGGTTTTACATCACATCTAAGACCCCATGGAAATGCGACTGGTTCATAACTCACTACAGTTTGTAATTACAGGTTTGCGTAGCAAAACCTTTGTTGGATCCGTTGGCATGTGTAGTGGCCACCATCTTGACTTTGTGACGTCGCAGGGTAGCCATACCATTTCATTGGGAGGGGTGTTTTTTGGGGTCGCTAGCGTTCTCTCTATTTTTAACAAATCGGCACTCAACTATCATACATTCAATTCAAATAAAAAGAAAAATTCAATACCAATTCATATTTATAAAAAGACCCCGTAATCGCTAAACTAACAAAGCAAACCTGAAGTATATGTAGGACAAATACTTAACTCTAGTCATATTTAAGGATAGATTTTTTTTCCATCAGGTTGCCGCTAACAGTGTCTGCAGTGCAGAAAACCATGGCCTGACGTGTCTGAATGACGTTCCTACCGGGTTTGACCAGTCCGTGACTGGAATCATGCTGAACCATCTATTCAACCTCACCACCCTCACCAAACAACACATTCCGCCATTACCTAACCTGATCACATTCGTCATAACCGGCAGCACCATCCAGGCAGTAGGTAAGTGCGGGGAATATGTACGAGGGATGTTCAATAAGTTCTCGCACAGAAATAAGGTGCACAAGTCAAATTTTGGGGCATAATTATGTAGTATGGCGTCTTTTAGCAATATCCACCAAACTTCAAATTAATGTGGTCATTACTTTTCAATCGACGTCCATCTAAAAATCAGTAGGTGAGTGGCGAAATAAACAAAGTTGAACTATGATCAGAGCTGAGTGAGTCGAGCTCCTGGTGCAATGAATGCCATATATCGGCATAAAATCTTCGAAGACAATGTCAAATTGTCTGGTGAACATTTCCTTCTTATTTCTCAAAATGCTTGACAAACATTTATTTGTTATTTCATCTACGAAGTTTTTTAGAGGAAGGAAACAAAATTGTATGAATGATAAGAGCTAGTTGATCTTTTCATATCTTTATTCATTCCACGAACAACCAAAGATGCTAGTAGTATCTTTTGACAGGCTGATATAAAAATAGAATATCATCAGCCTTTCAGGGAACAAAACTGATAGGAGAAGACGATGCAATCCTGATCTTTTATATAGAAAATATTGAAGTTGTACGCAATGATAAGAATTAATATTGAATATGTCACCTGTCAGTCTCTCTCAAGAGGGACAGGATAGGTATAAAGGAAGAGTATTTCTACACTGATTTTCAGCGATCTAATGATTTTCAGCGTAAAAACAAACTTATATATATATACATCCAATTTCTAGATCTATTTCAACATATGTTAGTCTCATCCGATTATGTAACAATTACATTTTCTTGGATATATATATATATATATATCTACCATTACACGAAATGACCTTGGATACTGACATATCCTGACAGGAGAAACGGGATCCGGAACCTCAGATCCGTAAGAATCCGGGGGCCGTATTTTACTAAAACAACTCATGTGCAAGTGGTATACCACATCAGGGTGCCACTTGCATATGTAGGTTAATGTAGGTAAATTTGAGTTTGTTAGTACAATACGGCCCCTGTATCCATCCGGATTCTTACGGATCTGAGGTTCCGGATCCCGTTTCTCCTGGCCGGATACGTCAGGATCCGAGGCCATTTCGTGCAGTGTACTGGTAGAGATCATTAACGTTTTGGACGAAAACGTCCACGGTAAAAGTAAAGAATTCGCCAAAGGTTCTACCCCAGCAATAACAAAACATTTTTTTCTCAATTCTTTCTTTCTCACAGAACCGGGTGCCTTCTCCTCCGTTCCGTCCATCATGACGGTAGCTATCCGGTGTGGCCGCCTCTTCCATATCGACGACAACACCTTCTATAACCTGTCCAGTTTGAAAACAATCAATCTGAAATATAACTTCATCAAAACCGTGTCTCCGAGAGCTTTCTTCGCCATCAACAGCTTGGATAAGATATTCATGAACTACAACCAACTAAAGGCGGTTCCTTTTGATACTCTCTCCCTGATCCACCGCAGCACAACAGTGGCGCGATTGCAGGTCAATCTCGAGAATAACCAGATCAGTACGGTATTGGCAGCGGGTTGGAAAAAGATTTCTGACACAGGAGTCACACTCCGTCTCAAAGGCAACCCCTTAGTCTGCGACGGTGGGTTGCGATGGCTGGTCTGCAACGCCTCGGCCTTGGACTGGGGTACCGGCGGTGTCATCTTTAGGGCTGGCTATCTTCAGTGCACGTGGCCGTCTGAACTGGCCAGCTCCGACTTCAAATCGCTCCACACCACCTCATTCTGCTCATCTGAAGAACTCAGAACCACATCCCCAATGGCAACGACCTCCGCATTCCCATTGGCAACGACCTCCGCAGTCCCAATGGCAATGACATCCGCATTTCCAATGGCAGAACCTACCACGCTCCCAACTGAGTCCTTTGGGACGACAAATTCTGCCCTAACGCAGCGAGCGAGGAAAACAACATCTGCTACCAAGAACAGTACCCGTGACCTCATATTGGAGAAGAATCTTGATGACGGACAGCTAGCCAGTATGGACTATCTGTACATACCTGTCGGACTTGCTGTCGCTGTAATACTTCTGCTAGGTTGGACAGCAGTTGCGGTGATGATATACAAACGACGTGTTTCAAGAAGACAGAATCCAGTCCACGGACAGCACGGCATCATCATCATCAGTTCTCAACTCATCAGTAATCGGATGTACCAGCACTCTGGAGCTGTCACAGGGGGCGGCAGGGTCAAGGTGGAAACAGCAGACGAAACTGAGGAGGATTCACCAAGACAGAATCAAGCCCACAAACGACACGGAGTCATCATCAACACATCTGAACTGATCTCTAATCGGCTATACAAATCATCCGGATCTGCTAGCAACAACGCCAAAAAGGACACGGAAACGACAGAAGAACCCGAGCAGGATTCTGAGCTGACACCTTACCGCACTGTACCGTTCGATGCCATCAACAACACCCTGCGTATCGAGCCGTACAGCAGTGTCAATTTGGACGACATTTTGACATGAAACCGCACTGCATCACACATCCGGACCAAAATGGTGATTCCTGAGCAGATTTCTGTTCTATAACAGCAAGTCAAAATACCGAACATGACGGCCAGAGAACACAAAGTTACAAAGTTATTTTCCGATCAATCATGCACATTAGTTCCTCATTTGCATAATTCATATTCAACAATATTCACCTTCCAAATGTCACAAGTATGAAATTTCAGTTCTTTACCAATTTGAAATCACAGCATATTCTCTTTAATTAAAGAAATCAGGTCTTCATTTGCATAACTTTTCTCTACAAATATCCCTCCTTTTCTCAGTTACATATGTTACATTTTTGAGTAGTCCTATATCGGAATGCCATGGGTGTATAAAGTTTGCCATTAACTATGCAAATTAGATTCTGATTAGCATAATTACCATTTAATTATATCAAGCATCATTTAAGCTATCCACATTATGAAAAACAAGCTGTATACTGGTCCTTGCTATAGGGCGTATTCAGTCACGTGACCCTCCCCCTAGCAACGAGCACTGGCGGCCATGTTGGTGCTTACTTGATAGTGGAGCCCTATGGAACTCTCTGTATAAATGGCAGATGTTTTCTACGCCATTCACAATTTCCCTTCAAAACGTTTTGTCTCATAATCATGGTGTTTTGCCTCGTGGTCAGATCATTGGATTGGGACTGATAAAGCACACACCGGTCGGGTAACAGTAAGATTGGTTTTGCGTTTCTCGTGTAGGACGTGTACGTGCGGGAACATACGATCGCGAAGGGACTAACGACTGAAACAAAAGTGGATTTCTGACATACGAACAACGGATCTAAATAGTTGAAGTTTGAGAATCAACGTGTGTGTATGGAAACCTTTTGTATCTGGTCGAAAAGCAAGTTACAGGCCCGTTGTGTAACACAGTCGCGGCACCGTGTAGTCGTTGCTTGAGATACGTTCATTCATAAACTGGGGGTCTTTCAACGTCGAACTTTCCCGATCATAACGTACTCCCTGTCAGCAAAATTTCTCACGACTCTCAAGACACTGTACACAGTTTAGCGGCCATGTTTGTAGGCTGTTGGGGAACCTCGCTCGTCGATAATGGGTAATTTCTAGTAGGTGAAATTGGATTTTTGTAGCGAAAAAGATGTGAGGCTGGAGACTCTTTGCATATAATAAAACAGCGATCAGACGACTTCGCATTCCTTGGAAATTTAGAGAGCGTCGGACAATGAGAAACTTCGCCGCAGGGTGAGCACCAACATGGCCGCCCACGGAGGGTAGGGGTGATGACGTCACGTGAATACGCCCTATACCTATGTGTTTGAGCACTATTATAGCTGTAGGGCCCCTGGGGACAGGCCCTGTCAACAGGGGGGCACCATTTCAAGATTTGATGCAGACCTTCCGACGTACCAACTATCAAGACAAGCCACCCAGGCATTCTCGAGATATTGTGTTCATACACACACAAAGACGCACGCTCCCCAAAACATTACCTTCTCGGCGAAGGTAAGTACTGTATGCATCTGTTTTATATTGTTTTAACAATATAAAACAGGTAAGACAGCATGAAAAGGTGTAGAATCATATAGAAGAAAATATTTTGTTTAGACCATGTACTAAAATGGCACCATCTTAACATAACGCAATTATACAACACTGAATGCAATAAGTACATGTGATATAATGGCAAAATCCTGTCTACATTCCTGATCACAGTAAAACATATAAACTCCCAATATTGCAATATATACATGTATGTTTGCTACTATTCGTCATTCATATGTATCATATATATTCATATGTATTCATATGTAGACAGTCACTATATGGTAAATGCACATTATTGCCTTTGTAAGATCCATACAACAAGTAGTTACCGCAAATCTAAGGTGTACCAATAGGGGAAATTTAAACCTATGTCATATTAATTTCTATAATGTCATAAATGTTTTGCAATTGTTAGAACCAAATTGCCTTTACAGTGTATTTCACTTCATCAACGCCGTTAACAATTTTTTGAAACAGTTGTATACTACTTGTGTGACACATTATCATTCCCATAAAAGGAATATAAGTTACATACATTACATACATAACGCCTATTGAAGGTCACTAAGTTTTTCATATGGATTTGACAAGGGGCATAATTATATTTCTTTCTTAACCCGTAGCTGCAAGATCCGAGAGCAAATATCATATAATGTCGTCCACTAATAAACATTCATATTTTTGCCTTGTAAAAACATGTCTTTAAACTGAGCTTGAAAACTCATTTCTGTTGGTAAAAATCATTCTCAGGAACTGTAACGTTATTGACCAACCCAAAAAATGGACTTTTCAACTGTCCAACACCAGTCTTTGTCAAGGAATGGTCAACCCACCGCTTTCTGGATTTTGCAGATATGACGCGATAATTGAGAGAACTTAATTTCAAACTCTTGTATAAGATCCTACCCTGTAAAGCAAAACTAAACAAATGGCAAATTAGAAACCAGGTGGGCGAGATATATAGCCCAATGTGTACATTGTGTAATGAATTGAGTATTATATATACACATGTTCGTCAATTGTAAAAGACTTGGAAACTTCTGGAAAAAAGTTGAGAACATGTTAAATCATAATGGTACTAGTGTAAAGATAACCAAATTGTTGATATTTCTTGGACTCAACTATAATCTGGAAGTCAATGTTACTGTGAACAAAGTAATTACTGTGGCAAAATGTGTTGTTTACAAATAATGGATAAAACATAAGGACAGTGGCAGAGACCTGATGTACGACAATTTATGGAACACTTTCCTGTTTCACTCTGTAATGTCAGCACCCTAAGCTTTGTACATTGTTACTTATTTACATTTCATCTTGTGTGTATTATTGTCTACATGTTGTACATACTTTGTTATTAATAGAGGTTGAAAAAATAAAGATATGACACGATACTCGAGGATCAGTGGATCTTTGTGGATAAGTTGCAGAAAGTTTATGGCGCCCCCGTCTCTGCTTTTAGGGATGATATTCAGGATCTGATGTACATGTCGTCTTTTATTCCTCTTGCAAAAAAATCCAAAATTCTTACGTTGTCCAGTGTGATCCGGTAGTACTTTGTCCGGATGCCTTTAATCTGAGTACTTATTCAATAGCTTCCCGTATCTCAGACCCATCTCCAATACTAAGCCCGCCACGTTATGCATACAGACAACGTTACTAGGTGAGTAGAGGATTATAAATTGAAGAAAGTTTATGGCGCCCCCGTCTCTATTAAGGTGTGGCTGGAAGGCCCTGGATATAGATGGCTTAATTCTGTTACTCCTCTTGCACAATACTTTGGTTCTGTGTCCAAGATTCTTACTTTGGCCAAGTGCCTTTAATCTGAGTTATCTAAGTACATCTTCAACAAGTCCCCGTACCGCTGCCCCAGCTCCAGTGCATAAACCCACCTGTCGTCATTGTTTTACGTCTTGGAGACAGTTTGTGGCGCCCCCCGTCTCTGTTAAGGAAGGGCTGTGAGGCCCTGGTCTAAATGGCTTGATTCTGTTGCTCCTCTTGCACAATAGGTTGGTTCTGTGTCCGCGATTCCTACATTGGCCTAGTGCCTTTAATCTGAGTTATCTAAGTACATCTTTAACAGCTCCCCATACTGCTGCCCCAGCTCCAGTGCAAAAGCCCACCTGTCGTCGTTGCTCCACGTCTTGGAACGCTTCTGTTCCTCCTGCATCGCACCCAGACTCAGCAGCCTGACGTCAAACCTGACCAGCCCGACCTCGTGCTCACCTCCCTCCCGTAAGATGGCTTCAAACATGCGGTAGTTTTGTTCCAACGCTCCGGGGACTAGCGCTCGGGCGGTGTAGGGCAGGGGGCGCTTTTCTCCGAGGTGATGGACATGAAAGTGTATCTCGACAAGACTCTCATCGTCTACGTCCACATCCTGGAAGTAGAAGACTCGTCGGCAGTGTCGCACGAAAGTGGAACTGTTCTTCTCATCAGACTCCTCACACCAAGCTTGATCTGATGTTTCTTTGGCTTTAGCTTCCACGGCGACAGCAAGACGTTCACCTGGGTTGTGGTTAGGAACATCGTGGAAGATGATGTCAAGGATGGTGACAGCCAAGACGTGTTCATCACTGCCGTCTTTCTCTTCTTTACCTATCATCCTCCAGCCAAGATCTACCATAGCGTCAATCTCTTCACCGTGGTGAGTAGCTATTTGTTCACAAGCCTCGCCTAGCTCACGTCGGTAAGATGTTTGGGTTGGAGCGGTCTTCTCTTGGACGAAGACTTTCAGGATATCGGCGATATTGAAAGGTGCGGGGTCTTGCGTTTGCTGGACCACTCCTTGAGCTTGCTGAAGAGGTGAAACAAGGGCCAAGGCGGGAGTCAGCAACTGGAAGACATGCGGGACTTTGGATGGAGATTCTCCGTTGTTACGCTGTATTGGTCGTCCATGAAGACTGTCATGAGCCATGTGGAGCGCCTTTAGTACAGTGGTGGCTAGATGAGGCGCTATCTCTATCCTTGGCACCTCTGAGGCAACAAGAAACAACGATGTACCGTCCCCCACAAAGTAATGTGGGAAACCCTTCTCGGTAGGCTCCAAGATCAAGTCATAGATGTAGTCATCAGCATTCTCGGCAGTGGCAGGATGTATGTCTAACACACTGACTTTGGCAGGGCGCGGCTCTTGGTTTTTCAGAGACATGACGGCCGTTCCTTCCTCCATCTTGGCAACTCCAAGGCGAGAGAGCGTGGGCACCAAGTTAACCAGTGTCCTAGGAGATACCGCAGCGAGCCCGTGGCCATCTTCATCCCTGTGTCCGGTTGCCGTCACAAAAGGGTGAGTTTCTGTAAAGCTGAAGGAGCAACCGTTGATGGAGTACAGGAGACGCCCCTTCCTCCTCGGGGTGGAGACTACTGCGACTCGGCGTGGACCCTGCAGCGTGAAGACGTCTTGGCCGACCTCGACGGAGCAGATGGGAAGAAGCGTCGTCCCGTCTGCCATGAGCACCATCGTGTTGCCAGAAAAACAGCTGGTGAATATATTACCTCCACCCCCACCGCCACCACCCCCGCCGCCGCCGCTAGTACGGTACCCTCTCCCTGGTTGGCCATCTGCCGTAAACTCGAAAGAGTTTTCTTCCTTCATCATTGTCGGTGGAGCGGGGTATGGACCGGGGGAGATGACTTGGAGGGGTACGGTCTTCAAGATTCCGTTGGCCGCATCACCTTCGATGTCCTGGAATGTGATAGCCGCTGGGTTCATCCAGGCTGTGTAGCTAGTCCAGGTCCCCACTCCTACCTCCGGTGGGATCATCAGCTCCTTGCTGCTCACCTGTTTTATGATGCCATCTATCTCTTCATTGCTGGCGCCGAGCAGGTGTAGTTTTACCCAGTGATGGTACAGTTCCCATGCTGCGTCTGTCCACATCCCTTCTGCTGCAATGGCCCTTTTTGCCGTAATCCATGCATCAGATGTCAGCGCTGATTCGTAATGCTGCTTCGCCGATGCTTTGTCTGTAATCGTGCTGTACGTTGATTTGATGAAAGTCTCACTGAAGACCTTGGCGTAAAAGGGCATGGAGTGTGTCTTCAGCTCGGTGTTCTTGTTGTTCACTGCGTTGTTGATGTCGTCCCGTTTCAGCTGTTTGCGTAGGTCTTTCGTCAGGTTGTACATGGCCTGGCAGAGAGCTGCGACTGAAAAATCTGACCACCAGTTGTTGTCCAGGCCGGCGAGGGAGGTGTCTCCTTCGTAAGGTACTGAGTAATGGTGGGGAAAGAAGATATCCACGAACCTGTCTCCGCTCCCGAACATCTCTGTGTGGCGGCCCGGTGTGGAGCTTTTGAGTTTGCTGACGAGGGCCGCGCGGGCTGGTTTACCGGAGTCATTCCCACCCGAGGTCGGTAGCTCACCGAACAGCTGAAGAACAGGGTGGAAAGATACAATATTTCTGTTATAAGCACATAACAAAGCTTCGAAGGACACAGCCGCACACGACAGAGATGAACTTTAACTGTCACACATAAATTGTGCCGATTGCTTGTTATCTGAAAGGATTCGGGACGAATCCTGAGTAGAGGGGGACAATTGTCGAGAGCACATTTAGATGATGCAAGATGTTTAGCTGTAGCATCTGGAAGAGTTAGCTAGTACTGTCCACAGATGGTCCTATGGCAGGACCACTCTTCACATCTGTAACGGATTAAGATCAATAAAGAAGATAGACCACTGTCTATCCAGGGCAGTTCTGAGCAGGCGACCACAGAGTGAACATCTCATCTTTTGATACTAACGGGGACTGCCCTAACTCATGACGCGCCCTAACACGTGACGGATTTTTTAGTGATCTTTTTATGCATAAGTACGCCGTGTTTGTGTCCACTGACTATGCTCACAAGGAAGGTAAATAAAACAAGTTCATGCATATAATTGTTATTTGCATGCAAAACATATCCGTACATATCTACTTCTTGTTTTGTCGAGAATAGTATTTTGACAATAATGATGGCAACGCTGAGTAGAGGGTCATTGCGTAGCTAGACGGCCCGGCACCTAAATACACGACCTGTGCCAAGCAGATACACAACTATCATACACATAAGAAATATAACTTCATAAAACACAAACAAACTGATTTTGTAAGTCGGGTCGCATGCCAGACGTACGTCGGGCCGCGCGCACAGTGCGAGGTAGCCTATTTCCCGTGAAAACATAAGCTGGGATGCGCTGGATATAGCCCTTCTCACATGACGTGAGAAGTGGACACAGTCAAAATTTTCCGGTCAAAAGAAAGCTAGAATATAGCAGACTTCAAGCCTTATTTACATTTCCCTAACTTCATCACCAACTTCCGAAGAGAGCAAATTTACCAAAGCGTAATAAGTTAGGCACACTATCTGGCGTAGCACTAACTCAGAAGGTACATTCGTGAAAACGTCTCACAGCGTTTGCCGCTTCTAACGCGGAGAGTGAAGGGCCCATGAACAGTATGAATACATTTCGTGTCAAAATTCATTCATTAAAACATGACCATTCTCTGGCAACCAGCAATTGAGCGCCGTGAGTTCGAGCGCGTAAAAAAACGTCCTATGTTTGGGCGACTCCCGTTAGTGGTAAATCACTCGACATTTCAACAGAGAGTGGTGTCACATCGCAGCTTGCAATGTAGGTCATTCTTTTGAATGCCTCAATTATGTGGTTGCAAGGATTTAAAAAAAGTAAATGTTTCGGTCATTTCTTCTACAAAAGAAGTACTCGACCTGCCTAGTGATATTTACGGACTGCAAATGAGAGGTCGTTGTACAGTAGGAACGTACTGAAAACCTGGGTTGTGTTTACAATTAAAACTGGAGTACTGGAATATATATATAGTTCAACATATCATGTACTGGTCATCTTTTGATCATAGATAAACACTTGCAATGTGACAGAATTACGACAAAAATGTAAAAAAGTTTATACAAATGGAAACATTGGGAAAAGTTTCCAGTTTTGGTGACAACATCTTACAATAGTGACCTTTAAAGATGATTTAGACAAGACAACTAAAGGCACTACCGGCATGACCGTCGGCTATAATATCATTAAATTATTACAAATGGCTGACTTACCTTTACAGTCAGGGCCGCAAGGTCAGATACCATAACGGCTGAACGATCACAAATAATATTACTGACACTCTACAATCTGCAAACCCCCAGGCAAAATTCTTTCAAAGGTATCATTAGATCTATACAAAAGGCTGTGTTGTACAGTGCACTCTAGAAAGATAGATTGTTATCATTAGCTAGCAAGGACTTTGTCTGAAGCGCAAGCTGTATTAAATCTTCACTGATCAATCAGATTTTCAGACTAACTTGAGGTTATTCACCTATCCTGTGAAGGGTAGTAGATTTGTTAGGGTCACGAGGATTGGTTATACACGTTCGCGACGTCAGAGTTCTTGCAAGGTCGTTGGGAAAAGAGCCAACTAACACTAGTGACCAATCAGATTTTCAGACTAACTTGAGGTTATTCACCTATCCTGTGAAGGTAGTAGATTTGTAAGGGCCATGAGGATTGGTTGTACACGTTCGCGACAGAGGTCTTGCAAGGTCACTTGGAAAAGAGCCAACTAACACTAGTGCAAAATGATCTGTTTTTTTATCATTTGCGTAATATTGAAACGCTGGACGACTTGGTAAAAGGTTGTAGAATAAAAAGAGTATTTCAATAGTTACGGATGTTATGCATGCGGTAGCGAGGTAAACAATAGATTTATGACCATCTTCTTTGGAGATATATAACTTGTAAACGTTTTAATAGCCAACATGTGAATCGATCCGATTGTAACTCTTTTGCACTGCAGACGCACATACAAATAACGGCATTTAACGGCATAAATAGTGAGCATAACAATACACGCTCCACCAAACCTACCAAAAGGAAGAAGTTAATTACAGTTCTGTGTCGAAAAACATACCAACTTTTGATCATAACATGATGTATAAACGTGCATTGCTAAATATGTTTATCAAAACCTACCTGTACCACAGTATTGTTAGGTATGACGGCGATGGCCTCCGAAACTCTCGCATACAACGCGTCCATTTCGTATGACGTTGTGAGACCTGACGACTGTCAAAGATGCAGACGGGGTTTGAGATGTAGTCTCTGCAACGATAAGTAAGTTTTATACCGTAACCAATCAAATCCAACTTTTCCTAATTGAATTTTATTAGAGGGATGAAGACAACCAATCCACATTTTTATTGTACAACAATTGGTTGAATTTCTGGGCAAGTCTTAAACCTATGGTCAGCTTCGCCGAGAAGGTCGTGCATAGGGTAGCGTTTGTGTGTTTGTGTGTATGTGTGTGTGTGTGCAACTGATCAGCATAACTCGAGAATGCTTGAATGGATTGTCTTGATACTTGGTATGTTGGTAGGCCTTGATGAGACCTGAAAATGATTAGATTTTGGGCTCCCAGCGGCTTGTTACGGTACTGCAGCGGAACTTCCTGTTTTGATATCTCGTGCTATGGAACTGATTTCTTAGTGGTAGATAGCTCTTTGAGTAAGCGGTATAGGTTTGGGGACACCTAGTTTTGAAATAGCATAGGTTTTAGACTTGCCCAGAATCAACATTCAGCATAATACTTACAATTTGATATACTAGAGAGAACAGGAACTATATCAAATGATACTTAAGCTTACATTACACAGGAAACTTTATCTGTGGTGTACTTGTGAATGTCTACGTCAGGGGTCTTGTTTGTGAGATGAATACATAAGAATGCTTGATCTTTTTATGATGAGCAGTGTTCAATGCTTGTTGTCTGAAAATTCTATGATTATACGTTCTGGTAACACCTACTGCTGTAATATGGGTACCGGTAGGAAAAGTTGTTAAGCTATTATAGAGTTAGCCATGAAGCCCCCATCACAAATAAAAAATTCAGCTCGGCCGACGTTAGTGTTGGCGAGCTTCAAATGTGCATTTTCGTCCGAAGTGCGTTCGACGTCCTGTCGATTACGCGGGCTTCGGGCAATTTTTAGAAATAAAAGTTGATCCAAATATTGGCCTTTTACCAGGTTAGTCGATACTGACTTCGTCCATGTCAAAGAGATGGTACCATCTCATGGGGAATTTTTAGTTTTTAGTGTTCGACGGACGTCGCCCGAGATTTTCATTGGAAAATACGGTCTACGCTCGGGCGATTATGAAATTCGGCGAGCTTTGGGCGATCTACAAAGTCGGCCGACGTTCGCATGAATTGTGACGCCGGCTTAAGAAGGCCTCGATAAGACGATTTTCAAAGTGGCGGTCCTAGGATGTGTTCCCAATTGCTTATAGGCAATATCTATGCTAATCAATTCGTATCAAGGGTCAATTCGAATAGCTTGAACAGCTCAATCCGAGATTGATTCGAGCTCGAGGGTGGATTGAATCGAATTGATCAGCAGCGTCCCGTATGTGTGAATTCCTAAGTCGGTTCAATAGCAATGCGAATAGATCTGATGTCATAGAATCTGGAAAAAGAAACTTCACAATCCAAATCATACAGTCTAGTCTCAAGGCGACATATGCCTACACCACACAGCACAGTTAACACTTGGATGCCTCTAGCCTGGTCCCAGTCTCTAGGGGTCGGCTTAGGAGTGTTTTACCGGGCCCAGTCTGCTTTATTGAACCGTTTCGATAGCCTTTCTACTTCGGCTGCCACCCTACTTCCGCCGCCGCCCTAATCCAAGGCCGTAAACCAACACACCGAGCGGGCTAAGCTGTCAGGGCGGGCGGGGTCACTCCCAGTGCCGCAGAGATATCGGGGAGCCCCCGATGAGGGTATGGTTTCCAGGCTAGCATTCCTCTCACATGCGACTTTCTACGAGGTCTTCATGAATTTGGGCCGTACTAGTTTATTTACCCACGTCACAGACCCCCGGGGGTCGCGGATCATACTCTGTTCTGTGACCTCGAGTGTGGACACAAGAGCGTGGTTTCAATGGCGGGACTGAACCCAACCAAATTAATAGCTATTCAAATGGAAAACTTTCATGCGAATTGATTCGCATAAGATCTTGCCAAGTGTGAACGTGGTCAATCAAAGGGTCCCTGGAGAAATTGTGACAGTTACCGTCATGACACTACATTTAACGACGTTAACCCGCCCCCAAAATGATAGATACAACAATTGCGACCTTGTTTTCCAAATTATTCCAAATGGCTCAATAGCTGATCAACACTTA